>NC_091751.1:62613337-62780837 GCF_043380555.1 Nothobranchius furzeri | reverse complement strand
ATTGTCCTGTTAGAAATATTAAGAAGGTAATGCTAAACTCCACACCTAGATGCACCAGAAGTTCTACAATGTGATCTTCATGATCACATTTGCTAATAAATAATGTCAAAATAAAAGAGATAATCATGTGTAGTTATGCAGAAGCCAATCTTTGGAGCATGGACCTGGTCTTGTCAGCACTCAGATTAAATACAGCACCACTTCTGTAGAACTCAAACTGTTTCACCAAACAGGTAAACGGCTAATGTTGTAAGGCGGGTAGAGACCTCCCTCTGGTTATCCTACCCGAACCAGAGAACTGTTATGTGCAGATTCTGGTCAGCAGACGTTTCTGGCGCAGGAACCACTGAAACCAGTTTGAAAGCAACAGCTTTTAGAGTTAAAAACTCTTTAGTGTTGCTGTGACTTTCATCATTTTACCTGATGGCAATAGGCTTGCAGTTACAAGGATGCCTCTAAGTATTCTCATGAGTATTAAAGTAGCAAACTCCTCATCCCAAACTCTAAATGTTCACACGTAGACCTTATGTAGTTATTTAAAACGTTTATACAGAATCAAAATGGCTGAAACAGCACTAGGTCACAAACAGGTGACTGGTACTCAGGGCAGAAGGAGTTTGGAGTGGACCAGAAATTGGATTAGCTGAGTGATTAGATATTATATTCCCAAGCAGTTACATTACTGCCCTCATATCCATGAAGCAGCTGTGCCAAACACATGAAGAAAAATTGTGTCAGCAGTCAGAGAGGAGAGCAGCTTTCCCTGTGATGATCCGCCTCATATTACAGACCTGATGCCTAAAGGGCAGGTGATCAGTTTTCTGCAGAATCATTGTTCATTGTGATTATTCCACCTTTATCATTAACTATAAACATAATATTCATCCGATGAAGAACTGCAGCTGTCTAAAGGACTTTCACGCTGTATGAGTTCAAATAGACAGCTGCCTGAGAAGAGGAAGCAGGTAATAGTTTCCTGTAAACACACCTCTTTCAGCCAGATGAATTCCTCCTACCTCTCCACTCTCTGTTTGGTCCCTGTCACTCATCGCTTCATCCTGTATTCTCCAGGCTCTTTTCCATGTCCACCACTGCAGAAAATGGTTAGTACAGTGGGGAGCTGAAGTGGCAGATTGGCTGCTGTGACGAGTGCTAAACGCATCTGATGCGGCGTGCTGCGCCTGTCCTGTGAATGCAGCATGGTCCTTGCTCTGACTCAGAGGAATATTGAACATTCATGCACACGTTCTTCATCCTTCCCCCTGAGGACAAACTGATTCACTGTGTTTGTCAAGCAGATGGGTGGATGATTTGTTATTGTTACCTTTTAGGTGATAGCAGGAATAAATGCCAACCTGGGTACTTGATGGTGTCTGGTCCATGTAGTCCTGAACTGAATGTCTCAGCTAGCATCTGCCAGCTTCATTCTAAACTCCAGTTCCCTTCATTCTCTCACTCTGTCAGCTCTCCTGCAAATTATATGCCATGCTCTCTTTTCTCGTGCAATCTTTTATCAGCTCTTGTTCGTGCCTGCCAGAGTGTGATCCGTCACGCTTGAGTTTTAACATATCTCTATTCTGTTCTCCTTTGCTCTTTTCCAGAAAAGCGAGAGACTCTCTGCCCTCCTTCCGTCAGTTCTTTAGCTCAGCGTTTAGCCTGACCCAAGTCAGCCTGGCCTCCATGAAGGTCCCCCCTGACTCACTGAGGTGAGTCCCTGCAACACGCAAAGATTTGTAGCAAAAAATATAGATTTACATCTATATTTCAAACGTGGCAAAGCTTTAGCTTGTTTAGTTGTTTATAACCTCATATTAATTAATCGGGGCGCCACCAGTTTTGTGGAACTGGACCATTGGATTTACTATCTACATCTGCTCATATTAATCAGTTTCAATGTTAACACCACAAGTTACTCTAAAGGATGAATTCTTGACAGAATGCGCCAATTATTCTCGATTGCTAGAAATGATCAGGCTTTATTTATGTTTTTGTGAGTTTATTACAAACATCAGGGCATGGACAAAAGGACCAAACACATCTTATCGTTTCATGCATGGAATTAAGACAGTAGTTAACCCAAAGCTTTATGGCAGTGATATGGAATAACTGATCTGTAATAACGTGGAAATTTGGTGACACCACAATTACAGGAAAATGGGGAATAATTTCTAAAAGGGAGCAAAGTGACAGTGTGTGTGCGTGTGTGCGTGCGTGCGTGCGTGCCTGTGTGTGTGTGTGTGTGTGTGTGTGTGTGTGCTTGCGTGCGTGCGTGCGTGCATGTGTGTGCGTGCGTGCGTGCGTGCGCGCGCGCGCGTGTGTGTGTGTGTGTGTGTGTGTGTGTGTGCGTGCGTGCGTGCGTAAAGATTTGAAAAATGCCATGAAATTCGGTGTTGCCAGGAGGCAGGGGGTAGCATGGCCAAGTGTGGGGAATTTCAATCCTGGGAGCGAGGGGGAGTGGGAGGAGACTGTACCGATGACGTGAAATTGTTCCAGCCCCAGTCAATCACAAGTTTAAATTGTCCTCAGGACAACCACTGTCAGCGTTTAGACTCAGGGTAAAAACAAGGTCTGGAGTGTGCCCCCTGGTGTGTGTGGGGCCAGAAACATGCTGGGTAAAGCCGAAGGTGTCCATAAGGCTGGAGAAATTCATGGCAAAGTGATCAGAGGGATCATCAACGTGGATGTTAAAGTCACCAACAATCTTCAGTCTGGACAGCTTCACAGTGGAGGACAGAAAGTCACTAAACTCCTGAAGGAAAGAACTGTTTGGACCAGGAGGACGATAGACCACAGCACAGTAGAACGGGTCCTTACGCCCGACTTTAATCATCTGCAGTTCAAAGGAAGCAAAGTGACCAGAGGTTGTAGAGCTACATGGAAGACGGTCTCTGAAAACAACAGCTAGGCCTCCACCACGACCAGAACCCCGGGGCTGGTTATAAATGAATAACCACTCGGTCAACATTCAATCAGACCAGAATAATCAGATGTTTGCTGCCAAGTCAGAAACAGAAAATCCAGGTTTTTAGAGAGAATTATATCATTGAGCAGGAAAGACTTATTGTTAACAGAGCGGGAATGTAATAGAGCCATGCTGAGTGAGGTGGAGGAATGAGTAATGAGTTAATGTAAAGCAGACCAGTTTCTGATATTTCTTGCGCCTCCTGATTGGCGCAGAAGGGAGGCCAGTCAAATTGGTGCAATTTCCGATCCTGGGAGAGAGTCATAGGAGGTAACCAGAATGCTGAAACTGCAGGCCAGTTTCAAATTCCCCATTTTGTTTTTCTTCTGCTAAATGTGAGGAAAAACTTTGTGAAAATAGTTATGTTCTCCTTCGTGTGAATCCAAACAAAGTTAATCTGAGGATATAAAATGTGGATTTCCGCTACAGATTTAAGAAGGCCCTTAAAACCTTAAACTTCTGCCAGCACATTGTAGATGTTAATTACTCTTACAGGTTGAGCTGAACAAGAAGTCACCATAAATCTGCAACCTAATCTCTTTAAATTAAGCTGGATATAAATGCATCCCCAATAAAAAAGAATTGTGTCCAATAAAATCCTGTGTGAAGATACTTGACGGATGAAGTGACCCGTGAAAACCGAGAAAGCTCTCCTTTCAGTGAATCGACCAGTGCTGAAGAAGCACCCAATGCTCCATGAAAGGCTGAGTGATGTTCAGATTGTTGGTCTCAATAAAGTTAAAGAAGAATTGGGCAATAACACCATTTCAGAACCAATTAAAGTTCATTCATTGATAAACCATTACAGCAACCATTGGGTGTTATTGTGTTGGTCTTTTTGTTCATTTTTGTCCCTTCATTGGTCAGTTAGTGTGTTTTAGTTTTAGTTTGGTTTGATTGAACAAAAGGCAGTGTTGCATGTAAGGGCAATGCTGAGGATTTCTAACCAGAGGCTAATTTGCAAACCTAGTCCTTGGTAGGATTTTTAGACAATCAGAAAGCAGCAACAATACAGTACGTATCAAATAGGCTTTACTACACTGCTGATGTCCATTCCTTTGGCCATTGTGCATGTACGTGCTTCCTCTCCATCTGCTTCCTTTCCAATAGCATTTGTTTAGTATTCATGCTGCTATAGACAACCTGAAGGATGCTGACATGAAAGGGCGCGTGGTACCACCTACTGTAGCAGAGTGGAACATATTTAATTCCTTAAAGAGGGACTGCACACCATCAGAAAATGTAACTCCACCCTTAGTAAAGATTTGAAAAATGCCATGAAATTCGGTGTTGCCAGGAGGCAGGGGGTAGCATGGCCAAGTGTGGGGAATTTCAATCCTGGGAGCGAGGGGGAGTGGGAGGAGACTGTACCGATGACGTGAAATTGTTCCAGCCCCAGTCAATCACAAGTTTAAAATGCAGTAGCCACTGTTCTGCCACAGGGGGCAGCACTAAGACATTTTTAGACCTAGATTATAGATTTAATCAAGTTTGCACAAACATGTCAAAAAATGCACAGAAACAGAAAAATTGCATTTGTAAAGACCCAATTATACAGATATTAGCAAAAAAATTTGTTTTGGGGTTTAGTTACTTTTTGTTTTCTAACAGACAGATTATAGCTGTAGATCGACTCAGATGTGCATGTAAACACTGCCTATGTGTGGAGAGGGGCCCAAGAGGCATGGAACTTGGTGGGTGCTGAACTGCTGATGTTGACGTATCAGAGCACATGGGTGAAGTTTGTCAATTGACTGGGGGAAGGGGGGGGGGGGGTGTTAAAGTCTTATTGTCTGCATTAGGGCTGCAACAACGAATCGATAAATTCGATGAAAATCGATTACTAAAAGCGTTGGCAACGAATTGCGTCATCGATTCGTTGTGTCGCACAACTCTTCCAAAAGCGCCCCCCCTTCCCGCCCGCCGTTGCGCGCAGACCAGAGCAAGTCAGATCAGCGCGAGGGAGAGCCGCAGATCAGCGCGAGGGAGAGCCGCAGATCAGCGCGAGGGAGAGCCGCAGATCAGCGCGAGGGAGAGCCGGCAGATCAGCGCGAGGGAGAGCCGCAGATCAGCGCGAGGGAGAGCCGGCAGATCAGCGCGAGGGAGAGCCGCAGATCAGCGTGAGGGAGAGCCGGCAGACTTGAGCTGCTGCGAACCGGTTCCGCATTGTTGCACAGCGATCCAGGCAGCTGCTTCCAGCGCACGGTCCATTCTCAAAGTGGCGCAACCAAAAAACTATAATTAGCACACGATCGTTCATGTCCGCACATGTTCTCTATTTTCTGTCTTATTTGTGCCTGAAGCGCGCTACTGCGGAGCTCATCACCTGTGCTGTGGTGATGTCACCTCACGCAGCATCGAAAACGCGCTCTGCGCTTTTCGGTCAGGAGATCCCTTTGACCTGCTCAAAAGTAACTGATGAGGTGAAAAGGTAAGAATCCAGGCAACAGATTTTCTGGAGAATTAAGAGGAGATGCAGGAAGATGAGAGACAGACAGGACAGGAAAATAGTTCAATAAAAACAAGAAAACAAAACAAAGTGTTGAAAAGTAAAATGTAGGTAGATTTATCTCCACTACACGTTTTTACCAGTAAAAAACAATAAGTTATACACATGTCATATTTATACATCTGATACAATTCAGATCACCTTCAAAACTCAGTCACACACCCAGGGCCGTTTCAAGACATTTTGGGGGCCAAGGCAAAATGCCCCCCCCCCCCCATAACTGGGCTCCCCAGAAGCCTCTGTGTAATTCATGCCCTCTCCAGTAGTGTTAGTTATACGGTGTTTATAAAAGCCCCTCAGACATTACTGACATGCTCTAATATTATCAGATGAAAAACTAAATTATCAGACATGCTGTCTCATCTGCTTCTTTTAAAAACTTGCAAAAAGTAACAAAACCATTTGAAAGCCACTATTTGTGGATTCTCTGAAAGTTTCCATGGAGTTTGTGACAACTTATTTTTTCATTGATCCTATCGTCTAATCTCACAGTTGAAACAAGCATCCTTAATAATCTGTGCACAGGAAGCTTACCGATGCTGTAGTAAAACAAAAGGTATAATAATTTATTATTAATAAAACCTTGTTGCAGCACTAAAGCAGAAAAATTAGATTTTGCATTAAATATGCAAAATATTTACATATGAATTGTTTTAGAGCCCTTTAATTGGCAGAATCTGATAATAATTTAGTTCTTACAAAAAATGGGTCCCAACATGGTTTGTGTGGCGTTGCCATAGTGTGACGTCATAGGCACAGATCCCCTGTCCTCTTGTTTGGAAATGGAAATATGGTCACCCTACATTAAACAAACTGTCCACCCGGGCTTTTGCACTGCACAGAGACGCTTCGCTGCCTACGACTGAACGTCAGTTGAGAGTCAGTCTCATGCAGACTGACCAATGAAGAGAGGGCCTCAAGTTAAGACCCTCTCCTCATTGGTCAGTCCACACGAGGTGGGTCAAAGGTTACTCTGGGCGGGTTACGTGTTGTCAGGCATTCAAGTATTGAGTATATTTACTGCATATTACAGTAAAATATTCTGTATGTGACCACATTATGGTGATCCTTGGGTCATGATGATGGAGCCCTTGAATATTGTTGCCCAGGGTACAACAAAGTGTTAATCTGGCCCTGGTTCCGCCGTCACATTCCCGCAGAAACTGGTTGATCACACCGGGGCCAGACTACTAGCATGTGGTTTTACAACCACAATGTCCTCAGAAGCAAAAACGCTTTTAAAAGGGAGGGAGGAGTCCTAACTGTTGCTGCAGGCGTGTTGTGTGAGAGTGCAGTTATATACTGGTTAATATATTTTTGGGTTCAGTTGCTTTCATGTGGCCTAATGTGAGTCTATTTGGGATCATTGGAATGATCAGCAGCATTTCTTGATGTGACTTTATGGCAGTTGCCCAGGGCATCATCGCAAGGAGGATGGCATTCATTTACTTTTGTTTTATTTGGTATTTTTTCAGTCATTTTTGGAAATAGTGATCAATTTTGATAAATTCACAGCCTATGTTTAATTACATTTAAAATAAATGTCAACAGATGAGATCAAACAAAACAGATGAGAATTGCCCTTAAGCTGTTTAACTTGGACCAAGCATTTTAGGTCACAGATAGATGTAGCTTAGGGTCTCTGTCTATACACCTTATAAGACAATTTAGGTGATGGCATGTTGTTTTTCTGCTATTGAACTGTTTTCTAATAATGTTGTGTTAAATAAAGTGAAGGAAGGAGAGAAATAACGTTTCCCTAGCAGTTTTTAAAAATTTCCCCATGTAATCCGATTAATCGTGTCGAGACCCCATCCGATTAATCGATTATCCAAATAATCGTTTGTTGCAGCCCTAGTCTGCATTTAAGGGACGCTGTGCAACTCTTATACATTTTTAAATCACCTTTAAGCCACTATGTGCTAAAATGACCCTTTCCAGGGTTAATGGAAGGCCATCCAGCCCGTATCGCCCCCTGTGGCCAGAATATTCCACTTGCAGCTTCACAGTTGCCGGTCCGGTCTGTTGAGATGACATACCTGCCGCTGCAGTCTGGTTCTGGCACATTTTCTACATGGTTTAGATCATGAACACAACTGATTTGTTTATTTAGTGATGAACCACTCCTGCAGACACTAAGGAAGGCTGGGAGACATTTCAGCTGTTAGATTAAGGTTAATGTTTTGCTTTCAGTTCTACAAACAGACACTAGGGGGTTCTAAAAGCAAGCCAAATCAGCCTAGTTACCCTTTAAGCAACAACTTAGACCCTACAGAAATTGTTTTGTACGTGTGTCAGTGATTTTTTATGCTAGATGTGCAGATTTACAGAGAGCAGAAAGGACAAGCTGACAAATGTCTGAATCTAACACTGGGAGTGGGTCACTGATGATTTAAAGTCAGAAACTTTATTTGGAGACAAAAACAATCAGAACATCTCTTCTGACTCCATTAATCAGACCGATAAATGACTGAACAAATCCATCCAGTAACCAGATCTTCTGTTTGTTTTGTGCCTTTACAACATGATGGGAGCAGCATTCCTGACTGGGCTGAATTATAAATATCCTGCTGACTCTGTTGTTCCGACTAATGTTTCACACCCACATGCACTTTGTAACAGAATCGCTTTGCTTCATATGGAAAATCTTTCCTAAGGAAGCATCTCAGGCAACAAAATAAAACCCTCTTCTGTTAGGTGAAGCCAAACTTTTACTGTACAGAAATGTTTCAGTAAACAAGGATGGCAACCATAAAACAAACTAATCTACTCACTTCTGACCTTCTTGGTGCTGGTTTAGACCCTGTTTTACCTTCATAGCTACACCAATTCGTCATATCATTAATTAACCAACGTGTTGGAAACATTCCTGTCTTTAGTTCTTTTAGTTTTACGTAGCAAATAAATGACGAAAGAGAACAAGAAACGGACTTTGAAGATTTTCTTTTGAAGGTTAATCTGCTTCATTTATTATTTTTTTTATTTTTTTGCTTTCCCTTCTTGTTAGATAAAATCGTTCTTTCTCAGCTTGAGAAGGTGAAGATTTTTTTGAATTTGCTATTTTTCTTCATTTTGTAATGATTTAGATTACATGCTATTTCATAAGCCATAAGGCGTATGATTCCATAGGAAATATGAAATCCACCTTACGGATCTGTGAGGTTATTTTAAACCAGAAGATTGGAACTTTTTAATGCAGGGATTAGATAACAGCTTCGTATTCACGCAGGGACAACAGAAGAGAGAGAGTCAAGTATAAAAGTTTAAAAATTTATTACTAACAAATTAAACTAGACTAACTTTAACTCTAAATGTATGGCGTAACTAAGGAGGATGAGATGGTGAATGGGGTGAGGTGTAATGTTGCTCAGAACAAGCAAATCCAAAGAAGCGATTAGTTCTGATGGGAACTGAAGATGATGTCTTCGCGTTAAGCTTTGATTAGGAGATTCATAAACACATTCGACGCCATTTGTTGGTCTACATACCCTGAGCGGAAGTCCCCGTTAGATCAGGAATGTCGAGGTCCAGCTTGACCTTTTCTGGAACCGAAGCCGGTAGGAAAAGCAGCGGTTGCCGACCAGACCAGTCTGTGAGATACTTCCGGGTCACGACAATTTTGTTGGCGTCTAGCGAGAACCACCTGGGTTGAGATGGTTCAGCTTTTATTCTGAAAGGAACCGTTGCAGCGGTTGTTACAGCAACAGATTTTATCCAGCTTGTCATTGGTACTTTTCGCTGAAGAGGAAATTTACGGATTGGCCACTCCGACAACTTCTCTAGAACGCTTTGAACTGGAGTTTAAGATGGCGTGGGCAGTTTTATACTTCGGATGTTTTGGTTTATGGTCGAATGAAAAGTTGACAAATTTACCAAACACCACCAAAAACACACCTCCGTCAGATCTGTCAGATTCTGATTGGATCAGTGAAAGTAATGTGTCATGTCTTTTAACGCTACGTGAGATCAGTCCTACTGGAACAATTAAAGTCATATTACTTTTATATTCTATAGCAGTGGTTCCCAAACTTATTCTCTCTCTCTCTCTCTCTCTCTCTCTCTCTCTCTCTCTCTCTCTCTCTCTCTCTCTCTCTCTCTCTCTCTCTATCTATCAGATGTCAAGCTAAACAGACTGGGTTAAAAAAATTCCCCATCACTTTCATTTTTTAAATAGTAATTAATAAACATTCGATACCATTACAATTTCCTTTGATTTCATTTTAAATGAATATTTAGAGTGTCCAGGTAGCACATAAACAATGCAATTTAACGGTTTTCTTAAAGTAGGAACGTTTAACCTGTGCGACCAGAGCACTCTCCTTCCTTCTGCTCTGCGTAAACCTGAGCTGATCACCTACTTGTGCGTAATCAAATGTCAATAGGGGACAAGATATAGCCATGATGTTCACTTTTACCTTAGACCGACTTATTGCTGTTTTATGGTGTGGCTGAATCTGCGATCCACTGCCACGCTGACTGGAATAACAAATGCTGCAGTAACATGAGATGTGGTCAGGTTCATGAGGAGTCACTGGCTGGAGCGGACCCGACTCATCCCAGAAGCTAATATCTTAATTTGACCTTGAATGAAAAATAACCTCTCAAAAGTTTTTATCGTGGTGGAGGCAGCGTTCATTTCTGCCTTCAGTCTGACGACGCGCCGGAGTTAAAGCAGCGTGTGCGCTTATTGAATCTGTGTGTGTATGTGTGTGCGTGCGCACGCGCGCGCGGCACAGCCACTCAAGTCACCGCGTCTCGCGCTATTTAAACCAATGTTGTAAAATAACTTCTGCCCAGCCCAGATGTGCTCACTTGTGCACCCGTGAGCCGTGGTTCAGCCGGAACGCGTCTGACCTCTGACAGACGCACTCTGAACTTCAGATCTTCAGCGCGCTGTCAATAGCCTGAATGGGAATAATTTCTTGTTATTTTGTTACATCCACAATGTTCTGTGTGTGAGGTTTACAATGTCAGAACACCTGCATGAGACAGGTGTTAATTACAATCTGCCAGAATGACTCGCCACCTTCAGATTTCTCCAACACCGTTAAAAATGATCAAATACGGAACATATCAGCGTGCGCAGGTCAGAGTGCTGAAGCTCGGCGCATTATTATTATTATGAAGTTAGGGCACATGCGGAGGACACGCATGCGCGCGACGGAACATATCGGCGTGCGCAGGCCAGAGTGCTGAAGCTCGGCGCATTATTGTTATTATGAAGCTAGGGCACATGTGGAGGACACGCGCGCAAAAATATACTTGTTTTCAATTACATTTATTGGGCCCACTTACTTTTTCTTTGGCCCACCCACAAATGAGTTTCTGGCTACGCTAATGGTGACATATGACAGACTTCTCTGAGCTTCGCAGCCATTACACTTTTCACCTCGCGCACTCCCTAGCGGCAGCTCGCGCACCCCTGGGGGTGCGCGCACCACACTTTGGGAATCCCTGTTCTATAGGATTATAATAAAGTAATTAATATTTTGATTTCACAGATTGGTCACATCTAATTTATTGACTAACACTTGGTAGGATTAGCTTTATTAAAATAGAGTTCTTTGATTAATTAAAAGAAAAGAGTCCATTCTTCATTCTTCTGTTGAGCTGAAAAGAAGCAGGTTAGAAGCAAATGCATGAGACCTTGAGGCCATATCTCATGCAGACTAGTTCTGTGCAGAGGAGGGGGGGAACAGTCATTTCATTCCATTACAATTTCTTTACATTCCAGTTTCAATGTGCAAATGAGGTGAAACTTTATGGACAAATAAAGGCTGACTGCTGAAGGCCTTTAAATTTTATACCCTGATAACTCCTCAGTATACCATAAAGGATATTTTTTATTGATCTGGGCTTCCATGCTCAGAATGGTTTGTGCCAAGTGGACCACGGGTTTCATTCAAACCACCAGTGACATTTAATCGTTGCGATGAACACGAGGCTTTGGGTGTTTCATCAGTAGATCCAGTTAGATGGGATAGGGGACTTCTGGTTCCAAACCTGCTCAGAGATTTGCAAAAGAGGAAAAGGTGATTTTCCCTGTGGGGATAAATAAGAATGATTCCCTGTAAGGTGTGCAGCCTGCTGTTAATGACCCTGGACCAAAAAAAAAATAAGCACAATCAGGAGGAGAGAAAACAAAAGAAACTGCCAGCAGCGGAGGTTGTGCTTCAGGATGGATCCCAGCCAGAAAGGATAGAGTGGGCTTTTCACTTAGTGTTTTTTCTCATTACCTTCCTATGGTGCAAAGCTCTTAAATGTGTGTTTATGGCACACAGACTCCACCCAGCAAGGCCTGACCATGTGGAGATGTGCTGTTGGTTATGCACCCAGCTGAGCGTGTACTCATGTTTGCTTTGGTTTGAGCAAAAACTGAGAACTTTTGAAGTTTAGTATATTTTTTTCTCTGAGCTACTTTTTCCTAATCCTTTAAGATGGCTCTGAAACTTCAGGTGTGCACCAGAAAACACGCACAGCGTGGCGGTAATCGATCCCATTCAGGCTCTTAGAGAAGGACGGCGAAGCATTTGGATTTTTGAGAAGTGGGATCAGCTTTCTTTGAAGTTTTCTCCCTTCCCAGCTGTTGTTCCATTTCTTTCATTCTTTTCCTGTTTGTGCCTTTCTTCAGAGCTCTATTCCTGGGTTTGTCCAACAACCCTCACATCTCTGATTTACACCTGGACATCAGCAGCTGTGAGGTACGCCCTTGCCTGTCCACTCATCGGCTTTTCAGAATAACTTTTACAAATATCCCATCTTGCTCCTCTCCTCTTTGTCTCTTCCTACCACAGCTCAGGTCCGCCGGTGCCGCCGTGATACAGGAGCTGTTTCCTCGGGTTTCCTGCGTCGGGACTTTAGACATCTCTGATAATGGTGAGAATGAAAAAAAAATCTCGTTACATTTTCATCACACTCAGCTTTATATGAGCAGCAGGAAGATCAGATCAGATTGCAAAGACATCATAGAGGATTATATAGCACAAATGTTATGATGGCAGCCAGGACAACGGAATAAGACATAATAAAATAAGAAACTAAGACTTGAGCAATATGAGGTGAACTTGATCATGTAATGGTCAAATAGGCATCTAGTTACCATGGTTACACTCATAGGGTAGCCACATAGTTGCATAAAGATGAATGGAAGTTTTCCCTTTGAGTGTCATTTTGGGGCTAAGGCGTTTGACCCATGACATGCAGAATCACAAGCTGAGACTAAAATTAGGAAATAATATTTATTAAGGAAACAATTATGAACTAAAGGAGCACCCAGACGGGGTGACAGGATCCTGGCTCTGGGGAGGGTCTGGAAACAGAGGCAGGAGTTAACAAAGGAGGCCAGGGGGGACAAAGGCTGTTTTGGATTTTGGGAGAAGTGGAGGGCTTACGATGCAGCAGAGATGGGGAGGCAGAAGGGAAGGATTGTCAGGTTTGAGCGTAGAGAGAAGTCCTGGAGCACTGAGCTGATGATCGGTGGGAGAAGGGGGTAGAGCAGGTCAGCCAGGAGTGAGACGTGGAAGGAACAGAGGATCTGGAGGTTATGGCGGGTGACTGAGATGGATGCAGAATCCTGGAAGCAGGAACAGTATGGGAACTAAAGAACAGGATCAAAAGAGCAAGCGGTTAGCTGTACCAAAAAAATAACGTCATCTTAAAACACTTCTCCTATAGGACTAGGGTTTCTCAGAGTCTAGTGGATCCAACAAGGCAATACTGTGTGTGTAGTGCAATCAACTGGCATTGAGCAGTCGGCTTACTCCTCCTTATAAGCAGGCTGAACTGCTGCAGCTGGTCCCACTCACGAGTACCTCCCACCTGGAAACAATCCTGAGGTAAATAGCAGCAGGATCTCACCTCAGACCATTGAGATAATCTGAAATGGAAGTTACTTGTCTTTATTATTTCAGTTTGGGTCATAAATTCTGTACCAAAATACTTCTGGATTAGAGATGATATTTATTACATGTTTGGGGAATTGAAATAGTTAAAGACCAAGTTCACTGAAAATAGGGCTAGGACGATAATCAATAAATAAATTAATCATACGATAGATGAAAATGAACCCAATTATTTTCCAGCCTCAATAAATCGAGGTTAAGAAATGCACAACTCTTTATTATTACTATTATTATTATTATTACTATTATTGTTTATTACCATTATTGAAGTGCAGTTTTGGTTATTGACACTGGATAGGCTATTGTATTTATTTTTTGGAGAAACAGAGTCTATTTTATTGTTTTTGGTGCAACATTTTCTAACAGAGACTAAGACTCCTTTTTTATTTTAATTTTTTTTTGTTGGTTTTATTTATTTATTTAGAAGTTCTGGACATTCCAATGTTGAATCAAGGTTTAATGTTGCATTTTAAAGGGTGTACTTGCATTATTGTGATATTTGCATTATTGTGATATTTTAACATTACATAAATGGTTATTTTGGTCTCGATAATGTCGACAATAATAGCATTTATCGTCAATAATTGTTGGACAATATAATGTCCAGCATAATTTGTTATTGTCCTAGGCCTACAGTAAGTGAAATATATATATATATTTTTTACCTATTTTATTTTTTAACATGATTAGTCATTCTAAGTTTAACATTCAGGCTGAAAATAGTCTTCTACTCCTTATTCCTCTATTAGCCACCACAATAAAATAGATGGGGAAACGCTTGAATTAGAAAAGCCAACCAGATCTACGTCACAATGTGTCACATGCACGGGAGAAATGAGGTTGAGGATCCAAGTTGCAGGAGAAACAAGGCAGGCAGGCAAGAATGAGCACAGAAATGGGGGTTTAATGAAGAGCACATGGGACACTGAAACACACGTTTAAATACACGAGGAGCTGGGATCTACAGTGATTGGGAGACGAGAGGCAGGTGGGAGCAATCAGGAGAGACACAGGACTGAACAGAATGGGGAGACAGGACATGTGACAGTACGCCGTATGGTTAGTTCTCGTTTTCTTAATGAGAGCACAGCTAGAAATTTTTCTGCTACTTTTGATCCACCCTGTTCTTCTGATAACGACCCAGATTCCTTAACTTCTCAGTTTAACGAGCACTGCCTCTCCATTCTGGACAACATCTGTCCTGTCAGAACCAGATCAGTTCCTGCAGTGAACCCTACTCCCTGGTTTAATGACAGCCTTCGCAGCCTAAAGCGCCAATGCAGAAAAATTGAGCGTTTGTGGAAGAAAACCCGTCTCCACGTCCATCTGCTGCACCTAAAGGATCTTCTGACATCCTTTAACTCTGCAGTCAGAGACGCTAGGGTTTCCTATTTCTCCAACCTGGTGTCCCAGAGGAAAGGGAACAGGTGCTGTTTAACACCATCAGCAGCATCGTCTCTCCTGCCTCTCCTACAGCCTCCATCCACTCTGTTACAGACTGTGAGAACTTTCTGTCTTTCTTTGTGGACAAAGTCAATAAGGTTAGATCTAGCATCTCTCCTTCAGCCTTATCGCTGCCTCTCCCGACTCCAACCAGGCCCATCATCCTAGATAGCTTTGCTCCTGTTTCTTTGCCTGAGTTAACCAAACTAGTTAACTCTATGAAGACCTCTGCATGCCCCCTCCACATCTTACCCTCATCTTTGTTTAAAAGTGCTTTTCAGTCCATCGGTCCCAGCGTGCTCTCCATTATTAATGCTTCTCTGGTTTCTGGTCAGGTCCCTGCTTACTTTAAAAATGCTGTAATCCACCTGCTTCATAAAAAAATGAGTCTCGACCCCTCCCTCCATAGCAGCTTCAGACCCATCTCTAAACTTCCGTTCATCTCCAAGATCTTGGAAAACGTTGTGGCTAAACAACTCACAGCTGCTCTTGATGAACATAACATCTATGATAGCTTCCAGTCAGGTTTTCATAGAGCTCATTCTACTGAAACAGCTCTTCTTAGGGTCTCTAATGATCTTCTGACTCACAGTGATGCAGGGGACTGTTCTGTTCTGGTCCTGCTGGACCTGACTGCAGCCTTTGACACTGTTGACCATCACCTGCTACTGGAGAGGCTGAGAGACTGGGTAGGCCTATCAGGATCTGCTCTGGAGTGGTTCCAGGGGACTGTTCTGTTCTGGTCCCTAGAGGCGTGTCCGCTGACTTGGCTGGAGGCGGGACCACTGGAACCAGATTCTCTGGAGGCGAGTCCGCTGACTTGGCTGGAGGCAGAGCCACTGCAGGCAAGGCAGCTGACTTGACAAGAGGCGAAGCCGCTGTAGACGGGGCCGCTAACTTGACTGGAGGCGGAGCCGCTGCAGGCATGGCCTCTTGGAGAGGCTGGACTGGGAGCGGAGCCTCTTGGACAGGTTGCTGGAAGACCAGGGTGGTTAGGGTCTCCACTTGGAACTCCTGGAGGCTGAGTATTTGACGGAGGTGGACCAGCTCAGCTTGGAGGCCAGCGAGCTCTGTTGGATGGGCTATAGGCTTGGTGCCTTGACCTGGAGATAAGGGAGGTGCTGACTGGACCGGAGACAGAGGGTCCAAGCTGGTGTGCAGATCAGGGGCCTCTGAAATGGGTGGCACCACTCTGCTCCCTTGACCTCGCCGTCTGGTCCCTCTCGTGGTCCCCCTGGAATGGTAGGAGACCTCTGGAGGGGTCTCCTCCGGCCGGGTGCCCCGCCCATGAGACATCCTCGAACCCCCCTGAGGAAATTGGCCGCTAGCCAGCCCTTTACGTCTGCCAGACATGCCGCAAGATGAGAGTCCACATTTCCATTTTTTAGTGCCACGTATATTTGACAATTATCAGCATAGATGTGATAATTAAGACTGTGCCGATTTAGGATTTTGCCCAGTGGTAGGAGTTATATAAAGAAAAGAAGAGGAGAACAGAGCCCTGCGGTACACCCCAAGGCAGAGGGAGAGAGGAGGAGGAACAATCGCCCATCTGAACAGTAAAAGATCTGTTGGATAAATAGGAATGAAACCGTTCAAGTGCAACCCCCTTTACCCCAACCCAAGACTCAAGACGGTCCAGTGGAATATGGTGGTCCACAGTATCAAAAGCTGCTGAAAGGTCTAGCAAGAGCAGTAATACCTTAGACCCAGAATCTGATGCCACCAGGATATCATTCAGCACCTAATCAGGGCTGATTCAGTACTGTGGTGTGGTCTGAAAGCAGACTGAAACACATCAAACAATGAGTTACTGTCCATGTGAGCAAAGATTTCCATGCAAACTATTTTCTCCAAAACCTTTGAAAGCAATGGGACTTTTGAGATGGGCCGGAAAATATCGTAAATGGAGTGATCCAAACTTGGTTTCTTCAATATCAGCGGTATAACTGCATTTTTAAAAACCATAGGAAAAACTCCAGTACTGAGACTAGTATCAAACACGTTCAATAGAGCTGGGCTCAGTGTAAACACTGAATCGTGTATCAATCTGGGCAGGAGGTAGTCCACCGCAGAGCCAGCTGGCTTCATGGAGCTGGTTAACTTCACCAAGACAGGAAGCTGAACTGGAGTAAAGTCCAAGAAATTAGGTGGACTTGGTGGATCTACATGGACAATTTCTCCTAGATGCTGGAGGCTGAGTCTGATATCACAGATCTTATTTAAAAAAAAAAAAGTTCTGTAAGTCAGTACATAACTCAGCATTGGGAGTAAAGCCAACAGACTCAGTTAAAGATAGTACAGAATTAATTGTGCTATACAGCTTCGACTGGTCTCCATGGTGTTGTGAGATGATGTTAGAAAATTAGGTGTTTTGAGCAGATCTTACAGCTTTCTGGTAGCAGAAAAGGGCGTCAACCAGGAGTTGTCGAGAGGACAAGAGTCTGTCCTTTTTTCGTCAGCATGGATCGCGGTGAGCCCGCGATGCAGCTCCGGAGCTGGAGGTGACGTTGGAGCCCAGGTTCCTTCCCAGCGCCATGGGCCAACTCCGGGGAAGCACACAGCCAGTCTGGTGCCCACGTAGCAGGAGTGGTCTGGCTGCGTCTCCCAGTCCAACCTCCCATCTGGCTCTGGGAGGGTGGAGAGGATTGCCCAGGTTCGGCGGCGGCGTCTGCGGCGAAGCGGCGCTGGAGGAGGGGAGGCTGGCCAGTGGCTCGGGGTGAGCCACTGCAGTAGGTACTCCCAGGGGAGAGTTTCCCCACTGGATCCTTCGCATGGTCTGTCCATTCTGTCACATGCGCGGGAGAGTTGAGGTTGAGGATCCAAGTTGCGGGAGAAACAAGGCAGGCAGGCAAGAATGAGCACAGAAAAGGGGTTTTAATGAAGAGCACACGGGACACTGAACAAATGGACAGATCAGGGACACAGAACTGGGAGGGTTTAAATACACGAGGAGCTGGGATCTACAGTGACTGGGAGATGAGAGGCAGGTGGGAGCAATCAGGAGAGACACAGGACTGAACAGAATGGGGAGACAGGACAGGTTGTGACACACTGAAAGTTAGCATTCATAGACAGACCATGGTTGGTTTAGCATCCAGGAAACAGCAGAGCACATCTCGGCTGGTAAACGCTCACCGTTAGCATTATCGACTCCACCACACAGCAGAACACCTTCAGGCTTGTGTTATTTGTGGAGATAAAGCATCAACGTTGCAAAGCAAACAAAGTCAGCGGTTTCCCAGTTAGCCAGTAAGGGGCGAGATGTCCAAATATCAGCAAATGAGACTCCAAACCCTGTCATAATCTGCTCGCCTCTGCTCTGGCTCACTTCTAGTTCCTAGATCAGGAGTACCTGAGCTTTTAACCCACACAGGATTAAAAGCTCAGGTACTCCTCAGGACATGTATTTATACTAGAGGCCGCTGCAAAAGGGTTAAAAAGGAAGTGAACTTGGTCTTTAACCAATACCGGAGCAAACATGCTGTTTTTTGTTGACCTACTTTTTTTCTTTGTAAGACAGTTTCAAATAAAAAAAAATAGGAAAAGCTAAAATAAGATTATAACCGTTCTTGTTGCTGTCAGTTTGAGAAACTCTGTTTGAGATTTCACTCAGAAAAACTGACTTACAGTTAAAACTTGGCTTTTCATATAGTCTCAAACAAAATAACCACGTTGACCTTGACTCTCAGTAAAAATCTCCTGCTCCAAATTCTTTTGTAAGTTTGTATAGCTCAGCAACCATCTTTAGTATTACATTTGTCATCTTTTGTTGGAATCGTGCTGTCCATTTTTGTTAGCTCTTTATTCCAACCAAAAAGCCATCGGCTGTACGACGGGAGTAAGAGAGTTTTGTCCAACATTAAAACATTTCATATCACAAATTCTAAAATAAAAGTGATTTTTTTTAAATTTGCTTTCTGGGGGGAATTCAGCTTGCTTAATAATTTCTGCTAACTATTATTCAGCCAATCAGATAATTACTAACACAATTTTTTCTTGTTTTCTTGTTTCTTGTTGCCTTAAAATCACTCATGAGCCATCAGCTCATGAGTGATTTTAAGGCAACATGCAGGCGCAGGAAGTCATGATAACATAATCCTGTCTCAGATCACTGAAAAACCCACTTAGGCTTCATTATCCACTGATTTATTTTTTGTCTGAATGAGGCTTTTTTGGATTCAGAAATCTTTTGCCATGGTTACCACTTCCTTTTAGCAGCATTTTCTATTTTTTTCTGCTTTTCGAGAAGGTGAGTGGGCGTGAGTGGGGGGTTAATTGGGAATACTTTGGAATTTCAGTGGGAGGTGAAAAATTCTCTCTTCAAAAAGGGACCACGAGAGAGGAAAAAAGAGAGTCAGGGATGTTTCACACCTGGCAGATGAAATGATGAGTCACTGCTGCAGCTGGTACACAGCCCAGAAACTGTCGGTTTTATGTTTAAAAATATTATGTTTTATGTTCACTATATCTATTATCACTTCTCTTCCTGTTAAAGACTCAAAGTTTAATTTTTTTCTCATATTTTATGGGCACTAATAACGGTTTAAATAAAGACTTACTTGGAAGCAGGATTTTATTGAGCTCAGTTTTGCTGACGTTGCACTTGTTCTCCATTAATGTGTTTTCATGTCTGCTTCAGGTTTAGATGCTGACTTGTTGGCCGTCATCCCAGCGCTCTCCCGACACCCCTCCCTCAAACACCTGATGTTGGGTAAAAACTTCAACATCAAGGGCAGGTACGGACCACTCGGGGATGTGGCGATGCAGATGGTTTTGACAGTTGATGCAGATGATGAATGTTTTCCTCTCTATTTTGCCTCCTCAGGGGGCTGGAGGAAATTCTGCAGAAACTAGTACATTTGGTGCAAGAAGAAGAGTGTGTGAGTTTGATTATGTAACACATTGTATACACACACAGACACACACATATTCTCGGTGGTGTAATGCACAGATGCAAGCCCACGCACGCCTCACAGATATGTCGCCTCATGAATGTTTTGTTCACTCAAACACACACTATTCACCATGTAGAATTCCTGTCCTCATTTGGGTCTGGTTAAGCTAAATTTCCCACCTGCCACAACAACAGGATGCATACAACTCATGTTGTCTGTGGGCATGACAAATGATTCATTTGGGTTTAGTTTATTTGAGAGACTCCAGACGCCATCTTTCCTTTTCCTCTTCCCAGCAAATTCAGCCTGACAAGTCACTTTCTCAATTTACCACTGGCAATAAGTCACAGTGATGCTCTTTCACCAACTAGACACTGAAGAGTGTATGCCTGCACATTAACACAGGCTGTAAGTGTGCGTGCACGTTAACACAGACTGCTAGTGCATGCACGCTAATGCAGGCTGTAAGTGTGCATTGCACGAAACACAGGCTCCTTGTGTACATGCTAACAAGTGAGGCTAGTGTGCATGCTAACAAGTGAGGCTAGTGTGCATGCTAGCAAGTGAGGCTAGTGTGCATGTGTGCATGCTAACACAGTTGCCTTGTGTACATGCTAACAAGTGAGGCTAGTGTGCATGCATGCATGCTAACACAGGAGCCTTGTGTGCATGCATGGTAACACAGGCTGCTAGTGTGCAAGCATGCACGCTAACACAGGAGCCTGAGTGTGCATTCAAGCTGCCAGTGTGCAAGCAAGAACAATAACACAGAAGTCTTGTGTGCATGCTTGCTGTCGTAAGTTCACCAGTATGATAATGATGAAGCGGTATATTCAGTTAACGTGGTTTTATTAACCAGCAGAACAGCAGATAACTTACATGCATGGACTCACTACCAGATGCCGACTCTATCACTCAACACATACACAGACCTACCCGGATGTACGGCAAGCGGATTAGGACAAAATACTAAACAAACAGCAGGTTGTCTACATCCCCCTTCTTTAGTACATCCCTAACCGGATATAAAGTTTATTGCATGCTAAACAACAATAATCACAGCATTAAAAGGTGACATCCACTGATCCTTAGGACATTTAAATTTGCAACCAGATGGAAGAACTAAACATGACAAAATATCATTTTGCTGTATAAAGTTAAAAATGATTACAACTGAAAATGACCTCAACCAGAATTTTAACTTGAAACGTGGACATCAGTTACTGTTGGATCGAACATCAAACCTGAACAAGTTCTGTGTTTTAACTAGTTCTCGATTAATCCCTATATCTTGGATTTGGTTTGCATACATGACCCAAGCGTGTCCTGTAAACACCATCACTCCTGGAAGGTCCTGGAGAATGCTAAACATCAGAAGAGCTCTCAACACGGGTGCTGTCTTTAAACGGTTCTACATCATTGTTTTCACCCCCACCCTGCAGTCCATCATAATGATGATGATCAGTGCCTTTCTGAGTAGTAACAGGCACAGACACAGGCAATATGTGTCTGCGATTTCTCCTGTAAATGTTCCCATCTGACTGTACCAGGTAGGATCTAGGTTCTTTACAAAGTTCCTTCACCACACCTGTGCGGTCATAACCCTGTGGGGTCTGTAACCTCACTATTTGTCCTTCTTCAAGAGGTGGAAGTGGTCGGCTGGATCTGTCGTAACAGACCTTCTGAGTCAGTCTCTTGTCGAGTAGCTGGGCTTTCACTTTCTCAGATCCACGGTGTTGTGGTTCGAGCAGTTTGGTCGTGATTGGGAGCGTAGTTCGAGTCTGCCTGGATAGAAGTCGTTCTGCAGGTGAACCCAGGTTCACATCACGTGGAACATTCCTGAGATTCAGCAGGTTGAGAAATACGTCAGTGCCATCTCTGTGAGATTTCTCCATCAGTTGTTTAGCACTGCGCACTGCTCTCTCAGCAAGCCCATTGGATTGAGGATACTCTGGACTGCTGGTGACATGTCGAAAGTCCCACTGTGAAGCGAAGTCTTTGAAACCCTGGCTTGTAAACTGCCTTCCATTGTCTGAGATCAGAGTGTGTGGAGCACCATGAACTGAGAAGTGTCTTTTCAGCTTTTTGATGACTGTCGCTGATGTCAAATCCTTTAGCAGGTCAATCTCAAACCAGCCCGAGCATGAGTCTACTTCTACTAAATAGTGCTGACAGTGCCACTCAAATAAATCTGTAGCCACAGTTGACCAAGGGAGATCTGGAACTTCATGCAGATGAAGGGGCTCTTTTTGTTGATGAGGTTTAGTGCTGTTGCACACCGAGCAAGAAGTAACTGCTTGTTCAATATCTCTTGACATGAACGGCCAGAAAACGATCCCCCGCGCTCGCCGCTTGGTAGCTTCCACGCCGGGATGTCCTCTGTGCATGATGGTGATGTAGTCTCCTTGCAGCGATTTTGGGATCACGGCTTTGGAACCTTTAAGAATGATGCCATCATCCACAGTCAGCTCATCCCTGAAAGAAAATACGGTATGGATGAACCGCCGTGGGAAGGTTGTGGAGTCGTAGTGGCCAACCATGTTTGATGAACGAGCCGAGCACTTGCAATGTCTCATCCTCGGCCGTGTGTCCTTTAAGTTCCTCCAGGCAAGAAGAAGAGATGCAGCTCACCGTCATGACATCAAAGTTGTCCTCTTCCTCAGACTGCTGGAAAGTGGTTCTGCTGGGAGCACGAGACAGCGTATCAGCCAGACACATTTGTTTTCCACATTTAGTTATGTTGTCTTTTTGGAGCCTTAACAACATCCTCTGCAATCTGGCTGGTGCGGCGTGAATAGGTTTCCTTAGTATGGTGACTAGTGGCTGATGGTCTGTTTCTACAACTACAGACTTGCCATAAATGTAGTCATGAAACTTCGTACATGCGAAAACGACAGCCAATAGCTCTTTTTCTACCTGAGCATATCTGGTTTCAGTGTCTGTCAGAGTACATGAAGCATACGCTACAGGTTGCCCTTCCTGTAAGCAAGCTGCACCAAGGCCATACTGTGATGCATCGCATGTTAGTGTCACAGGTTTGCTGACATCATAATATGACAGAACAGGTGGATTCGACATGTGCTCTCTAAGTGCGTCGAATGCAGCCTGATGCTGTGTGTCCCACATCCACTCACTGTCCTTGTGTGTGAGCTGTCGCAGAGGAGCTGACAGATGGCTGAAGTTTGGAATGAACTTTCCAAGATAATGGACAATCCCCAGGAACCTCTGCAGGGCTTGGACATCCGTTGGAACTGGCATTTCTTTGATTGCGGCTGTTTTGGAAGGGTCAGCTTTAAGTCCCTCGCTTTTGAAAATGTGTCCGACATAACTGACCTGATTCAGCCAGAATTTGCACTTTAACGGGTTTAGTCGCAGGTTTACTTCTCTGGCACGATCAAGGACTTTTCTCAGGTTGTCGTCATGTTCTTTCACGGTTCTTCCGCCGATGAGTATATCATCAACAATGATGGCACATGGATACCCAGCGAATATCTGCTCCATGGCTCGCTGAAACACCTCGCTGGCAGCATTAAGACCAAAAGGCATCCTGAGAAACCTGTAACGACCAAAACAAGTGCTGAAGGTGGTCAGCATGGATGATTTCTGATCCAATGACACCTGCCAAAAAGAGTTCTTAGCATCCAACACAGAGAACACGGTGGCATTTGACATTATTGCAGCCACTTCTTCTGCTGTGCGCATTGGATGATGTGGTCTTTTCAGTGCTGTGTTTAAGTCTCGAGGATTTATGCATATCCTTATTTCATCTTTGCCTTTCTTGTTGGTGGCTACCATAGAAGACACCCAGTCTGTCGGCTCTGAGACGGGAGTAATGATGCCTAACTTCTCCATCCTATCCAACTCTTTCATGGCCAAAGCGATGCGATGTGCTGGGCGAACAGCTGGTTTCACATCTGGGTTCAGTGTCATGCGATAGGTGACTGGCAACCTTCCAAGCTCATCAGAAAACAAGTCGCTGTATTCCGTGATAAGCTGCTGTGACAGGTCATCTGTGGACGTACTCAGTTGGTGGACGTCATTGCTGAATGATACAAGTCCAATTTCTCTGCATGCACATAGTCCAAGTATTGGCTGAACATCTTCATTAACGACAAAGAATGATAGCATATGTGACTGCCCATGCAGGAAACACTGCAGCTTCATTACACCTGAGGTTTGAACCTTGCTGCCTCCAAATGCTATTAGGTTAACGGACTTGGGGTGAGCTTTCATTTGTTTATATGCTCTTATAATGTTAACCGTTTTCTTGGGAAGCACATTACATTTAGCACCTGTGTCCACTTTCATCTCAACAGGAATCCCATTAATCCGCACTGTGACGAAAACTTCCTCTTTGTGTTCCACATGCACAGCAGTCGCATGGATTGCATATTGCAGGTTTATTCTGTTACTACTTAGTCTTACTACTTCAACCTAGCTTATACAACATAATTATGAACCTCACTGACATCTGCATTGTTTAAAAACTGACTCACAATTATCGACTTCCGTATTATTGAGGTTCTTTGTAAAATGTTTTTTTTTCCTATTTTTACTTCACCCTGTGTCTTAATGACTTTTAGCTGTTATTTTTGGGAATTTTCTTGTATTTCTTTTATCTTTTATCTGTGTTCGACATGTTTATATAACGCCTGTTTAATTAACCAACATTTTTAGTGTACAGCGCCTTGTTTGGTTGTAATGCCTTGTGAATGCGCTTTATAAATAAAATTGGATTGGATTGGATTGGATATTCCATCAATGTAGTCAATGTGTCATCTCCGCTGTCGTCAGCTTGGTCAGGTTCCACATGATGGACTGACTTTCTGTGTCCTGTTACATTTTGGGTAGGTTGAATGGCTCTGCACCGTTTCTTAAAATGATTCCACTTTTTGCATGCATGACACTGCTGCCCAAAAGCCGGACATTTACTCTTTTTTGCAGCATGAACACCCCCACAGTTAGTACAGTTAGTGATATGCTGCGTTTCAGACCTGTCTCCTTGATTTTTCATTTTATCTCCTCTGTGCTGTCTTGTAAATTTGGGCTGGAGCACGTCAACATTTGTTGCAGATTTTTGAGGAAAAGCAAGTGTTTTATTATGCTCTTCAGTCATTTCAGTCATTTCATGAATCTGGCAGACAGAAATGGCTTTTGCAAGTGTTAAATCACTGTCACTCAGTAGCACTTTCCTTAAATTGTCATTGTTGATGCCACAAACTAGTCTGTCTCTTATTAGTACATCACTCAGATCACCAAATCTGCAGCTTTTTGCTTTAATCCGTAAATCACTCACATGATTCAACAGTCTCCCCAGTCCTCTGATTCACACACACACACACACACACACACACACACACACACACACACACACACACACACACACACACACACACACACACACACACACACACATTCATCAGCAGCTAAAAACTCACCTGTTCAAGCTGACTTTTCCGTGAACTTTGTCACCACCCTCTCCTTATTCTGTTCTTATTCCGCCTTTCCGGGATCCATTGATTTCCCTCTTTCCTATTCATTTTCTCTCCCTTTCCTTACATTTTTTCTTTTCTCCTTTTAAACATGTTTTTAACCATTTTAGAAATGTTTTTATACTTAATTGTTTTTTGTGAAGCACCTCGTAATTTTTATCTAGAGAGGCGCTATATAAAAGATCGTCATTGTCTTCTCTCTCTCTCTCTCTCTCTCTCTCTCTCTCTCTCTCTCTCTCTTTTGCACAACTGGTTTGCAAAGCGACAGCTGTGTTGCGACTGATCATCTCTGTGATGGAAGTCTTCAGACTTTGGTTGCTACTCATCAGAAACTTCATGGTGGATTGCAGACCAGCAACCTCCTTGAACAGGACTCCCTGCCTTTCGGACATTCCTTCGATGAACTGCAATGTGGCAGACTGCATGTTGAGGACCTGACAGACCAGTGGCGCTAGTATCACTACCCCCTGCATGATCACGAGGAGCATGTCTTCTTGGGGTGGCTCTTCCGCCAATCCCTCATCGTCCCCCTTGGGCGTGGGATGGGATCCTTTAAGGCCTCTCTCAGTCTGCCGATATCGGCCAGTTGTGAATAGAATTTTAAGCTGATATCGGTCAAGAGTTGGGGCAACACGAGTGTCCAGAGCAGTCGTCCCCTGTTTGGTATTGATAATGTCATAGTTTGTGCTTTTGTCCACGGTGATAGGGGTCTGCATCTCTGAGCGAGTGTTCTCCTCTCTTCCGGGGGTCCATTGGGGGTAGCCTCCCGCTGTTTGGGGGAAGCTTTGGTAGCACCTTGGATGCGATTCCGGACCGTGGGGTCGATTTGTTTGGGCTTTCGTGGGTTGGGTTGGGTTTTTGGGGGTGGTGTCGCCGCTGCGCGGCCAGGGTACACCATGGTTCTTCATTATGGTGGTCTGTTCGATGGGTGTTGGAACCTCAAAAGTGCTCAGGTCTTCGAGAGTGGGAGAATCCAGGGTTCCCTCGAGTATTACGTCTGTTGCGTTGGCTAGGATTTTGGGACGAATGAAGGGACCCGGGGAGAGTCTGCAACTGGCAGCTCATTCAGAATCTTCTCAGAACTGCGCTGCTCTGTGCGGCTGCATGTTGGAGTAGCTCTGTTGACTACATGTAAGTTTTGCCTTTTCTTGGGCATTTTTTCTTCTAGTTTCTCAAGAAAAACTGTATTTTTTGGACATTTTACTTTTCTGTTTCTGGTGCAGTGAAGATTGGAGGGTTTTTACTGCTATTTTTTTTAGCATTTTTTCAATTTTTCAGCATTTGTCATGACGCTTAACCATAGCAACAAGCTGTTTACAATCGGGAGCAGCTGTTTAACATTGGAAAGGCTGAAATAATACCTCAACTGAAGCCACATATCCCAAATGAGCTAAAACGCAAGAAGCGTGGGTGCAGAGCGGGTGCAAAACGGAGACAGAGAAAGAAGAAATTCAAACCATCTCTTCCATCGATCATAATGGGCAATGTGAGATCACTGGCCAACAAGATGGAGGAACTCCAAGCCCTTTCAATTCAATTCAATTCAATTCAAAAATACTTTATTAATCCCAGAGGGAAATTGATTTCAAGGACTCAGCCAGAGTTTTGGCAGTTTCGGAACCGCTGGAGGAGATAATGCAAAGAAGGATTCTCCAGAGAATCAAGAAAATTATGTACATCCCTGACAATTCTCTTCAGCAGACAGTCCGACAACAGAAGATTGTCTTCAGTCAGAGGCTTCTTCAGTTTCGCTGCAACACTGACCGCTACTGGAGATCCTTCCTGCCAACAGCCATTGTAATATACAATAACTCTTTGATGACTTGATTATTATTATTATTCTGAGCTACTACAGCAATCAATTTCCCTCTGGGATTACTAAAGTATTTTTGAATTTGAATTCTGCGCGGAGTGAATTACCTACCTGTGGAACCACCTGCTAGAAACCAACCTAAACAAGGAAAGCAAAACCCTAAGGCAGGTGAAACCTATTGATGTTCAACAGAGTTGTGACACTGAAACAAGTGATTCAGATGAGGAAGCTGTAGCACCACAATACTGGCTTCGAATTCCGAGGCAAGCACTCAGACCTAATACACCCCAACAGAGTGTTTTGTGTGCCTCAGGACCACTCTGAACCAAAGCCCCAGTTTGAGAGGACAAGTGCTGTTGGCTCTGCATCTGGAAGAGAAAGTGTTGTGGGAGAACTCCAAGAAGAGCAGGATTATGGATCAGAGTCACAAGGAGACCAGAATCCCCAAGAGATGTCTCAAAACATTGAAGACATTTGTCTAGAGAGAAAAGACCTGGTCAGATGCTGACTTATCACACCCTTGGACGTCCAAACTACCAGCCATGCTTTGTAGTCAATGCACTAGATATCCAGCCTTTAGTTTACTCGCACCACCAACCACAGGCTCACCCTTTCAGCCTCCATCCATATTTCCACCCAGTCATTATGTGTATCCACAAGGCATCTACCATACATCCAGTTACTGAACAAAGTACATTGTTTTGAAAGGTATATTTAGTGTAACTGTAGGGGGATGGGAAATAGTTTAGAGAATTTTACGTGTCAGGAGCCACTTTTGTTGGGGGGGTAGTGTGTAGTGCACACAAAGTAATGGTGTGGTCATTATTTGTTTGTTAATGTAAAAATTAGAAATATATCAATAGTTGATTACATCACACTTTTTTAAATTTCTATTTTATTTGAATGGACTGCAGAGAAACTGGTGAAATATTCATGCAGCGGAACCTTTGTCAAATGGGCTGGTGCATCGCCGGGCTGAAATGAAAGAGAAGCTTCCACCCCTCGTGTCAGATGTAGTGATGGGATTTATGGCTCTTTCATGGGAGCCGTTCATTAGTCGGTCGTTTACCTCAAAGATCCGTTCAAAAGACTGACTCCTTTGAACGAAGTGTTTGCAGTACGGCAAAAATTCTCCTGAAAAAACATCTCACATGGCATCTTTAATGCATTTAGCTATTTGCAGTTTGTCTGCAGTGCGTTAAAATATGTAGTTATACAATGATTTCACCTTGCCGTGTGTGTGTGTGTGTGTGCGTGCGTGCGTGCGTGTGTGTGTGTGTGTGCGTGCGTGCGTGCGTGCGTGCGTGCGTGTGTGTGTGTGTGTGTGCGTACGTGCGTGCGTGCGTGCGTGCGTGCGTGCGTGCGTGCGTGCGTGTGTGTGTGTGTGTGTGTGTGTGTGTGTGTGTGTGTGTGTGTGTGTGTGTGTGTGTGTGTGTGTGTGTGTGTGTGTGTGTGTGTGTGTGTGTGTGTGTGTGTGTGTGTGTGTGTTAAATAAACTCTCCGAAAGGATCACTGCTTATCTGCCAGCAAATAACGTTTGGAGTCACCCGAATTCATTATTAACAGGATTTCTTTTTCCAATCACTGGTTTATGTAATTTCATCTGATTATTTTTGCTATGTCAGTTTCAGCCCTCAGTGGATCTTTTATACTTAAATAAATCACAGTTATTCTAACAAATGTTCAGATTTTCAGTCTGTGTCTTGCATCCTGCAGGCCCTGCAGTCCCTCTCCCTGGCCGACTCCAGGCTTCGTCAGCGGGGCACCGTGCTGGTCAACGCTCTCGGCTCCAATGCCTGCCTGCGGAAGGTGGACCTGAGCGGCAACCTTCTGGAGGACTCGGGGGCTAAAATGCTCAGCAAAGCCCTGCAGATAAACACAACCCTCAGGTCTGTTCTTGTTGTGTAATGCTGTAGTTGCTGCATGGAGTTAAGAGCACCTAAAATCATGAGGGAAGGTCGTGAAAAGATGTTTCAGACAACAGAATGGCTAGAGAGAGAATGAAGATGTCATGTACCAACTGTGGAGAGGTGCTGAGAGGCTGAATAGCTCTTCAAAGATACAGACGTTCAGAGTTAGCCATGCGGGAGATGAAAAGGTAAGACTCGATACTGAGCAGTCTGAGGGTGGGCGAGGTGAATCAGGGGGAGAAAACAAAGGTGCTTCAGGTCTGTGGTGTGTTATGAAATGTATGAGTGAGGGAAGGAAGCAATGCTGACCAGAAACGTGTTTGGAAGGTTAGAGGTGTAGAAAGTTGTGACGGAAACTTGAGAAGCAGCAAAGGAGGACAGCATCAGGGACAGGGGGATCGAGATGAGGACCAGAAATTGGATATGAGCCAGAAAGGAATAGAGTTATAAAGGGATGGAACCGGAAGACCTCCTAAGGAGAGGGATTTAAATTTCTAGGACAAAACGAGTTGGGGGGGGGGGGGGGGGGGGAGAGAATGAGTGAAAGGGAAAGATGATGAATAAAAGAGAATATGGGCGGGAATTGAATGTGTGTATAAAAAAACCTCACAGTTGGACGGTGTTTGGTGTAGGTGGAGAACGCACATGGAAACCACAGACTGCTGCATGCCAATTATTTTTGTTTACCAAATTTTATATAACCCACCTTTTGTGTACATGCAGGAAAACAAAGATTCAGAGACGTGTTTGCCCTGCATCATGATCACAAAGTGTGGTAGCAGAGTGTGAGGGTGTAACCGCGTTCGTTAGCAGCTTGAAACCCTAACGGATCCTCTCTTTCCTCGTCTCTGGGCCTGTTCTGTCCCGTTTTCTGCATGTTTCATCCCTCTCAGAAGTGTGACGTGGGATCGCAACAACACCACCGCAACTGGCTTCCAAGATGTGGCGAGGGCGCTCGAGCAGTAAGACGACCACAACACACACCCACACACACACACACACACACACACACACACACTCAAAGCAGATGACTAGCACCCCTGTACAAAAGGCAGATAACCGTCTCTCTGAAGTGTGCACTATTTCACAGCATTTCATCAGGCTTCTGCTGTGTGTGCCAGTCAAATATGTGTGGGTGTGAAGTTTGTGCGCTTGTCTGTCTGTGTGTTCAAGGGCGCGTGGGTGTAGTTGCATATTTGGGAATTGGAGACAGCTGATAAAGGAGCTTTGAGCATTCGTTGTTTGTTCTTGTTAACATCAATATTCTTCCTGTTTGTTCATCACAAGTGATTTAATCTTTTCTTTCCTGCTTTTTTGTCTCCTCTCTCCCAACGACTAGCAACTTTACCCTGCAATATATGCCCCTCCCCTTTTGTGACATCACTCAGGCGTATCGCAGTGCACCAGAGAAGACGGAGCAGGCCCTGGCCAAGGTGAGCAGAGTTTCTCAGACTCGTTCATCAGCTAGTGGAAACCTTCTAATACTTTCTTTATTTGGTTTATTTAAAGTGATTGATTAAGCTTACACTTGGAACATTTTATAGCAAACAAAGGATGAAGGGTTATGGGGTGGATTGTTAGGGCCATTTAGTCCAAAGGAGTGTGAGTCTGGTCCAAGTCCTAGGCCCAGCCATGTGGGGGCAGGAGCATCTCATCTCTGCTTTTTCAGATGATTTGTTCCACTCATCTTTATCAAACTACCTTTAGCTCTTCATGGGGTGTTCAAAGCTGAGTGTGAAGGACCTGGTTCACATCTGAGGTCATGGTCCTTGACCTGAAAAGGTTGGATCTCCTACTCTGCATCAGGAGAGAAGTCTTTAGGATTTTAGGTATTGGAATAGAGGAGGAGGAGATCAGCCAGAGGATTGGGCGCACTGAACCCGCCTGTGTGGTGAAAAGATGGTGCAGAAGCTCTAGATTTATTCGTCCTATATTCCATCCCTCACCTGTAAGGTGTGGGGGAGGTCTGCACCAGAAACAGAGCTGGATTAAGAGATTTATGACAAAGCTTAAAGACGCCATGGTTCTCGACTGGAAAAGGGTGGCTTGCCAACTCCGGGTCGGGAGAGAGGTCCTACCTCAAGTGGAGGAGTTTAAGTATCTCGGGGTCTTGTTCATGAGTGAGGGTAGGAGGGATCGGGAGATCGACAGGCGGATTGGTTCAGCGTCTGCAGTGATGCGGACGCTGAGCTGATCTGTCGTGGTGAAGAGGGAGCTGAGCCAGAAAGCCAGGCTCTCGATTTACCGGTCGATCTACGTCCCAATCCTCACCTATGGTCATGAGCTTTGGGTAATGACCGAAAGAACGAGATCGCGGATACAAGCGGCCAAAGTGAGTTTCCTCCGTAGGGTGGCCGGACTCAGCCTTAGAGATAGGGTGAGGAGCTCGGACATTCGGGAGGGACTCGGAGTAGAACCGCTGCTCCTCCGGATCGAAAGGAGTCAGTTGAGGTGGTTTGGGCATCTGGTCAGGATGCCTCCTGGACGCCTCCATGGGGAGGTGTTTCGGGCATGTCCTGCCGGCAGGAGGCCCCTGGGTCGACCCAGAACACGGAGAGGTTACATCTCCAATCTGGTCCGGGAACGCCTTGGGGTCCTGCCGGAGGAGCTGGTGGAGGTGGCCGGGGAGAGGACGGTCTGGAGCTCCCTAGTTGGGATGCTGCCCCCGCGACCCGGACCCGGATAAGCGGAGGAAGACGATGACGACGACGATGAGTTTAAAGATGTGCAAGAGGGTCCCTTGGTTCACCTCTCCACTCTGCAACACAACTCTAAAACCCAAACATCAGATGATGAAAGGTTTGTGGAGATGGGTTTAAACAAGATCTATAATAACTATCCCAGGTGGTTTCTGTGGCTGACGCCTCCTAATCCTGTCTAATCTGGTCCACCACACATATCACTTGGCAGAGAAGAATAGAAGTCCAGAGTCCAGTGACTTGGTGGTCGGTCAGGCTAGCATCAGGTAAACACCAGACAGGAATGCTGGAGCTTTGGCTCACAGGCAGATGTGATTAGGGCTGAAAACATCTGATTAATGAACAATGATCAGGTTCATCTGTTCAATATGAATGGGTTTATTCATGTTGATATAGCTTTGACTGCTCCAGGATCAGTTTAATGAGACATGTTATAACACCACGCTCCTACATCTATCAGTGTAAACTGTCAAAAGTTCAGTTTAACTTCATGCTTACATTTCTCCAAAAAGCTCAAAATAAAACGAAGCACTTTTTTTTTATCTCAGTTTCAGTTGTCAACAAACCTCGTGCTGGTGTTTAATTCTAATCTCCTTCATCGTCTTCGTGGTGGTCGTCTGTGTGGTTCGGTGTCAGGCGGCTCCTGATTCAATACCACAATAGACGACCTTTTAAGTCATAGCTATAGATTCACAACCTGAACTGAAAAAAAGGAAGATGGCTTTTAATTCAAAGCGTCAGCCTTTGTACACTCAAAGAGTGCCGCCCATCAGCAATTAAAGTAAAAATTAAATAAATAATAGGACAAAGAGGGAAATACTAAAATGCCAGTAAACTGTGAGTCCAAATTGAATAAACCCAATAAAAGTGTAAGGAATAAAGACATGAAAATTCCATTCAATCATATTTAAGTATGAGCTTGAAACTGACTCAAACAATAATTACCAGCACATCCTGTATGTGTTAGATGTTTGTTTTTTTCTATTTTCAGGGCCTAGTTCAGATGTATTACATTTCTATGGGCATTGTCTGAACATCATAAGTCTAGGAGTAATGCCTGATTGACTTTTACTGTGTAAAGGTTGGTTTATGCTTGACGCGTCCGCGAGATCCGTACGGCTCTGCGTGGAAAAGTTGCGTCATTTTGCGTCATTTTAACAACCACGCCCCTCCACTGCACCTCCGCATGGCCCAGAATTTCTGCAACGCGCACCTCGGAAAACTTCTAACCACGCGGACAGACGGACGCGGAAAAACATGGCGGACCGGCAAGAACTAGTATGGCAGAGGTTCGTAAATACAGACATTTGTATGATTCAGCTCTCAGAGATCACCGTGATCAACATGTTGTTAATAATTCTTGGAAAGAAATTGCTCACATTGTCGGAAAAGATGAGAACGCTGTTAAAAATGCTGAAATGCCATGTTGTAAACAGTAATTTCTACTTCTACTATGGTGTAGTGCTGGATGCTTGCCGTAGAGCTCCATGCTGCCCCCTACAGTTTGGGAGAATATTGGCTCACCACAGAGACGAGCCGCATGAACCATAAACGCTGCAAGTTGTGAAGCGCGTTCCATCCGTGAGCCGCATCACCGCGCGGAAAGTGAATGCGTCAAGCATAAACCAAGCCTAAGAGATGGTGATGATGATGATGATGATGATGATGATGTAGCTGTTGCCGAGTCCAGAAAACAAATCAAAGTCTTCCCCTTTACTTCTGGGGATCTATTGTCTTTTCCTTCCCCTTCATTACCATGTAAATCCAGTCTTCTGTCTCTTGCACACTGCACTCTGTAAACACTTGTCACATCTGTGTGTGTTTATGTGTGTGTGTGCGTGCATGCATGTGTGTGGGTCACAGATCCAGCGTGCACTGCTGAGGAACAATCAGACTCAGCGTTTCTCTCAGAAGCAGGCTCTCAGGCTGCACCAAGGCCTCGTCACCAGCACCGCCGAGCAGGTCCGTGTTCAGGAAGATGTGACTTCTATGATATGATTTTAGACTCATTATGGCGTGTTTTCAAGCCAGCAGTACTCATTCATCTTTGCCTGTAGGTGATGGAGCGTCTGTGTGTGCGGGTGCAGCAGCAGGTTTGTGTTCTGAAAGGCTGCGAGGATGGGGAGGAGGTCCAGACAGCCAGACAAATCCTCAAGGAGGCTCGGAACTCGAGAGCTGTATGTGGGCTTCAAACATAACATCTTTACGTACCTGAGTATTTTTCATCACCTGCCACTGATCATGGTGGTTCTGTCACAAAGCAACAATCAAATGCATTTTAATAAATGGCATTGCTGTTGGTTTGATAAGATATATGGCTGACAAAGCCTTCGCTCGATAGCCTGATCGCTGGGCTTTAATATCAGGGTGTTTTTGCTACTAGACACACGTGTAAGTAGCACCTGCTGGTGAACACAAAACAAATCAAGCTGCTGCAGTTGGACTGTTGTTAGTAAAGCACCACCTGTATAAAAACCATGAAAGAAGCCAGATTAGTGTCTGATCCCTTATTAAACAACCTGTAGCATTGTAACCAGCGCGCTGTTAAACATTTTTAGGACAACATGCAGGGTTTGTATCATCTCATGTGTTGCAACAGTTACCTTGAAAAAGTAATCGGATTACTGGTTAATACTTAAAAAAATCCATGGTTGCTTTATTGATTACTTGATTGTAAATTTAACTAAGTTAGATTACATGTTGCTTTAAGAGTTTGACATTCTGCAGCTGCCATCATCATCCCTCAGACTTGGACCTAAAATACTTGAGACTGGACTTGGACCTCAGATACTTGAGACTGGACTTGGTCCTCAAAGATTTGAGACTGGACTTGGACCTCAGATACTTGAGACTGGACTTGGTCCTCAGACACTTGAGACTGGACTTAGACCTCAGAGACTTGAGACTGGCCTTGGTCCTCAGACACTTGAGACTGGACTTAGACCTCAGAGACTTGAGACTGGACTTGGTCCTCAGACACTTGAGACTGGACTTAGACCTCAGAGACTTGAGACTGGACTTGGTCCTCAGAGACTTGAGACTGGACTTGGTCATCAGATACTTGAGACTGGACTTGGTCCTCAGATACTTGAGACTGGACTTGGTCCTCAGATACTTGAGACTGGACTTGGTCCTCAGATACTTGAGACTGGACTTGGACCTCAGATACTTGACACTGGACTTGGACCTCAGATACTTGAGAGTGGACTTGGACCTCAGATACTTGACACTGGACTTGGACCTCAGATACTTTAGACTGGACTTGGACCTCAGATACTTGAGACTGGACTTGGACCTCTGTCAGGGACTTGCACAAACCACCCAGAAAAGCGTTGCTGATGAGTCTGAAAACTCCATTTTATTTTGGAGAAGCTTCAAAATTAACATGAATCAGAATGACACCAGCACAAGACACACTGTCCAGAAAAACAAACATTTCAGACACACCAGGTTCAACTTAAAAAGTGGCTGATCAGACCACTCTACAAACAAGAGGGGAACAATTAACATACAATTAACACACACATCCTCACACACACAAACTAACCAGTCTAATCAATTCAGGTAACTCAAATAACTAAATCATAATTACAAACTCCCTATCCATAACAGAAAATATCCACATTAAATGAAACACAAACATAAACATGAATCTCCCCTCCCTTGGGAGTTGGTAGATCCCAGAAGTGCTGATTAGGCTTCCTGAGGAGATGAGCTGCAGGTGTGAGCCTCCATGGGCAACTCCAAGTCACTGGTAACTCAAATAAAAGTACAAAATTAACACATGCATTCATAAACAGAAGACTTATTGTGTGCACATCAACCAGTCATCCTGGACAGAAAACAGAAAACAAACATTACCAGAAGACCATGTCCCTTTGGTGACAGACACTGCTGTCACAACCTCAAAGACTTGAGACTGGACTTAGACCTCAGATACTTGAGAGTGGACTCGGACCTCAGATACTTGAGATTGGACTCGGACCTCAGATACTTGAGAGTGGACTCGGACCTCAGATACTTGAGACTGGACTCGGACCTCAGATACTTGAGAGTGGACTCGGACCTCAGATACTTGAGATTGGACTCGGACCTCAGATACTTGAGATTGGACTCGGACCTCAGATACTTGAGAGTGGACTCGGACCTCAGATACTTGAGAGTGGACTCGGACCTCAGACACTTGAGAGTGGACTTGGACCTCAGATACTTGAGAGTGGACTCGGACCTCAGATACTTGAGAGTGGACTCGGACCTCAGATACTTGAGAGTGGACTCGGACCTCAGATACTTGAGAGTGGACTCGGACCTCAGACACTTGAGAGTGGACTTGGACCTCAGATACTTGAGAGTGGACTCGGACCTCAGATACTTGAGAGTGGACTCGGACCTCAGATACTTTAGACTGGACTTGGTCCTCAGATACTTGAGAGTGGACTTGGTCCTCAGATACTTGAGATGTGGTTCTTTTTCCTTATCAAAAACAAGAAAGAGACAGGTTTTGTCCAAACTCAGCGGGGGGCATTTATTTACACAACTCATCCATACATCACCAACACTTCACAGGGGACAGCGTCCAGCTTCGATCTAAACACCTCGGCTGGAGATCCTTCTGCAAAAGCCCACTCTCCTACACCACGCAGCATCAGTTATACTATTCAACCCCCACCTCCCTTTTGATTCTGAGAAATGATGGGGTGCTACTTCCACATCCTAATATGGTCAAAAGTAGTTGAAACTTACATAAGCTGGACAGATCAACATGTTTTTGGAGCATGTACTCAGCAGCTGGGCTGCCTGATAAACGGCTGGCATTGATGAGCAACATGTCAACATGCACGTACACAAAACACTGCTTTTAGCTCCTACAGATCCCCCCCATGGGGGTGTCCACCCCCATTAATAAGCTGGCTACATAACATATAACTTAACACATAAGTGAACGTTAACATAAACCAGTAAATGGGCGTCGAATGGCAAAATGACAAATACACTACAAACTTCAACCAAACTATATAGGCATATATGTAACGACGAAGTAACTGCAAACCAACACTTGGATGAGTACACAAAGTAAGTATCAGCTTCAAAACACAATATGGAATGTGACGTCTTTAACCAGCTCAGTCACATCAAAATGCATGCGCAAACTGTAAGGGGGCGAAAACCTGTCCGCTGTTCTTAACAGGAAAAATTCCCCCTTGACCTCCTGGCCCCAAAACAGGACGGTCACATAAAGCACAGAGTGAGCATGCAAGCCTAGCCTAAGTATATGGCAGACATTAGGTAACAGTGAATTAACAAAAGAACGCACGTAAGAGAAAACAAACTGATGAAACCTTCCAACAGAGAACAAAATCATAAGCATGATCGAGCATTAATTACCCTTAGCAATATTGCAACCAGTAACTGTACGTGAATATGCAATCAAAAATACAAACTCATGTGAAATAAATGATTGACGTGGATACTAATGAACGACTAGATGATGTCGCTGTGACTAAACCTATAAAAGTTAAACACAACAGGAGGTGTAATGAATATACTCAACGTAACAACACAACTGCTCAACTGAAATAGAGAACGGAGTCAGAGTCCCAGCTGCAGAACTGAAAAAGAAATGGAGTGAAGAAAACATAAGAGTCAAGTTCAGTTTTATTGATGACTGCTGCAGGGGTCTTGCCGCTGGAAGAGGACTTTGAGGCCGATTCCTTAGTCGAGTGCATGTAACCACAACAGCAACATCTATGATGAGACGCAAAGATTACTCCGCCGTTGTCCCATCAGCCGTCCCATTCTTCAGGCACATTGGGTGTCGTGCTGAGTCCATTGCGGCCATTTCCATTTGCACATATTGAGACGACGCAGCAAGGTTCATTTGGGCAGCCAGAGTTCGCTCCCACAGTCTCCTCACAACAGGTAGGATGCAACATGCCAATAGAGAAATCAGAATTAGTACTACTATTGCACTAATTCCTGCTTTTACCAAAATAGCTCCCCACTGACCCAATTTGAGGGCTAAGGAGTCTAAGGACCAGCTTTCCCTGCCTGCATTCTCCTTCAGCTCTATCTTTAAATCTTTCAATTTCCTCATGCCTTCAGTAAATGCACCATCAGGGGCCGTATTACTTGGAATGTAGGTGCAACATTCTTGCCCACTGGAGTTCAGAAACCTACAGAGCCCACCTTTCTCGGCCAGCAACCAGTCCAAAGCCTGGTCATGCTGCAAAGTCATTTTGACTGTGGCATGAAGTTGTTCACCCAAGAGGCCAAGGTTATTTACTGTGTAATTTAAGATTCTTTGCTGATTAAAATAAACATAGTTGATCCATTTCACATTCTTATTTATTGTTATCCAAGGAAGAATTGACTCTAAACCTGCTACTACCTCATCTCTTGCTTGAAATTCTATGGGAATTCCTGTTGGCAGTCCTATGGCGTTTAAATGCACTTTATGATCAAACACATCATACCTCTTTGTCCTACGTCTATTGGTAGTCTCCAACTGAAGTAATTCACTCACACCTTCATGCAAGATAGTCACTGGAACTTTCATACGTACTAGCGTACACAACCCAACCCAAAAACTTGGCAAAACATTCATTAGAACATCACCACCACACATCCAGTAGCTGTCGGCCACTGGAATGTCTTGCTCACCTATGAGATCCAGAGTGGGGATCGTCATCGATATGTTATCACAGTCCTGACTAAGAGTTACAGGGTTTTCATACCAAACAGGGGTATCAATGAGAAGTGGCGTCATATTTGCATGCGGGAACCAGGATAATACCCAAGTGACGTTACAGTTGACAGATGTATTACCTACGTCCACTCCTCCATCGTCAGCGAAACCTCCGCTTGCAAAACATTCATAATCAGCACTATAATCAATTTTGTAGTCCGTTGGAGGACCATTTTGGTCTGTTTGGATCGCAAATTCAGCACATTCCTCTAAGATGTTATATTCTGCATATTTTTTAACATATTTGTGCTTATCTCGTGTACCATGGAGCAATCTGCATTGGAGTCCTCACAATGGCATCTTAAGAAGAGGTGGAATCTTTTTATTTATCTCTATTACCTTTCTAGTCTTACATGTGCGTTGTTGTGTAATGGCACACTCACTAGAAGTATACTTTTCCGGAACAACCTCAGGTAACATTCCGGGTGCTTGAGCGCACACTATGCAGTCATTAGGAGTCATTTCTCTTGTCGTATACAAAGCCCATTTATACCAACTATTTTGCATGGCGACATCCCAAAGCCTATCCTCTATAGCCAATGGTCTGCCCGCTCTAGGGGAGATAGGCCCTGTGTTACTGCCGGACCTAGGTCTAATTGGCCCAAATAGTGTCTTAGGTACAGCTTTGCGATTGGTCACTTCTTGTTCATTTTGTCCTTTCTGAGTGAGATTACGAACATGGTTACTACCAGAGGTTGCCGTGGGAAAGCCAGATTTCACAGCTACACCTCCTGTGGGAGTTGTAGTACTGACAGGTGGCTTAGCGGTTACGCTTCTCAGCTTGCTAATCGGCGTTGTTTTAGATCTTGAAATCAGTGGAGTCACTAGCTGTAAAAGAGAGGAAGAGCTCCAGTCGGCCCTCACCTTTCCAACAGGCGCTGTGGTAGTCAAAACATCAGGGATCACAGTAGCAGTAGCGCTAGTAGTTAAAACATTACTTGGAACTGTGGTTATATCACCAGTTTTAACAATTGCTACGTCGAATGCAGGCAGGGATGCCGACCTATGTTGCATCCGGCCTGCTGAATTGTACTTAACTTGATCATGGTATGCTGCCTCGTCGTTGGCCAAGTCGTCTGGCGTATGCTCTTGTGATGGGTCGACGAGTCGCTCCTCGGCCATCGTCTCCATCTTCACCTCCTCCAGCACCATCATCAGACCCCCTAGTGTTATCCAAAACAGAACTGTCATCAGGCTTAGCACGCCCTTCTCTCCTCCGGCCATCATGCCGGTTTGTTACGTTAGGCACAATACTGCCCTGAGTTTTGTCTTTGACTTTCATGCAGTGCGTCAGATGATGCCACGTCGATCCTCCTTCGACCTGGACTGCTGTTGGCGTTGCTCGAACCACTTTGTAGGGACCCTCTCGTCGCGGTTCGTGCCACTTCCTCCTGAAAACTTTGATGTACACCTGGTCTCCAGGAACTACCGGCCCGTCTGCGCCTGCGCTAGAGACGAGCTCCTTTCTCTTTTCCTGCAAATAGATGGCTTTATGGATGCTGGTTAGTTGCTTGATATAGCTTTTGAATTCAAGCTCTAGCTGTTCCAGCGAAGGCCCCTTGTGGGGTCCTCTAAGCTGAGGAGCTGGCATTGGCCTGCCTGTTAGGACCTCATGAGGTGAAAGATGCGTGCTTCTGTTAGTTTGCATGCGATAGCTCATTAAGGCAAGCGGCAATGCATCAACCCAGTTAAGGTTAGTACAAGCACAGATTTTGCAGATTTTAGACTTCAACGTCAGATTCGCTCGCTCGACCATCCCTTGGCTCTGGGGGTGATAAACTGATCCTAATCGTTGCTTTATCCTTAGTTGTTGCAACACACCTTTAAGGACTTTTTCAACAAAAGCAGGACCATTGTCCGAGCTTATTTCCGACGGGATACCAAAGCGAGGAATCACTTCTCTGACTAGAAACTTTACCACTGTTTCTGAACCTAGATCTTTAGAGGGAACAGCTTCGATCCACCGACTGAATCTGTCAATGATCACCAGCATGTACCGTTTCCCATGCACAGACTTAATCATGTCAACATAGTCAATGACCAAATGTTTGAAAGGACCTTCGGGCACTGGAATGTGTCCCGCTGGGACTGTGATGCCCTTTTTTACATTGTTCTCAGCACAAATGTCACACTGATCTATTACTTCCTCAACCATGGCTTTTAGGTATGGTGACCAGTAACCTTGTTTGTTAAGTCTTTTCAGCACCTCTGCACGACCACAATGATCAGGACCGTGGCTTTCCGAGATTAGCATCGTCAGCAAGGAGACAGGTGCAACGATCAAGCCCTCATGAGACCTCCACAAGCCGCTTGAGTCCATTGTTGCACCTCTTCTTCTCCAACACTGCTGCTCGCTTTTCTCTGCCTTTTCCTGAATCAGAATGATGTCTTCTGGTGTTATTGCAGGCTCTAATGATATTACAGGTGCCAAAATGGCTTCTTCACACCTGGAGGCAGATTTTGCCGCCTCATCTGCTGCATTGTTGCCTCTGATGACATCACAGTTACCCTTGCGGTGCGCAGGGCACTTTACAATGGCCAGTTTCGATGGAAGCATCATTGCTGAGATCAGCTCGTTGATCTGCTTTCCATGAAGGATGGGTGTACCATCCGTCTTCTTAAAATCTCTTTGTCTCCACACACTTCCAAACAGGTGACAAACACCATGGGCGTATGCAGAGTCAGTGTAAATAGTTGCTACCTGGCCACTTGCCAACTTGCAAGCTTCGGTCAGGGCTTTGAGTTCCGCTAGCTGCGCAGAACAGGGTTGGTTACACTTTTCAGCTTTTACTGTTTCAAATCTGTCATCTACTTTTTCCACAACAGCAAACGCTGCATGGTTTCCTAAGTAGTCTCTAAAACATGAACCATCAACAAAATAGGTGACATCAGATTGGTCGAAAGGGGTAGATTCCAAATCAGGCCTTAGCTTAGTGTATCTAGATACCTCAGCTATGCAGCAATGTGGTTCTCCTTCGAACTCAAAGGGAACACTGTTAGCAGGGTTTGTCGTGGTACACCGCTTTATGACAACGTCCGGATATGTCAGTAGTGGCATATACTGCAGGTATCTTGCTTGGTTTAACACAAACTTCCCTCGGTTGATTAGTTCAGATATTTTGTGATGTGTGTAGATGGTGACAGGATATCCCATTGTTATCACTGAGGCTTTCTCATAAGCATAGTGCAAAGCAGCCAATCCTTGATAACAAGGGGGCCATCCCTGTGCCACATTGTCAAGTTTTGCACTGTAGTACGCAATAGGTTGTTTCCGACGTCCACTGCATGTGTCCTGCATTAACACTGCAGAGGCATACATGTCATGTCTGTTTGCGACGTACAGCAAAAATGGTTTTGTGTAGTCAGGTGTTGCTAAACTTGGCGCAGTTTGCATGTCTTGTTTGATGGTTTCAAAAGCTATCTTAGCTTCATTTGTCCATTTTAGAGTCGATTTTAAAGACTCACTTCCAGCATCTTTAATCAGTGCCCTAAGTGGTGCAGTTTTTTCAGCATAGTTTTCAATCCACTCGGAGTTAAAACCAGTCATTCCCAGAAATGTCATCATTTGTCCGACAGTTTGTGGTTGTGGAGCTTTGCTCACACCTTCCACGTGTTCTGGTGAGATGGCGACAGTCCCATGGGAGATTACTCTCCCTAGGTACTCTACCTGTGGTTGGCAGTACTGAAGCTTTGTTAGAGAGGCTTTGTGTCCTCCCCGAGCTAACTTCTGTAGGACTTTAATGGAGTCACGATGACAATCATCGATTGTTCGTGCGCAAATCAGTAGGTCATCAACATACTGAATCACAGTGCTGTTCACCTCGATGCCTTCGAGGCTCTGTTTCAAAATCTGATTAAAGATGTGTGGACTGTGTTTTAGCCCTTGTGGTAGCCTTCTGTACGTGAGCTGTCTCCCACGAAACGTGAAAGCAAAAAGATATTGTGATTCTTTGGCCAATGGGATGCTAAAAAATGCTGAACACAGATCAATTACCGTGAAGTATTTAGCTTCCCCATCAATGTTACTCAGTAATGTGCTTGGGTTTGGCACGTCTGCGTCAAAGTCAGTGATCACTTCATTTACAGCTCTTAAATCATGTACCAGTCGGTACTTGAGCTTGTCTGCTTTTAGCACTGGCAGAATTGGAGTGTTACATGTGCTATAGGTTTCTTTTAGTACTCCTGCTTGAATTAGACCTTCAATAGTTGCATTTATACCCTCTTCTGCTTCTGGCTTTAGTGGGTATTGGGGTCGATAAGGCAGTCTTGCATTTGGCTTCAATTCCACTTGAACTGGAGTTGCCGATGTTACCAGTCCAACATCCGTGTCATGTTTAGACCATAGCTGGTCTGGAACTTGTTTTAGCATGTTGGCTTTCAACTTGTTTTGAACTGTTTCTGATTCTGCTACACCTTGCATGTGTTTTTTGTTTGCGACTGTTACAACCTGTGGTTTTGACATCATGGTGCCGCCGCAGAGAATTTTAATCATTTCTGCATTTTTTGTAGTATAGATTAGCGGGTTATCTGTTTTCTGCCACTCTGTTTTAGTTGCTGTTAACATCATTGGTCCAAGATCTCTTGACCCAAAGCCTTTGTTTACCATTAAGGTAATGTGTGGTGCTGATTCTGGCACAGTGTGCCATTTTTCAATAAATGGGTTTTCTTCCACATTCACAGCTGCACCTTGCTGTCCTATCACGATGTATTGTGACACTAGCCTAACGTGCAAGTCTTTTGTTTCTTTGTCCCATTTTTCTTCAAAGATTCTACTGCATGATGGATCATAAGTCATTGTGCAGTGATAGTCACTGAACGGTGCAGTAGCTTCTGGAATTTGAGCTTCAATAAATTTTTTCCACTGTTGAAACATCTCTGAGACTGGCTTGTTAATGTCACCAAGCCAGTAGACCTTAGCGTATTCTGTCTGAGCAGTCATTTGAAAGTTTATTCCAGAGCTATCTACATAAATTCCTTCTGGTGTGCACCAGATTTTTGTTTTTAGTTTACACAATGCATCTCTTCCTAGTAGATTAACTGGAGTTTGGTCTGAAATCAGAATTGGAATTACGATTTCACTGTCATCAACTGCTAGTCTTACTGGAGCTGTTAAGGGGTTTATTTGTTTTGTTCCCGAGAACCCTGTTGTCTTTACGCTTTTCTCAGACATGGGGAGATGAGTTGCATAATTTGATTTTATGCATGAGTAGGTTGCCCCAGTATCTACTAACATTGGGACCGATTTGCCTTCTATTTTAACATTGATCACTGGTTCTTTATTGGCGTTAGCTATTAAAATTGGTAGTTGCTCCTCCCCCCCAGGGCCCTCCGGGCATCCCTAGAATCCTTGTTGTGCTGCCCATGGATTAACTGGACCTCCTCTTCCCCGGTTTGGTCGTGTTCCACGACCACGCCCAGACCATTCAGGGTTTGGAATTGGATTCGGACAGTCTCGATACAGGTGACCCATCTGGCCACACCCCCAACATGAACCTGGAAGTGGGGGTCGGTTCTGCTGCACCCAGCCTTGTCGAGTTGGGTAGCGATTGGGAAAACGATTTGGAAATCGTCTCTGTGGTCCGGGCTGCTGTCTACCATACTGGTTTGGGTAGACATTGATAACCGGTTGAGATGGAGTTTGAGGCGGGGCCACAGCTGTCTGCAATGCTTGGGTTTGACTGTCACTCTTGCTGTCACTTTTCTCCACTGCCGCCTGGGTCTTCGCCTTGTGCTGGAGATCATTTATGTGCAACTGCGTGAGTTTTCTCTGAGCGCACTTTTCTTGCTCAATCATTTTGTTATTGTCTTTCCGATAGCGGTCCACTGCGTGGACTACATGGTCTCTGAACTGCACATGTGGCATTGAGTCCAGTCCCACAACATCCTCCAGTTTGTCTCGCACAGGAGTCGGGAGAGCAGAAATCAGGGATGTTCGGAACAGAGAAGTCATTATCGGCGTCCCCTCAGGACCCTCCTCCGTCTCCAGCTTCCACCGTCTGAGCTGCCTGTCAACAAATGACGCAGGACTCTCAGTCTCTGAAAGTGGCTCTCCTTTCAAAGCTTTGGGGTCAATCCTGTTGGGATATGCTGCTCTTAGTATGTTCCAGAGTGCATTTCTGTATGTGTTAAACTCCGTGCCGTCAGCCATTGGGTCCAGCATCCATTGGACTCCATTGGATGCTAGCAATGTTCCCATAGCTGATGTCCCAACAACTCGAGCCAAAATAGCTTTGAGATCTCCAAGGGCAAGCATTAGCCCAGTTGTCTCCTGTTCGAAGGCCCCAATCCACTTTCCAGCGCCATTTTGTATCTCGGGCAGCCGCGAAACCAAACCAGTGAGGTCGAGGCTCTGCCAGGGAATATAATTAGCTCTTGTGCCCTTAATTAAAATTGGGTACTGACCATCATTAGTGTATCGAATAGGTGGTTTTAAGTCATGTCTGGGTCTCAGCTCACGGCTTTCACTGCTAGGACCTGGTTTTTCCTTCTCCTGAGTCAGACCTGTATTTGGGTCACCACGCTCTGGTGAGTGAATGCCTGGTTTGTAAAAAGGCTTGAAATTTTTCTCCTTGCTTGTGCTAGTGGTGTTCTCACTAACCTCATCTGAATGTGTGCCTGTGATGTGATTTAAGGATTTCCGCAGGCCTTCAGATATGTCCTGTATAATTTGGTCAACATCGTTTAGCTCATCATGTACATCCTCATCCTTGTTCTCAAGGTCAATCCAGTATGAGTTAGCCTTCGGTTGCCTTTTCAAAAAATCCTTATGTTCTGCAAAACAATCAATCTCCCTTCGTCCTTCTTCCCTTACCGCTCGACGTTCTGTACTGCAATATTTTGGATGCGTTCCACGAGGTGGAGTTGTTTGTTCGAATTCTCTTTCCTCACTTCCTTTTGCATGCTTTTCTTTGCCAGGTGCTTCATCTGATTGCTATGATGTTGTTAATTTTAAAATTGCATTGTCAACATCTAAACCCTTAGGACCTTTGTCGAATGTGTCGCGCAAATCAAAATCTCCCGTAATTGTAACGGTTCCCAAAAGGGGATACAGGCCCTCTTCTGCTGGGGCCTTCACTTCCTTCTGGGGTTTGTCCAATTTGTCTTTCATTTTGAGAATGGCATGTTTAAAGTTCTGTCTGTAAATCTTTCCTTCATTCCTGAATAAGTCCAGGATCTGAATTTCTTTTTCTCTTTTCTGCTGTCTTTTCTTGGATCCATCTGCTTTATGATCCTGAATTCTCAATTCCAAATTATCACATGCTGCTACGTCGAAAGTGCCTTCAGACGGCCACGGATTGCATAGTTTTCTCGTCCGTTTTGACCACTTCTCTGACATGTGCTTTATTTCTTTTGCTAAAGCAGGATTCTTCGCTGCCAAAATTCCTGCTGGCGTGACAGACATTTTGAAGTTTCAGTGACACTATTATTCCTTTGATTAGTTGACTAGTTTGTTTATTTATAATCTCCTGAAAATAACACAAGAATTGAAAGTTGAAACAGATACTGGTGACATATGATGCTGTGGTCTTGAGTAATCTGTTATTGCTCTGTTTACACAAATGTTGAACAATTTATCTTCTTATTGTAAATGCCTTAAAATCAAATCTCTTCTGATGTAACACTAAAGTAAAGTTAGTTCAAAAAGCTTTAGTTATTGTTGAAAGAAAACTTAATGCCTGAAAGTTTTTATAGGTGAACCTTTTAAATCTGGATTCAATATGTATTATTTTCCCTTTTTTTTTTTTTTTTTTTTTTTTTTTTTTTTTTTTTTTTTTTTTTTTTTTCCTCAGCAGCTGTGCAGTGGCAGGCTAAAAATAGCCTTATGCTGAATCTCAAGCTTGTGTGTGAGCAAAACTCAGCCCACAGGGTGGGGTTTCTCTACGCCCTCTGGCTCACCAACCTATCCACACACAGAAGTGGAGTCAGAGGCGGGATCGCCTCTGTACTTCTGTGTCTGTGCGTGTGTATGGAGAGGACAGCTTGTAGGTGGAGCTTTGCGCTTCTGGACTGGCCCCTCTGCTCAGTCTAAACTTGGGTCTGACAGCTCAGGGTGTCTACGGAGAAACGAACACGCTGACGACACCCAAGAGCATTCAGCCTTCAGATTTTAGCAACTCTCATACAGCTTTATAGCATCACAACACAGGAAAAAGTCAACCACAAGAGAGACCGAATCAGCAGAAGAAGAATCAGCTTCTCTCCAGTTCATTCAAGCAACAGCCCAAACAAGATCAGAGTATTTGACCTTTCACGAGTAAAACAACCACACACAGCAAAGCTTTCACACTTGCATAGAGATAAGAAAAACACACTTCAAAGCAATTTGACACCAAAGCAACATTTTATGCCACACACTCAACACGCATAAACATTATTATTTATTTATTAATCATAATCTATATTTCTCATATTTCACATTACCCAGCTGGTAAAAATAGTTATCATGCTTGTGCACTTCAGCATATATTTTTATTTATATATATGTCACTCTAAAACTAATTATTTTAACTTCTGGTTTTCTGTTTAAAGACTAATCAGAACAAGATCACAGACTTTGAAATTTGTATAACATTAAACATCAAAATTTGGCACTGCAGTGAACAATATTGATCTGTATTACTCCTTTGTTTTTCTTTTTTCCTCTAATTCTCTGGCGCCTGACACACCTTCTCAACTCACGCACCCACTTCTCAACTCGCACACACTCTTATCTCCTCCACACACACACGCTTATCTCACACGCCTGTCCCACCCACAAAACTTCTCTCACAAACACACTCACACAAACAAACAATTTCTGAGCTCTAGAGTTGTTTACAGCCACTTTGCTGCAAACTCTGACGTCAAACATATCTTTGCCAAAAACTCATGAAATTTACCAATCCCCGAGGATTCAACCGAATTACTGGCAAGCTTATCTGTCACAACTTCAGCGCTTTTTCTCAGATCCCAATCTTATCCCGGCCTCACCGGGGCATACTGGATCTCAATTGTCGACCTATTACTTGTCCTCCCTGGACTTTTTTTTTATCAGCTGTCAAATTCTATTCCAATTCTCGCTGTCCCAGCTTTTAATTTGTCACTTTAAACTTTGTCCGTCATCAAAATGACTCAGCTGACTTCACACATGTGTGAATAATTTCACCGCTGCTCTGGACAAATGCCTCTTCTTGTTATTATAACTTCTAATTTATGAGAAGGGCATGTTTTTTCTCTCAGACCAGTTCTCAGTCCACGGAATAACTCCAAAATTGAACAAAAACTGTTCTTACCTAGGGCCCAGAAGTTTATTCCGTGGGCTGCGAAACGATCCGAAGAGCACACCTCTACTTCCCGCTTCGTGGTCGCCAAATGTGGTTCTTTTTCCTTATCAAAAACAAGAAAGAGACAGGTTTTGTCCAAACTCAGCGGGGGGCATTTATTTACACAACTCATCCATACATCACCAACACTTCACAGGGGACAGCGTCCAGCTTCGATCTAAACACCTCGGCTGGAGATCCTTCTGCAAAAGCCCACTCTCCTACACCACGCAGCATCAGTTATACTATTCAACCCCCACCTCCCTTTTGATTCTGAGAAATGATGGGGTGCTACTTCCACATCCTAATATGGTCAAAAGTAGTTGAAACTTACATAAGCTGGACAGATCAACATGTTTTTGGAGCATGTACTCAGCAGCTGGGCTGCCTGATAAACGGCTGGCATTGATGAGCAACATGTCAACATGCACGTACACAAAACACTGCTTTTAGCTCCTACAGAGAGTGGACTCGGACCTCAGATACTTGAGAGTGGACTCGGACCTCAGATACTTGAGAGTGGACTCGGACCTCAGATACTTGAGAGTGGACTCGGACCTCAGATACTTGAGAGTGGACTCGGACCTCAGATACTTGAGAGTGGACTCGGACCTCAGACACTTGAGAGTGGACTTGGACCTCAGATACTTGAGAGTGGACTCGGACCTCAGATACTTGAGAGTGGACTCGGACCTCAGATACTTGAGAGTGGACTCGGACCTCAGATACTTTAGACTGGACTTGGTCCTCAGATACTTGAGAGTGGACTTGGTCCTCAGATACTTGAGAGTGGACTCGGACCTCAGATACTTGAGAGTGGACTTGGACCTCAGATACTTGAGAGTGGACTCGGACCTCAGATACTTGAGAGTGGACTTGGACCTCAGATACTTGAGAGTGGACTTGGACTTCAGATCCTTTAGACTGGACTTGGTCCTCAGATACTTGAGACTGGACTTGGACCTCAGATACTTGAGACTGGACTTGGACTTCAGATCCTTTAGACTGGACTTGGTCCTCAGATACTTGAGACTGGACTCGGACCTCAGATACTTGAGAGTGGACTTGGACTTCAGATCCTTTAGACTGGACTTGGTCCTCAGATACTTGAGACTGGACTTGGTCCTCAGATACTTGAGACTGGACTTGGACAGTGTAGCTCTATTACTTTTATATGATGGATTTCTCCTGATTTTTAGCATGACTGTTGATTTCTTATGAAGGACTCTTTTATTTTATGGTACTACAAAATATTTTGTAGATAAACCAGCATCTCCAAGTCAAAATAAATATATTGCCTTATTTGTTGGCAAAAGCAAGCAGTGAAAAATAACTCATTATCTCAAGACAATGTTATAAGAACACATTTCCAACCGTGTTCTTTCTCGGTTCCTGTAATCACTTTATGTTGCTTTGCCTAGATGCCAAATACAGTAAGTCCACAACATTCCCATGCATCATTACCCTTATTATAGGTTCACAATACAATTTTCTCTTCCATAATCCGTTTACTTCATCTGCACAAGCTGCATCATCAATGTGCTGCCTGCGCAGTAATGTGTTGGTAAAAATATGCCTTCAAACTGTAATGAAGCAAATAATGACCTCACTTTGAGGAGCTCCTAATGAGTTCCCTCTCTCTTGCTTTTAAAATGCTTTAAGTAATAATATCTGATAATGTGCACATTAGCTGGAGCTTACAGTTAAACGTGTTGTTTGTAATGGGGTCGTGTGTCCTTGTTGAAGACTTTGATTTATCTTAATGAGTTGCTTTGTGTCTCCATCAGCTGTATCCGTCTCTGTGCGAGCTGGCCCATGTCTTATCGGTGGACGGGCCCGTCAAACAGCGCCTGGACACCCTGGCTGGAGAACTGGCCAAGGCTGCTGACAAGGAACTGCAGGTGGAGCCGGGGCTGAAACTTTGCTGAATTAGCAGAACCATTCTTTCCCTTTTGTGGTTGTAATTTAAACTGTAGTGAACTAGTTGCATTTAAATTGCCCATTAATGTTGCGTGTTTCATACGTTTGCTGACTTCAAAGAAAAGGTGGCATTTGAATTCACAAGCATTCAAACGTTGTTTCCCCATTCAGGTGAATGCACAGTATTTGTAAAGAAGGACGATAAAATCTGAATGAAAAGCTACTTTAAAGCAAGCAAACAATCATGCTCTAGATTAGGAATAAAATACTTTATGTGAATGTGTATTTAGAAAATTGGACGGTGATGTTGATGTTGCCTTCTGTCCAGGTGGTCGTGGACTCAATGGTGTCTCTTTGCCGCGAGTTATGTCCCATGTCCTGCTCAGCTGCAGAGAGACTCAGCCCGCCTCTCTCGTCCATCTCAGAGCAAGTTTCTATTCCTCGCACCACCATCCGCTGCGCCCTGATGGAGAGGGCGGCCGAGGACATCAACAGAGCCTTGGAGTGAGGACCAGAGTGGCTTAAACAGGTTGAAGCAGTAGGAACTGGGGTGAACATGTTGTCTGAAATGATGTCTTTTATCTCAGGGAGGTGAAGCTGTCTGTGGTCTCCTATCTGACCAACTCCATAGTGGATCAGATCCTACAGGAGCTCTACACCACCCATAAAACACTGGTACTGGTAATATCTCTTTAATGCATGACTTCTTGTAGATTATAGAAGAAAGGTGTTTGTAGTACTTATCTAAAACAAACTTACTTTTTCACTTAAATGTATTCCAAGCAGTTTGGTTCCCAGTCTGTGTTTGATGAGCTAACGACTAGATACTTACTCTCTGGGATCATAAGTGATGGAGATTAGCTCCAGTATCACTGCACCATGTAGCGTAGCTTGCTAATTAGTTTTGGCATGAAAGCAGGGTAGATCCTGAGGTATATTTAATCAATTAGTACAAGTGTTGCATTTTGTGTTTATTAAAAAGTGTCAAATATAGTTAAATGAAGCTAAAGCAGGTACATTTATCTGGGTTGAATGAATCTTAAGGAGACATTTCCCTTTTTCAACATTAGTCAGTATTCTTGTAATAGGCAATGTCCGATCCAGTGGTAACAGCATGTAATTACAAATGTATTGTATATACAGCTGCTAATGTCCCATAGTAGTTTATAATTTTTAATACATCATAACTAAACATGTGGCTTTCAAACTGATTATTCAATGCAACAAGTGTAATTATTATTCAGTATCCATGCAATAACATGTTTGAACATTCAAGCTTAAATGTTGGTCATTTTGCAACTCAACCCCCAAAAAACCCCAAAAAATGCTAGAAGACTTTTTCACTTTTTCTTTCATCCGTCAAACTGAAAAGTCTTATTCTAAGTTAGAGGTTTTGTGCAATTTTAATTATAGAAGAATCTATGAAATACTATTTCACAAGGAAATATTGTAATGAAATGTTAGGGCTGATTTTTAGAATAGATAGACATGAGTGTAAAGTTTCACATTTTAGGTACTGCCATTTGGCATTTGAGTCTGGGTAAAATTCCAAAATTCGAGTTTTTGAAAATAAATGTTTTTTGCTTCTTCAGGGACCATAAACACGCTTCGTATTAATTCAGACAAAGTCAGGTATATAGTTTATAAAATTAATTTCATTCTTTTTCCTAAACTAATAATTTATACATGACAAGATATGACTAATGAGATGTGGTGTGGTGGATGTGAGGTGTTGTGATGGAAGCTAGATGTTGTAGCAACCGTTCTTTAGTATCTGAGAGAAATTGTGAAATGTGGGTGTAAAATAATTTGTTGTTTGGTTCTAAACTACAGAGTTGTTTATTAAAAACAGCATCAGATGCAATCTATCGTGCCAAGTCTACGCACCCTTGGTGTGGAGGTTTTCTTTCAATCCGGGGGGTCGTGCGGGTCACTGCCGGTGGAGTGAACCTCTGATATCAGAAACCCGTAGATAAGCTCTGATAGGACCCGTCCAGTCTGAGATCCCTCGAGGTGACAGCAGGAAGCTGGAATGCTTATTTGCGTCTGAGGTTGATGTTTGCTTGGCTCTTAGAGAGCCGGTTGTCTGGCATCAGCCGCAGCGTTGCAGAGAGGCTTTGAGAGGAGGTCAAAGGAGAAGATGGTTTCAGAAATGCTTCTTTCCCGAATTGGCCGGTTCGAGGGTCCGCGAGAAACTGAATTAATCAGAAAGTAATTCTTGTTTTATTAAACTACTTTGTTATGATTTCTGGCCAAGTTTGGCCAATCAGAATTTGACACGTTTCTGAGCATTTACCAGCATCCCTCAGAAAGCCACGCCCTCCTCAGATACAAGCTTCTTACCCTTAATATGTATCTTATTGTAATGTTTGTGAGTGTAAACAATGATTAACTTGTTAAATCAAACACAGTGATTTGTGATATAAATGGATCATTTTAAGAACAATATTCATTTCAAATTCATTGATTTAAGCACAGGTGATTCAAACCTAACATCTTGTTCATTCATCACATATGATTATTTAACTTATAACTAAAAAGTCATGGAGTCTTCACTTGTTCAGAGTGAAGACTGTTGACGTCTGGCTTTTACGCAGAGATTGCACGACCTTGACAGTTTCGTTATGTCTTTCCTTTAAGTCAGCAAGCACTGAACAGAACTCTCTGGGCTTGGATTTATTTCTGTAGATGAAAGGTTATTATGTTGATCAATATAGGTGAAAAATTACCCTTTTGGTACGTTACAACATTTGTAAGACGTTACCACCCGTTATTTGAGAAATGCAACTTATTTTTTGCTTTTCTTCAGTATTATTTAAAATTGTGGGCAAAGATCGAATTACCACGACAGATTAAAGTGAGAGTGTGTATTTTTCCTTGTGATGGGGGCAGTACATACCTAAATCATAGCAAGCAAGCGGTACTTTTGTGTTCGACTAAGACCTTACTAAGGGATGGCCATTAGGCCAAAAAGCCATGGGAGCACAACCTCCAGCAAAATAACAAGAACACCAGACTCCCTCTCATCACTGGCAATGATTGAAGAGGTAAATGTGTAAAACAACACGTTTATTGTTCGGTGAACGTTTTGTCACCATTTGTTACAAATAAGTAAATGCGTTTTGTCCTCATGGGCTTCCATAGAAGAAAATATGGCATCCAGTATGATGTCACCCAGAGACATATGCCCAGACCACACTGTTTGATTTGTGGCTGTTGCACAGGATTGTTCATGTCACTCTGTGAGAACTCCAGAACTGTGGCACACTGCACGGTGCAAGATTCGGTGAGTCAGACTGCACGACGTCTCGGTCCTGCAGAACACGCAGGCGTCATGAGCGCACCTCCCAACACATGCGTCACTAAGCAGACCGCTAACCAAAACAAAGCTGAAAAAATAAAAAACAGTTTTAGTGTCAGTTCATGACCCAGCTCATCTTCCTTAAAGAGGAAGCTTCACGTTTAAAACCCTCTCTTTGGCGTCTGACTCCAGCTGCGGGTCTCCTTTTCCCGTCTTCCAGCTAAACAGCTGCTGTCAGCTGGTCAGTCACGCTTCTCCTCCTTTATGCACAAGGACTAAACGAAGAGAGTAACAATCTGTCACAGATCGCTGCAGTATAACTTTTGTAGTGAATTCCGTCTCACTGCTCCACAGCTCCGCTCCGTTTGACAGCTCACACCTGCTGTCGCAGAGCTTCCTCTGTCCCTCTGCAGCAAAACACTACTGAACCAACCTTTTCAGTTGAATATGTGAAATTTCCATCAACAGCAAAGGGGATCTCATAGTTTTGTGTTTTATTTTTTGTGTTTGCGAGCTCATCTCCTCTCAGCTCTCACAGATCCCAGAATCAGTTTTCACAACTTATCTGATGGTCTAAAAAAGGTTGTTTCATTATTTTAGTGTAACTCCTGTTTAACTTGGGCTATTAACAGAAATAATAAATGGTGTGTAGTTTATAATCTGCATTTTAAACATTGATCGAAACACCTTTGGGATGCCGCAGCAGCGTGTTTTCATTGGTCGATTGCAGACAGGAATCGTAGGTTTTCAAGCAGTGCTTGAAGACTTTCTGAGGCTGATTTGGTTGTGAGACGGCTCAGAAAGCTGTTGCAGAGCCGGTCAGACTGTACGTTCACAGCATGGTGCACAGACATGCAAATCACCCTGATGTTGACCGTTTTTTTTTTTTTGTTTTTTTTTGTCACGATTCTGCTCAGGATGAAGGATTTGGCAAAGATGGCCAAAAATAACAGTGTGATCCGGCCAGTAGACCCGCTCCCATGTATTTTAGAACAGATTGTTATGGTTATATGTTATGTAACTACCAATAGTTTTCAACAACTGGGCGTCTTTTAATTCATTTACAACTACATTTTGATGGATATTTCCAGATATTAATAGCAAAAACTACACATTGTCACATTCAGCTAAAATTGTTAACAAAATAAATTAGCCATAGAGAGAACGCTCTCTGCTCAGCCCAAACTGAAGCGTTTAAAATCTTACACCCTATGGGATGTCATCTCACTGCATCGTGTAGAAAGAGCTGTTAGTAGAAAAGCAGTTTGAGTTCTACTAACTGAACAGATTGTGCTTCCTAATGCAGAACCTCGACGAGATGAAAACAGCTGCTTAGAAATTTAAATTCAATGACAGAGTGTAGGTGTGCTAATAACTTTATACTGAAGCCTTGCTCTGAAGAACACTTGAGTTCTGGTGCAGATCTGCTGAGCCATAAATAAGGCTGATGAACGTAGATAGTTGTGTCCTCCCTACATCAGGATGAATGAATGATCATTCAGACAACACTTTCATTTGATTTCAGCTCGTTAAAGCTGTGTTTTGATCCTGCAGGGTTTCCTCTCAGTATGATGGAATTGTTAAAAACGAAGACAATAAAAGCAGGAAGAAATGAACTTCTGGCAATAGCACGACTCTGCTTTGCATTCTTCTGCCGTAATGTCTTGTCCTCCTATCCGTGTTTTGCTGCAGTGCCATGGTGTCCTCTAGCATACCTCGCTGTGCTTTGATGATCAAGATATTGTCTTTAATTTGTATTCTTCTTGGGGTTCGACTGCACTTTTATTAGAGTGCCCTTCGCTGTGTTTATGAATCACACCAGCACAAGGACGGACACACCTCTCACCAGAGGCTATATTTAGCAACAAATTATCTAATTGATGTGAGAATCTATCTATGTGAGTTCATTGTTTGTGTGTGTTTCTGTGTTGCATCAGCTGCGGCAGGTGTCTCAGGCAAAGAGATGGGACGACGTCGGGACAGGCAGACGCACTGTCAGACAGTCGAGACTGGTCGAGCCTCTGGAATTTCCTGATGAGGATTTTGGCGTCAACCTGGGAATAGTAAGTGTTTGAGACATGTGCAGATTCAACTGAAGGCCGTAATGGTTAAACTGAGCTTCTCATGCTTAAATGTGTGGAACACAAAACAACAGATTTTTTTAATTATTATTTTATTTTCTGATTATAATCGGTCACTCTAAGTTTTTCAGACAGGCTGAACATGAAAATAGGCTCCTACACCCATCTCTGGCATTAACTTCTGATAGAAAATAGACGGTAAAACTCAAGGATAAGAAAATCCTGACAGATCTACGTCACACTGTCACTTAGCTTTCATGGACTCACCCATCTTGGCCCACAACGGGGAAGGCTGTTGTTGGTTTAGTGTCCAGGAAGCAGCAGAGATCACCTCGACTAGTAGAAGCTAACCATTAGCATTAGCGACTCCACCACACAGCAGAACTCCTTCAGGTTTGCATTATTTGTGGAGGTAAAACATCAGCGTTGCAAGCCAGTGGTAGTCACATTACTGTTAGCCAATCAGAGGCGAGTTATCCAAAATGAGGAAATAAGACAACAAGCCTGCCGTTTGAAGCTCAGCTTGGATGTGGTTCAAGTCTAGTTCCTGTTAGTGGTGCACCAGTGCTTTATTTCCTCAGAGTACAGCTTACAGGGCATTCATTTCTACTACACACTACAAATGTAATGATTAAACAGTGTGCCAGACCTTTAATATATGTTTGTGTAGGAGAGGACAAAGCTGATACCTTTTAATTATAACCCCATCTCACACAATAAACAAATACAGGGTGTGGACAGTTTTTCAGTCCACCAAGAACCGCTATCCACAGAATGTTAGTTGTTTTCCTGCTCCAACACACCTGATTTTAATGTGCAGGTGATTAAACTCTGTTGGAGCAGGGAAACAGCTAAAACATACTGGATTCCAACCCTTGAGGACCAGTGTTCCCCCCCCCCCCGCTGTGATGGAGCTTGATAGACCAAGTCGGAATTTGGGCTTTCATAGTATTCATGGTGTTTGTATTGTGATTGTAGTAACCCATTAGGGACCTGAGACGAGCATGTTGGCAAATCCATGATGGGGATTCTTTATTAGTGAGAATGGGTTGGTTATTTAGAATTTATGTAGTCAAGGTTGGCATGATCTTCCAGTATTGGTTTTCAAAAGTACCACTGGTGGTCCCCTAGATTTTTCAGCTGTTTACAAGTGAAGGGAGCTAATTCACCATTTGCAGTTTTACCGTGAACAACAAGTGTAAATAAAAAAAATGACAATTAGCAATAGTAAATCTCTATTCAAAATAAAAGTAGAATTACTGAGGACCTTTGAAGTACCCTGATTAAGACTTGGGACGTCCCATGTTTCCCTTATGATATCAGTAAAGTCTCCATTGGACTGACTAGCAACAGAAAGGGTACATAGTTTGATTTCTTACCTCAAATTTGTCTATTCGTTTTAGCACAATTTGTTTTATGCTAATGTCAGGGAAGCATATAGCTTCTCTGCAGAACCTGTTCCTGGGAATCCAGATCCAGTCTTTTAGTCTTCTGCTGTGTGTTAAACCACCTTGTTAGGAGGCAACTTTGGATCAGAACTAGAGTGTTACGAATCCTGGGCTCCCGCACATTGAATGGCCCAGTCCTGCTCCCTCCATGCTGTTCAGGACCTTGGACAGGTCCTCCATCCTGCTCCCTCCATGCCATTCAGAACCTTGGACAGGTCCTCCGTCAGGCTGGCCTCCACCTCTGCCCGCCTTCGCTGTCCCGGCTGCATACCATTAACTAATGAGGACAGGTGGTTTAAAAGACTGCAGCTTTCAGTTCTCGTAGAGAGACTCACAGCTTAACACCCCGTCTTTCTCTCCTCGGTTTGGATCTTTGTGACATACGGTTTAGATTTGGTAAAATTCAGTAAAGAACTTTGATGATCGTGATAGTTAAGATAGATAGTTCCTTTTGTTTAACCATGGAGTAATTATTAGTCGTTTTCGTTTAGTGATTCCTTTTTCGTCTGCTCTAGTGCTTGAATTTCAGTTTCCTTTTCAGCCTTAGAGCTCGCTTTAAGTTTGCTAGTAGTAATAATATTTATCATAGTTATAGCCGTCGACATTTGTTTTAGTTAGTTAGCTCCGGCGTGTTTTTATTTATTTTTTTGTTAGTACCGATATTCTCGTGTTTTCTTCCCTGAGACCGTTTGTCTGAGGTGTTTTGAGTTTTCTCCGTCGCCTTCGTTAGTTATGTCCAAGGGTATTTTGCGTTTTGACATTTTTCCAGTCAAGGACTGAGTAATTGTGTTCACCCTTTGTTAATAAAAACACATTTTATTTACACTCCCCCTTTCTCCACACCAGTTTTTATGTTACCCCTCCGCCACAACGACTAAACAACTTCAGGGTTTGTAACATAGAGCAACATAGAATCCTGCTTTGAAGTAGACTGGGAGGCATTCTGAGCTACACTGAGATGACATCAGTGCCACGACTGAGTCTGTGTCTGACTATTTAAACCTCTGTCTGGACACCATCATATCCATCAGAATACTAAAGTTGTCACAATAAGAAACCCTGGATCATCAAGGACCTGCAAGAAAAATCTTGCAAGGCGAACCTCTTTGCAAGGAAAATAAAACATTCATAGAGATTATTGAGGAGATGCTCAAAGAGGTGATTAGAAAGCAGTGCAAGAAAAACAAAAAACTGTAGATCGTGCTCCGTGAGAATAATGGAAGTATGGTCAGTGAGAACACTGGTGATTCAGACAGACAGAGGTCAGGACACAGCTAATGAAGTGAACATGGAAAGTTCAGGTTAAGTTCAGGAATAGGCTCACACAGACATTCTATCCTCTCCTGACCCACGGCGTTTACCTCAACTTTCTGGTTTGTATGTTCTTCATTGGTTTTGGATCCTGCTGTTGTCGTCATTCAAATAAAGATAAAGAAAGTTCAATCTATTTTTAGGACTGCTCTGGACTCTCTAGAACAGATAGGACAAAGGAATATGTTTCATAAATGGAAGAATATGATGGACATCCTTCGCCATCCTGTTCACAAAACGGTAAATAAGCAACGGTGTCTTCAGCCAGAGGGTTTTTCAGATATTCTGCAATAGACCACTACAAAAAAATCCCTTCTGCCAATGGCCACAACCAGCTTCTAAAAATCTTTGAACGCACTTAAACAATGATTTGCAGCAAAATCTAATTTACCTTAATGATTAGTAAATTATTTTTAAACTTTAAAACCCCGGCGTGTGTGATACTGTTCTTAGAAATGATTGAGCAGAAGCATGACATCTTAGACCAGTGGTTCCTAACCTGGGGGTCCCGACCCCCACAAGGGGGCGCCAAAGCCTCTCAGTGGGACGCCAGGACCTCTCCACTTTAAGGGGTTAAAACTTCATTTATTACTTGTTTATAGCCTACATTTTGCTCACATTTTTTTTCATGAGTGAAAAGTTTACTGATATTAAGACAGGAAATAATTAGTACAGAAAAAGTAACACACTTTTAAGAACGTTTTGCTCAGCTCACTGTTTTATTTTCAAGTGTCAAAAGTTCATTAAAGATAGGACTGGTTGATTGATCACAGCGTTTACAGTAAATAATCTAGTATAAACAGTAATATACACATTTAAGTACATTTTGCTCAGTGTATTTTTTATGTGTCAACATTTATTGAAAGGAATGATTGATTTATCAGTGTTTACGAGAAACAATGTGTTCAGAAAAGTAATAGTAACTGCCAAGCACATTATGCTCTGTTTGGTTTTGACAATGACTTTGTTCTGTACTGGAGCCTACTATTACTGTTATCTATTGAATCAAAGCATATTAAAATGTGCTTGAACAATTTTATCATTTCTTAATAATGTTTGTACTGGAAGAGAGAATGGGAGGGGGTCGTCCAAAATTTTACTGGGAAAAAAACGGGGTCCCTTGGGAAAAAGGTTGGGAACCACTGCTGTAGACCACACTCTTCTTCCTGGGTAGGGCTGGAGGTTTGGTCAGTTTGCTCTTTCATGTTAGACCTTAACACAGGCTTAAGCTAAGTCCATTCATGAGTCCATCATAACTCATTAATAGCTGGATGTTCAGCACGTAGACGTTTCTCAAGTTGTACCAGGATTGGAAGCAGCGTGTGGTCTGATTATGAGTGTGCATGGTAGCATTGAGGTGAAGCTTGCTGCTGGTGTATAAAGCGTGTTGAAGGTCGGGCAAACATATTTTAGGGATTTTAGGGAAAAAAGCATTGAAGGAGCTTCTGCCATATTCCTGTAAACCCTAGAAAGCAGGGTCCTAATCCACTGTTAAAGGAGGTCTAAGGTAACTGCACCAAATAATTGGGAATTTTTAAATAATCTCTGGAGCATGGTCATAAAGTCTTCTGTTTCAACCTCTTATATTTGGGAGGAAAACATGACAGCAAGTCTCTGTTCCTGATATTCTCTGACTGCAGGACACAATGGCGATCAAGAAGCGGAGCTCCAGAACTCGAAGAATCCGCCCCGTCTCCACCAGACTGAGTGAGTTTCATGCCTATGTGCTCGTTTAGGCCTTGAGATTACATTTCTTCCACATGAGTGGTGTGTGTGTCACACCACAATGAAACGAGTGATCTCGTTTTACATTTAAGCACACTGTTCTGATGTCAATGTAACATCCATGAGATGTCATAAAGAAAACCTTATTGTTGCTCTATGTTAGATTGTGGGAGGTTAAGATTACAGTTTCTTAGATAAGTGTGCTGCATCCTTTACAGTGTTAAATATGTCCTTTTTCCAAATATTAAACAAGATTCTTTTCGCTTCGGACATGAAGGTGTTTCGAGTTACCTTTACATGTTTCGACCGTCGTCAGCGGTCTTCATCAGAAATGTCACAGGTGTTTGTGCGACGCGTCTTAATCAGCTGTTCTTCTGGTGGGCGCGGCCAACCCGGATCTGTCTGATCTGCCGGGTCGGTCACGCGTACCTCCGCTGGCTGGTCTTTGAAGAAGGGAATCCCAGGTGCGAGACAGCTGATGGGCCCCCTCGTCTCTGTTCATGTTCCAATGCTCACTTTTCCTTATTTCTATTGCCTCCCTGACCCAACGCCCGAACCGGTTGTTCTCCATGTTGATCATTTTCCCTTGATCCCAGTCTATGATGTGATTATTTCGTTTGCAATGATCTGAGATGGCTGACGTGAGGGTTTGCTCCTCTGCTTTTTGTCTTTGTTGTCCTTGTGAGTCTTTCTGTTGTTTCCTTCTCACATTCCTTCTGGTGCTCTTTTCTTCTCATGTCATATGTTCTGCCAGTTTCCCCTACGTATGTTTTATTGCACGACATGCAGGGTATTTCGTAAATTACTTGCATCTCTTATCAGGTTCTATTTTGTCCTTGGAGTGTGCTAGTAACTGTTTGAGTTTCATGTGAGGTTTGACGGTTGTGTTGATTTGTTGTTTATTCATGGCCCTTTGAAAACGTCTTGTGACTTCCCGGAAATATGGAATTGTGATGGTGTCCGTGTGCGTGTGGTCTGGTCTTTGTTTTTGATTTCTCTTTTTGGTCTCTCTGTTTTTTTATTTTCTTTGACTTGTTTTTCTTTTTCTATGGCCCATTTTGGATCCTGACAGAGGGTTAGTGCTTGTTTGATGTGTTCTTCTTCCTGTTTGCGGTCTGTTTCATCTGTAATGAAACATGTAAAGGCATCTCGAAACACCTTCATGTCAGAAGCAAAAAGAATCTCGTTTAATATTAATAAGTGCGCTGCAGGTCAGATGTGACCAGATAATGAGATTCTTGTTGGTTTCTGGCCCAAAGGTTTGGGTGACGAGCCCAGTCCCTCCCCTACACCGTCCGCTCCTTCCCACTCTGTCTCTCTTACCCATTCGGCATCATGGGAATGCCTTTCCACCCTCCCCACCAACGGCTCACCTTTACATCATGTGACCCACGTCAGGCCACGCCCACCTCGGCGACACCGAGCCATGAATCTTTCTCCTGAATCTGTGAGTAGAGGCTGGAAAACAAGAAATCTCGGGAGTGCTGAACGCTCAGTGTGTGTTGTTTTCAGGGATACTTTTCTTCATCTTCCCTTTGTTGCTTTGTGTTGTAACTTCAGTCATTCATCTGGTGTTTGTGGCCCGAGGCTCTTTCCAAAAATAAGTTTTCTTTAAAGTAAGAAGCTGCCACATGTGTCTGTGATTCAAATGTTAATAGCGAACTGCCATCTCCCAGGGGCATCAACAAACTGAGCAGCTTGTTTGTTTAGAGCCTTTTTGAAAGTTTTTTTTATGTAAATTGAGGGAAATGTAGTTAAAGAAGTGTGTTAAAAAGACATTTAACAAATGGACCTCTGCTGGCTCTTGGAGTTCAGTTTGCCAGTCAGCCGCTTGAAAGTTTAATACACTGTCAGCCTTTCAGCTCTCTGTAGACGTGGTAAATTGATCTTTGTTGTTTTGTGTGTGTGTGTGTGTGTGTGTGTGTGTGTGTGTGTGTGTGTGTGTGTGTGTGTGTGTGTGTGTGTGTGTGTGTGTGTGCGTGCAGCATAGTGCAGAGAATGGAGCAGTCAGTATGCTGGAGGATGGACTGCCTGACTTCTACAGCAAAAGGGTCCTTCCTGACAGGTAGATTCCCCTATCGCTACTAAGGTTACCATCCACCCATCCATCATCCAGCCATCCATCCATCCATCCATCCATGCATCCACCCATCCATCATCCATCCACCCATCCATCCATCCATCCACTCATCCATCCATCCATCTGTCAATGCATCCATACATGCATCCACCCACCCATCCATCATCCATGCATCCACCCACCCATCCATCCATCCATCCATGCATCCACCCACCCATCCATCATCCATCCATCCATCCATCCATCCATCCATCCATCCATCCATGCATCCACCCATCCATCATCCATCCATCCACTCATCCATCCATCCATCTGTCAATGCATCCATACATGCATCCACCCACCCATCCATCATCCATGCATCCACCCACCCATCCATCCATCCATCCATGCATCCACCCACCCATCCATCATCCATCCAGCCATCCATCCATCCATCCATCCATCCATCCATGCATCCACCCATCCATCATCCATCCACCCATCCATCATCCATCCATCCATGCATCCATCCACTCATCCATCCATCCATCCATCCATCCATCCATCCACCCATCCATCCGTCAATGCATCATGCATCCACCCACCCATCCATCATCCATGCATCCACCCACCCATTCAACATCCATCCATCCATCCATCCATCCATCCATCCACTCATCCATCCATCCATCCATCCATGCATCCATCCACTCATCCATCCATCCATCCATCCAGCCATCCATCAATGCATCCATCCATGCATCCACCCATCCATCATCCATCCACTCATCCATCCATCCAGCCAGCCATCCATCAATGCATCCATCCATGCATCCACCCATCCATCATCCATCCACCCATCCATCATCCATCCATCAATCCATCCGTCAATGCATCCATACATGCATCCACCCACCCATCCATCATCCATGCATCCACCCACCCATCCATTATCCATCCATCCATCCACCCACCCACCCATCCATCATCCATCCATCCATCCATCCATCCATCCATCCACCCATCCATCATCCATCCATCCATCCATCCATCCACCCATCCATCATCCATGCATCCACCCACCCACCCATCCATTATCCATCCATCCATCCATCCATCCATCCACCCATCCATCATCCATCCATCCATCCATCCATCCATCCATCCACCCATCCATCATCCATCCATCCATCCATCCATCCATCCATCCACCCACCCACCCATCCATCATCCATCCATCCATCCATCCATCCATCCATCCATCCCTTTGCAAGATCATGTTTTGTAAAAACAGATCCCAGAGCAGAGCCCACCCATTCTTCTCCTCAGCAACACTCTTCAGCTCCTCTTGAGTATTTCCTGGACATTCTCAGGATAGAGTGCATTTATGAGCCTTCCAATTAAGTTCTAATCATCTCTTTTTGATGAGGAGGTGCAGCTCCTCTGAACTCCTCCCAGATGATTCAGCTCCTCAACTGTTGTGAGGCTGAATCTGACCACCTTTAAAGAAGAAGCTGATTTTAGCTACATATATCCAGGATCTAATCCCCTTGTTGATGATTCACAACCTTATGTTTGGCATGTCGATTGACCAGGTGGTCAAAAATAAAGTTGATGAAGCTGTCGTTCTACCTTAGCAGCCCCAGCAGAGAGGCCTAAACAAACCCAGCATTACCCTGTAAACTATTAATCTTAATTATTTTTAGAGAGTTTGTTTTCAAATGCTACATTTACATATTCCATTCATAATAAAACTATAAAATAAAGAACCAGCAGAATTTCCAGGTGATCTCAGCTGAACTAAACATAAACTGGCTAATCAATCCTCAGTTTTAACAAAAACATGACTAAAACTTGGAAATACACTAAACAGCATAAGAGGTTAATTGTGTTTTAAAAGGTTTAGGGCTTTCAATTATCATCCATGATTGGTTGAACTTTGTCTTGTAAATGCTTTTAAAATATTGCCCTGTCCATTCATTCAATCAAACCTTTTCTAGTACTTTTTATCTGAAAATCTCAAAAATAATCAAAGTACACCCTAACAGTCAGTGTGTAAACCTGCAGCTGTCTGATTTGTTTATGCTGTTTGGTTCGGTGACTTGATGCAATTTGCTGGGTTCCTTATATAGGACAAATTTTTCTGATTGGCCTAATGAACTGTCCTGAATTGGAATGTTTATTATGTGAAGTGCCTTGAGACGACTCTTGTCATGATTTGGCGCTATATAAATAAACTTGAATTGAATTGAACTTGAATTCAGCAGCAGTGACACAAAAACAAACCGACTATGTTGTAATGCTGCATAAACTGGGTCTTTATTTCCACTTCAAACACTTCAGTATTTGGATTTTTTTCTCTCTGGAGCTACCAGATATTTATTGGCTGATTATAAAACATTCAGGCTTCTCTGTAGGTGTTGCTCAGCTGCAGTCAGCATCTGCTCTGCAATACCCTTCAGGGCATTACTGAATCACACTCAGGTAACTAAAACAAGTCTTTGATTCCAACAAACCTACAGCCATAGCCTTTACATGAGCTATCAGCACAGTAAGCAGGCAGAACGCTCTTACTAGTGCGTTTACCTGAATCACAAAACTGTTGAGAGTAATTTCTGGTCAGCGGAGTGCGACTGAGTACAATTCAGTGTGAAGTTATTTGAGTTTGTGGCTCAAGAATCACTGAAACTAGTTTTAAAGCAACGGTTTAAAGTTAGTGTTTCTTTAAAGAGCAAGTCACCCCCAAATCAACATTTTTTTTCTGATAAACAATATAAATGCATGTCTAATCGTGCTGCAGACACGTGTAGTCACTAGTTTTGCACTTTAGTGCATTTTAGTTAAAATTTTAATTTTCTGCCTAAAACTGTCAGTGTTGTGCCGTTGTCAGGTAAAAACTCTGCACTGCATTTGAATTTAAATCTGCCATCATTATTGGCTAAGAGGTACCCTAGAACGTTAGCTGGTACCATATGATGTCACAATGTCGTTTTGAGCCTGTGTGTGTGTGTGCGTGTATTTGTTACCCCAAGATTCCACTACCTCCGCTCTGCTCCGCCCCCGCCTTCCGCAGCCGCTCACTTCCGAACTCAATTTTTACTGGTACCCGCTCTACAATGGCTCGGTTCCGGTGCGGAGACCTGAGGTGCGCAAACAGGCATGTGCGGGATTTTCGAGATCTTGCAATACAGTCCGAGCAATGAACGCGGAAGCTAGATCCAAACACCCGTTGTGTGGGAGAAGCATCAAAATGAACTGTTTAATCTGCCCATCATTTGTGTTGAGAGATCAGCAGTGTCTGGATCAACAAAGTGTGACTACTTTGATAGTGGAAACTGTATTTATGGCTTACTTTTGTGCATTTAAACTTCAGTCGCCATTGATAGTTGTTAAAAGTTGTTAAACCTGTGCATATGAAACAAAAAACGCTTTTTGTTTGTCGATTTATTGTGAAATAACGGAGGTTGTGCTTGCTCCCTTTTCTGTTGGGCGGTTGTGATTTCAGTCCATTGACTGCGGAGGTGCTCCGGCGTCCGGCAAAAATAGAATCAATCCTATTTTTGCTGGTTGGCGGAACGGCGGGCCCCTGCGCCGCATGGCCGCAGTTGTGGAACAGCTCTGATTGACTACAACGGGACAGATTTTGCTGCGGAGTTCGTGCCGGAGCGGAGCGGAGCAGAGGTGGTGGAATTTTGGGGTTAGCGGCTCCGCCTTCTTGGTCTGCTAGAAAACAGCGTTTGTTGCAGTTTTCAAACAGAAAGTGGGAGTGGAATAAGAATCTGGTAGGGGTGACTTGCTCTTTAAAGAACTATTTTCATGTAACCTTTTCACACATTGATGCACTTTCTTCCATCTAGTTTTATGTGCTTTATTTTTTCCTCAAACAACAGTTTGGGTTTTTAAAGTATCATACATTGCAGAGAAACTTACTGAGCAGCTCTCTGTCTACAGTGAATTTTATAGAAATGATAAACGACTTCTCAACGCTTTTAGGTTTCATGACAGTGTACAGGTGGCTTGTTCTCCTATATCTCAGCCACACTGATCCACGTGACCCTTCTTGGTGAAAATATGTAAATATACCCTGCCGTTGCTCCTGATGGAACTGTGACCTCTTGCCTGCCCTTTCTGTTGTTCCTCTTCTCCTTTAGTCAGTTGTCATCCCTCCATCAGGCCCAGTCACTGAGGAGGAAGAAAAGACGCAGCGTCCTGTCGATTTTCTCTGGCTTCCGAAAGAATCGTAACTCCACCTTCTCTGTTCAGGACTCAGAGTGAGTGGCTGTTGCAGCGGCTGAGTGGAGGAGGGAAACTAATGTAGCATTTAAGTGTGCGGGCTAGTAGAGCAAAAGGCTGGTAAATGATACCAGCACAGGGCATTTACATTTACGTCACTGTATACTTCTGAATAATTATGCTGCCAAGGAAAAGCATTTGACCCGTTTACAGATGTCTTCTGTTTTTTTTTTTTTTTTTGACACACTTAAATGTTACAGGTGAGCAAACAAATGTCAAAATCAGACAAAGATAACCTGAGTCAAATTGAAAATACAGAGTCCAAATTCTTGTTTAGTTTATTAAAGGAAACAAGCTTTCCAAACCAATCTGGTTCTGAGTACATGGTTGCCCCCTAGACTTAGTAACTGGTTGTTTGTGATGAGCTACAATGTAGCCACAGCTACCCTGAGACAAGACTGCTGAACACAGGCGCCACCAGTTCCTCCAAAAACCATCAGCAGGCAAGGTGGGTTAAATGCCTTGCCCAAAGACACAGCAACAGCAGCAGACGAGGCTTGAACCTACAACCCTACGGTTCCAAGGCGAGCACTTAACTCCTTTGTCACTGTCGCCTCTAGTTTTTGAATCAGATCTAAATCCAGACTTTGACTTGGTCACTCCAAAACATTATTTAACGTCATTATGTCTTTCTTTGTTCTAGTTATTCTTCCTTGGACTTGCCTAAAATCGTTGCGTCATTGTTCTGCTGCCATTGCACTCAACAGCTGACGCTTGGGTGTTCTCCCTCAGGATTTAGAGAGAGCAGAGCAGAATTCATGGTTTCATCACTTACATCAAGTGGTCCAGGTCCTGAAGCAGCAAAGCAGCTCCAGACCATCACACTACTGCCACCATGTCTGACTGTTGCTATAGCATTCTATTTCTGAAACGCAGAGTCAGGTTTACACCAGATGCGACGACACACACACACACACACACACACACACACACACACACACACACACACACACACACCTTCCTAAAGGTTCCTCTTTAGTTTGATCATTCCACACATTCTGTTTGAGTGATCTTTTACTCAGACATCTGACAGTGATCAGGTGTGGATAATGAACTGAACTATTCAAATAATCTCAGGTGATCCTTGACTTAACAACAGGGAAGTCACTTTTCACATGGGGTCAGGTTGATTTACATGGATTTTGTCCTTTTAATAAAAAAAAAAATCCATCATTTGAAAACTTTGTATTTTTTTAACTCAGCTTACATTTGTCTGATACAGATTTTTCTCTAATCAGAATCTTTAAAATGAGACAAAAACTGAGCAACTTTCTAAGTGCACTGATACTAAAACTACATAAGCACTACCGACGTCTTTGACGCCAAGTGGGAACGGTTGGCCGTTGCTCACAAAGAAGAGGAAATGCAGCTCTCAGCCGGACTATTAAACTGTATCATTTATGAAAACAAAGAAGCATGGCGGTGAGTGAGAGCTACAGATTGTTTTGTTTTGATCACAGATGTGCTTAAAGAAATGCAACCTCACATCTTGAGCTGAATAAAAGAGCAGCTGGCTCATCAGACAGATGTAAAATCAGTTCATAAAGTTTTATTCCATCTGGAGATTGAGGCTAAGGTTTTATAAAGATATCGTGCTTGTGATTGTTTTCTACATTTGCTTGTACCAAAGGCAGGCTGTGTACGTGTCAAAGCATCTGAATGTGTTTTTCAAAGGAATTCATGAGGATTATTGCATTTATTGAATTGTTGAGGTCAAGTTGGATCACAAATCACTTCCTGCATCCATCAGTCATTCTTTCCTTATCCCGCTCCTGCCTGACATGTTTGTCACTTTTCTGCCTGCTCTAGTGGAGCCTCCGAGAACGTCTACTCCATGATTCAGCACCCTAAGGAGATGGGGAGGCCTGAGAGTGCTGTTCCTGGGCCTAACGGGGCCATGCCTTCACCTCGATCAACTCAGGGAGCTCTTGTTTATGGGTTGAGGGCTGCTAGCCCCCCCTGTCCCATCCAAAGACAGGTACAAAGAGTTTGAAGGTCACAACAGTTACCTTCAAAATCTGACCTCCCAAACCCTGAAATCAAGCAGATATTAATTCTAGGAGATCCATAAGTCTGGAGGAAATAGCATTTTAGATTCTGAATCCAAGAGAATAAACAAACAACTGCGACAGCTGCATTCTTGTACGCCATAAAAGCTACATTAATTAGCACGTTTTAGTTTTAAGAACCATAACATGGTGGAGGATTTTTTTAAAGAATAAATTACAGTTTCTTAAGCTGTACAGTCTGTTTCATCGTCACAGTTTCAACGTAAGAGCTGCCGGTTCCAGGAGTCCCATGTGACGACAGAGCAGAACGGCATGCTGTGCCCACCACCTGCTATTCTCAGCCTTTTTATCTCTTGGATGTGTTTGAAACTTAGACTTGAAGGTCTATTTTAAATCTGTTCACACACACACACACACACACACACACACACACACACACACACACACACACACACACACAAACACACAAACACAAACACTCAGAACCAAATGGGTAGCTTGTATAGTTTAAGGGTATTTAAGGGCTTAACTTTGCAAAATGAGAGATACTTAACTACTAATAAAAGCATATTTGTGTGTATTAGGAAGTATGTTTGGGCTACAAACACAAAACTAGATGTTAACGGTTTGGGACTCAGCACAAAGACATCTACTTCGTTTGATGTAAACGGTGATTAAATGTCTCCGGTCCTGATCCAGTCCACAGACCTTGTCAGCATGGTCTACAGCTGTATCGGAGCAGAAATCGAGGACTCGGATAGCAGCAGCACCTGTGACATCAAAGAGGACAACACCGATGGCTCAAACGCCATCTCAGATGCCCCAACAGATACCCGGAGTAATGGCCATGTGGCGTCCTCCAAACAACAGACGGACAGACAGATGGAGACAGACAGGCAGGAGAGGGTTGTCCCTCTGATGGACGCACGGACAGAGACGGCGGAGGACGTACAGAGTACTGGTGCTGGTAGTGTGGGTCCCTGTGGACTGAGACCAGAGCCTCCTCCTCCAAGCAGCAAATCGGTTCTGGCTGTGATGAAACAGAGACACCTGCAGGAGAGTTTAGGTATTGCAGCTTTTTTTTTTCCACCAAGCTCCATCACAACCTGTCTGAAGGTTAAAACAACATGTCTGCTGCTTTCTACCCATTGTTGCCCCCCAGTGGTATTATTAGTAACTTAGGTTAAATGTTAAAATGTTATTTATTAGCTAAGTGACAGCTAAAAGTTATTATTTGCTTGTGAACTTTATATCATCATTCAGTAAAATACAAGTTTTAAAATGATCCCAAAGCTTTGAGACTGAGGAGAAATAACTGGATTAGGCCCAAAGGTCTGCGGCTGCAGCTGTTGAGGGCTTCTACAGAGAGCCATTATCAAGAACTATTGTTAGTTTTATGTCTGGACTTTTTAATGAGCTGCTAAAGTGGGTTAGAAAACCACCAAACTCCATGAAGAAATCGGAACATCGGCCATGTCACAACTGGTTTGGTTAAAAACTGAATATTTAACTTAAGCTGAGTTATGGAATCATTTCCAGCTTAGATTTAAGGCCTATCTGGATTTCCTACTGCCTAATGTCACAGCTTTAAACTAAAATCTCATTATCTGGAGAATATCACCACATCCCACGTTTTTGTCAGGTATTGTGAAGACACACATGGACAGTAGACATATAGTCACATGTCCTTGTACTTCCTTGTTTAGCTCCCAGTACATAATCCCTCCACACTAGAGAACAGCAGCACTGATGTTAATATTTAAAGGTGGTAGGTTGTTTATTTTGCTGTCTCCTTTGGCCTGGCTTGTTTTCCAAGTGCGCATAAATGTTCCCCTGCTCTTTGTCAGCACCCCAGCTTTAGGGCTTTCACTTTAAAATTCAGAACAAAGTCTTGATTTATCGTCGACTCGATGTGTTCACCGTGTTGTTTTTACCAGAAGAGACAGGAAGGCTGGAGGGAGAGGACCAGAGTGAAAAAATGCAAGAGGAAAAGCAAAGAGGGCGCGGACCAAAGGGGCAGCATCCTCTTATTCCCAAAAAGGTGTGTGTGTGTGTGTGTGTGTGTGTGTGTGTGTGTGTGTGATTCAACACAGAAAACACATTTGGCTGCCACTTTTTAAAGCTGCAGGCTGAAAAATGTAACCTATCCACGTACCGTTCTCCTTCATCAGCCCAGCATAGACCTCCAGAGAGACCGCTCTCCAGACAAAACCAAGACTTCGCCCACCACTTCGGCCAGTTCAGAAGACGAACAAACCAGCAACCAGAGGAGTTCGCCTCCCATCGCTCAGGACAAGCTGCCCAATGAGGCGAGAAGCCCGGCAGCGCCTGCTACAGAGCCAGCCGATCCGGTCATCATCAGGCATGGTACGACTTTAATGTCATATGAAGGTCGCTGAAAACTGTACCTTGGTACCTTTAATGGTAATTTCACATTCTATTGATGTCTTTTCAACCTATTAAGCTAAAACAAAGATTGTGTTAACGATGAAAAATCAATAAAATTCCACAAGACAAAAGAGCAGAAGGGGAAAAACGAATGTGATCGTTCCACCAGGTGAGGACAGAGGACGTAATGGATGCCCAGCGTCTCACCACACCAGGAAGTCCAACTCATTCGACATAGGTACTGTTTGTTTCTGCTGCTCTTTGTAGGTTTTAGGGCACTCATCATGCACACAGAATTAAACGTTTCCTCCTAAGCAAACATTTGATATTTTTTATCAAATGAAATCAGCACGAGTTTGTTTTGTTGATGTGCTCCCACACCTGTAGCATCATGTTACCGCTTCATCTCCCTTGAATTCCCACACCCCACTGTGTGTGTGTGTGTGTGTGTGTGTGTGTGTGTGTGTGTGTGTGTGTGTGTGTGTGTGTGTGTGTGTGTGTGTGTGTGTGTGTGTGTGTGTGTGTGTGTGTGTGTGTGTGTGTGTGTGTGTGTGTGTGTGTGTGTGTGTGTGTGTGTGCGCGCGCGTCATGCCATTTCCCCTCAGGCATGGACCAGGACACCCCCTACGATCTGGACAGGTCCTCAGATCGCAGGTTCCCTGTGAATAAATCCTGCTTTCCCCAGTACAGAAACAGATCTCTGGACTACCCAGCTGGGACCGGGTGTACGTATCTGTTTCACTTCCTCCTGATATGTCTGGTATGGCAACTAAAACACCCCAGCATGTGTATAGACACAGACATTGGTTCAACTCAGCTTAAATCTGACATTTGCTACATTTGACTTTTCATAGATGAGTCATACCATACATATTGATCACATGCATGTGCTACCTTTTGATAGTTAATCAAAGAAAAGGAATCCCAAAACATAATTTACAGACCTAGTTTGTCTGTTTTATCGAGGCTATCGCCTCACCTCCAGCAGCTGGCACTCCCTCTGCTGAGTGACAGTAACCTGGCAAGTCAGACTAAATAAATATATTATTTAGTCTGGCAATGCTTCATTGAGGGCTCTCTGTCGTGGGGCGGGTACTACCGTTGCCTTTCAAACAATCGCCACATGCTACTGGACAATGTACGTGACATACTCACCGCAACAGATGTCTGTAAACGAGGCGATCTGCTGTTGAAGAAGGCAAAAATGCATCCTTTTTTCTAAAAAAAAAAAAAAAAAAAGAACTTAAATACATCTATCTGCTCCTGATTCTAATAAAGCCCAAGTCCAAATAGTCCAAAATTGATGTAAAAGCCATTTCTAACGAGCTGTCGCCATCTTGTTCCACTCTGTTGCATCATCCCGCCCACCAGATGAATAGATGGCCCTGATTGGCCTACAAAGCAGAAAAGCTGCAATGATTGGTTCACAAAGCAGATAGAGCGCTATGATTGGCCCACCATTATGGACCAATCACAGCTCTCTCTGTGTTTGAAACCCCTCCAGAGAGCTGTGATTGGCCAGCCAGAATGCTGCTTGGGGCTGCAGAGGTTCCAGTGGAGCGTTCCTAGACCAAACTTTGCAAAGCAAGAATTTGGTCTAGTTCACTAGGCTAGAATGACGGTGCTGTTTATTGAGAACTTCATTACTTTTCAATTTAAAACCTTTTATTTCATGACTTTACGTATCTTAAATTAAACCAGATTTTTTTCCCCGTGTCATTACTGTGGTATTTATTAACCAAGTTTAGCTAACATTCTACCATAAGCAGTTTGAAAGTGACGGAGATGAGCCTGGAGCAGTGGAAAGCTAATGACTCGGCAACATCAAGTCATGATCATTATCTGTAGTGAATTCTCAAACTACTGCAGGGAAATTCAACAAACATTGGTAGAAAAATTAATTAGGTGGAGAATATGAGGCCTGGGGGCATTTTTGACCTGTTTGGTTAATTTAAGAGGAAATTAGCATCATCTAGTCTTTAAATTTATATCAGTAGTAACATGAGGTGCAGTTTTTTAATCAGAATAATCTCCTAGAATAAGCTGCTAGACAGCCAGATTAAATTTAAAACTTGACTCCAGCCTCTGATGTCCCAGACTCGAATTTATTTTGTTGCAGAGATTGGTCTGAGTCATTTTGGATTAAGTAAATGTCTCCATGTTTATTTAACATGTTTACATGTGAATTTCCCTAATTCACGTTAGGTATAGATTCACACAGGAAAAAAAATGTTATTTACTTGTTATAAGACACATTGATGTTTATTTAGGACGACTGTACTGAACACACGACTGACCTCAGCTAGTGAAATCTGAAGCATGCCTGGCCTGCACACTTCAAAAATAAATATGTAGGTTAGAAAATCACCAAGCAGATTCATCTTTGTGCTTTTAGGAGGAGACGAATAAAGAAGCGGTTGTGCATTCAGCAAAACCCAATAGCTTGAATTGTTTAAAGAAGGGATATCAGTGCCTCCCATTAAAAGATAAAATTTTAGAAAATTCAGGAAGACTGCCAAGACAGTCCGACCACCTCTGGAACACAATCCTTAGGTCTGATCAAATTTAAATCAATCTTTTGACACAATTCCTGGAAGAAAATTCTTTGCAGATCAGAGAAACAGATCAAGTAACAAAAACAGAGGTGGTTTGATGGCGGGGACATGAGTGGCTTATGACAGAGTCCCATGGGATGAGAAGCCAAATGACATCTGTAAATGGAAATTCTCTCAGCTTCATTCAGGATAAGAGAGAAAAGAGCATCAGTTACTCACAGCTCAGATGGACAAAACAAATGTCATCATAGAAAAAAAAAACATGCCTTCCATCAGCTTTAGCGCCACCATTTTAAACTAAAATCTGCTTATGTTGAGGAGTGAAGGAGTTTTGATAAAATTTTGAAAATCAAAAAAGCAACACTTAATAGTTTGTTTCACTTCTCCCTCTTACTGGAATTGGACCTACACAGTCCGGCCACAGCCCGCTGTAGTTAGCACTAACAACGAGCTAACGGATAGCCAAGCGGGGTGCAGCAGTGGCAGTTGCCGAGGCAAAATCTCGGGCGTGGGAGGAGTTTGGTGAGGCCATGGAGAAAGACTATCGATCGGCTCCAAAGAGGTTCTGGCAAACTGTCCGGCGCCTCAGGAGAGGAAGGCAGCAACTCGCTCACACTGTTTACAGTGGGGATGGGGAGCTGCTGACGTCAACTGAGGCTATAGTCGGACGGTGGAAGGAATACTTTGAGGAGCTCCTCAATCCCACCAATGCGCATTCCGAGGAGGAACCAGAGCTGGGAGGCCTGGGGATGGACTGTCCAATCTCGGGGGCAGAAGTTGCTGAGGTAGTCAAACAACTACACAGCGGCGGAGCCCCGGGGGCGGATGAGGTTCGTCCTGGGTATCTCAAGGCTATGGATGTTGTAGGGCTGTCATGGTTGACACGTCTCTACAACATTGCGTGGTCATCGGGGGCAGTTCCTAGGGAGTGGCAGACCGGGGTGGTGGTCCCCATCTTTAAGAAGGGTGACCTGAGGGTGTGTTCCAACTATAGGGGGATCACACTCCTCAGCCTCCCTGGAAAGGTCTACTCCAAGGTACTGGAGAGGAGGGTCCGATCGATAGTTGAATCTCAGATAGAGGAGGAGCAATGTGGTTTTCGTCCTGGCCGTGGAACTGTGGACCAGCTCTATACCCTTGCAAGGGTGATGGAGGGGGCATGGGAGTTTGCCCAACCAATCCACATGTGTTTTGTGGATTTGGAGAAGGCTTATGACCGTGTCCCCAGGGGCACCCTGTGGGGGACGCTCCAGGAGTATGGGGTGGGTGGCTTTCTGTTAAGGGCCATTCAGTCCCTTTACCAGAGGAGCGTGAGTTTGGTCCGCATAGCCGGTAGTAAGTCGGACCTGTTCCCAGTGAGGGTTGGACTCCGCCAGGGCTGCCCTTTGTCACCGGTTCTGTTCATCACTTTTATGGACAGAATTTCTAGACGCAGCCGTGGTGTGGAGTGTGTCGAGTTTGGTGGCAGGAGAATCTCGTCTCTGCTTTTTGCGGATGATGTGGTCCTCCTAGCTTCATCCAGCTCTGACCTTCAGCTCTTGCTGGGTAGGTTTGCGGCCGAGTGTGAAGCGGCTGGGATGAGGATCAGCACCTCCAAATCTGAGACCATGGTTCTTGACCGGAAAAGGGTGGCTTGCCACCTCCGGGTCGGGGGAGAGGTCCTACCTCAAGTGGAGGAGTTTAAGTATCTCGGGGTCTTGTTCACGAGTGAGGGTAGGAGGGATCGGGAGATCGACAGGCGGATTGGTTCGGCGTCTGCAGTGATGCGGACGCTGAGCCGATCTGTCGTGGGGAAGAGGGAGCTGAGCCAGAAAGCCAGGCTCTCGATTTACCGGTCGATCTACGTCCCAATCCTCACCTATGGTCATGAGCTTTGGGTAATGACCGAAAGAACGAGATCGCGGATACAAGCGGCCTAAATGAGTTTCCTCCGTAGGGTGGCCGGGCTCAGCCTTAGAGATAGGGTGAGGAGCTCGGACATTCGGGAGGGACTCGGAGTAGAACCGCTGCTCCTCCGGATCGAAAGGAGCCAGTTGAGGTGGTTTGGGCATCTGGTCAGGATGCCTCCTGGACGCCTCCCCGGGGAGGTGTTTCGGGCATGTCCTGCCGGCAGAAGGCCCCCGGGTCGACCCAGGACACGTTGGAGAGGTTACATCTCCAATCTGGTCCGGGAACGCCTTGGGGTCCTGCCGGAGGAGCTGGTGGACAAGGCCGGGGAGAGGACGGCCTGGAGCTCCCTAGTTGGGATGCTGCCCCCGCGACCCGGACCCGGATAAGCGGAGGAAGACGAGACGAGACGAGACGAGCTAACGCTAACACGAGCCAGCTGATAGCTACTAAAGATCCACACTGTTGGACAAAAAATATAACTTACAAGTCCAGTAGCAACAAGGCCAGGTCACCATCAGTCCATGATTCTGTAGCCTCCTTCAGCTCCCTCAAATGCATGTAGGCTGCACTAATGTTCCCTCTGTTTTAGCTTTTTTCTTCATCAAAGACATCACTGTCTAACTTTAACTTCCAGGCTCTGCCATGATGCCAACAAAAAGCTAAATTTGAACTAAAAAAATGACTGCTAGCCTTTTTTTTAGCTAGTGTCCCGACCTGAACCATAAAACTGATAGGTGCAGTTTGTGGTCAGCAGAGGGAGACAGAGTGCTTTCAAATCTGAAGTTGCTCAAGTGTATGGCTCAATAACCACTGAAACCAGTTTGAAAGCATAAAAAGTCTTTGGTGTTGTTTAAAGTAAGTAAAAGTAAAGTATTTTTTTCAGTTTAGATGTTAATAAATAAAATTTTCCTCTTTAAATGGACATTTTTTTGTTATATTCTGTTATTTATTTGCCTACTTACCACATTTTGAATTGCACAGAGTTGTTAACACCATCATTTTATTATTTCTTGAGGCATAATGCTCACGTTACTATTTCTCCTGCAGGTTACGAAGGTGGTGACAGAGATGCATTATGACATCACCTGAGGACAGAGAGGAGACGGAGAGACTGGCACATGGAGAACTGGACTGAGACAAGCTTTTAAAACTGTGTGGACTCAAATGAAAATGATCCAACTGGAGTTTATTTTCCTTTTTAATCCATTTCTTGCTGAAAACGCATGTACTGTGTACCATTACTTTCTTTTCTAGCTGCTTGCACTTATTCTGGATAAGATTTCTCTTAAAGGGAAGTTTCTTAAAACACACACAGTAATTTTGTGTTTCTAGTATGCATATGATCTGTTGCTTTTACACATTTGTGATAATCAGTTAAAAATCGGTCACCCCCACCCCCTCTTTTACTGACAATCTGACCACTAAAAGTGAGTTTGTACTGTATTTATTCTGAGTTGTAGATAATGAATATGAAACTGCAATAACCATTGTGGTGAACGCTACTAGTTAATTTGTGATAGTATATTATTTGATATCTGTGCTTGTGAGTATGCTTATTGGTGTATGCTGACATTGACTGAGAGACCTTAGTTCCTCCATCCTTCAATAGTATTTACATTGGCCAGTGGGTTGTTTTAATCTGATGAAAATGAGTATATTTTCTAAAGATGCTTCTATGAATCAGAAAAAATAAAAGTACTTAACAGGAAGAAATGGGCTGTCCATGTCACCTTTATTTACCATTTGTTCTAATGAAGCAGCAGATTTAAACAGTTTGAATCTGGTGCTAGATCTATTTAGGGTCAGCATCATAAAGTGAGATCAATGTAGCGACATGAATGGCCTCATTTGTGACCCAAAGTTCACACTTCCTCAGCTAGGTCACGCTGTCCTGGCTGCACTTCTATCTACACATTATCCATCACAAGAGACACAAAGTCTGCTGTAAACCAGCTTTTATCTGACTGCTGTTCCGTCTGCAAGACGAAGGACTCTTCAAGATTTAAAAGAATAATTTTTAATAAACTCTTTTCACTGTCTTATTACAAGGTTCATAGATAATCATCATGGTTCATTATAAATGTATTAATTACTGAAATGAATTATTATTCTTTGGTTACTAATGATTATTATTTATGATTATGTTGAGGGTCTGCCCTCATAAGGAAATTACTGTGCAGTGATTTTCTCCAAAGACTGCTAAAAATTGCTCTGAAAGAGCATATTCCATCATCAGCGCCAGAGATACTTCATTTCCCATGATGCTTGGCACACGGAAGCATTGTGATGACGTCACCGCCAAGGCAGAGCGCGAACAACAACAACAACCAGCCAAAACTATAAGTTTCAGCTAAAAACGAAACTTAGGGTTCTTTGTCTAGTTTAGCTGGCTGTGAAGGACACAATTGTTGCACGCTCCGATCAATTTAAGCGGATCAGACATCGAACCGCTGAAAGCAGGATTTGGAAACCCAGCCGATCTGCTCGCTTCTGCTCAACTCCAGCTGATGTGAAGGAAACGTTCGCTGACTGATAAAGAGCAATTCCATCAGAACCTGGCTCGAAACGAGCGGTGCTCCATCAAGCTCATGGAGACGCTGTAAGTTATGAACTCAGCACAAAAAGAAAATTCTCTCTCTCTCTTCCAGCCCAGTTGGAGAGACACTCGTGAGTGGACGATGGAGAATCACATCAAATCAGCGCGGATGACGAGGGGACGCCTTCGCTCCGGAACAGCTGTTTTCTCCTGCAAGTTTTTATTTCATTTAAACTTTTACCTTTTCTCGTCTCTTCTAGACCAAGATAAGCAGTCGACCGCGTGACTTGCTTCAAATTATCAGACGTGTTTTCCTCTTTTCCGTATCAAAATCCGCTCGTCGGGTTATTTGGTAAAGAGTAAACTGTTTATTTGTCCTCGTAAATATCTTTAAATAGTTTTCAGCTGTGGCGAGGCTGTTTAAACTGTCAGATGTTAATGTACGAGTGATCTCTTGATTGTTTATCAATCTTTCTTTGTTGTTTTGTCAACTTTTGAAGTGTTTAAGTTCAGTTTAACTGTAATTTTAAGTCACTAAGAGCAAGCTAATTCTTTTGTCTGCATCTGAGAGAGGAAAGTCATCTTACAGCTCACACAACTCCAAGGACACACTCCCCACACACCTGCTCTGAAACAAAGACCCATTCATTCATACACACACACAGACACACACACAGACACACACACAGACACACACACACACACACACACAGACACACACACACACACACACACACACACACACACACGCATACGTGTTTTTAGTATTTGTGGGGACTCACCACTGATACAAATCCATCACTTGGGGACATCCTACATTTTACACACACATTTTCAATTATACCATTGTTTTGCATTATTAATCTCCTTGTCTAATTAATTGTTATAAAATTCAGACTTTGTCTCCAGAGACTTGCTTGTGTTGGTGTGAAATCTCTGCTCCTAGAACTTTTCCACATTTCAAATAGACTGATAAGAGTTTGGATTCAATTTTTCCCCGGTTAAAGGGGATGGTGCCCCGTAGATACTTAATTGTATCTTAATTAATTAATAACTCGGTAAATATTCCCATTTTTACAGAATGTATTGAAGAATCCAACAGTAAGTAAAAACTTACTAATTATTCTTTACCTAATAACCCAACAATTATCAGTAATGTTGATCAGTGACAGAAGGTCATGTGCACTTATACACACCATGCAGGACACTGAAATCCAGTTAAAGGTAACTACTCTCACAAGTCTTTGTTCCATAACAACCAAAGCTTTCTATCTCTGAGAGGGCGTGTTCTGAGGTATGTAAAACCAAACTCCTCAGTTCAAGTTTAGTTCTTGAACTCACCAAAATCTCTCCGTGGTACGAGATTCCCAGAGGTTCGGGTCGGCCGCTCGACCTCTACTAAGCTGTTCTGTCACGCCAATAGAATTGCTCAGACAAAATGCCATCTGCAACCAGCTGACGCAAAACTCCTTCAGAGTTATTGATTTTTGAGATGCAACCAGTTTCATCAGTCGTTGTGACCCGGAGACATCTCAGGACCAATTTGGGTCGCACTATGATTCTTCTACCCACCTCGTGCTTGGGGGTTCATCATCCCACCTGGCATCTCAGATCCAAAAGGGGGTCTCCTAACTGGGTGATGTAGACACGTCCGGCAGATTGCGTCCGTCTGCCTGTTTCTTTAAGAAATAATTTAGCTCAGCTGCAAAACAACTCTTTCACCCACAATGCGTTTCTCTCTCTGATAGAAACCTTCTGAGCTTACATTCACAAATCCAAGCACACACATTTCATTTTAGTTCCATCCAGACACAGGGTGCTTCAATACCAAGTTTTAATATCAAAGCATTTAACTTCATTTGAACCAGTCAGGACAGTTGACGCTTGCTTTAGTTTGAGTGAATGTCCTATTGGTAACTGACCCCTAAAGGGGAACCTTGGCAGCAACAACAGCTATCAAATACACTGCCCGACCAAAATGAAAGTGGCCACCAGTAAAACAGGTATTACACTCTAATATTTCGTTATGCTGCCTTTAGCTTTGATCACGGCACGCATTCGCAGTAAGCAAATTCATTGCGATTCATTGTTGCAGTGAGCTTCTGCAGCGTCACCAGATTTATTTCCATCCAGTGTTGCATTGATTTGGCACTAAGATCTAGCATTGATGATGGTAGAGTCTGACCGCTGCACAAAGCCTTCTCCAAAACATCCTAAAGATTCTTAATGGAGTTAGGGTCTGGACTTGCTGGCCAATCCATGCGTGAAAATGATGTCTCATGCTCCCTGAACCACTCTTTCTCTATTTGAGCCCCATGAATCCTGGCATTTTCATCTTGGAAAATGCCAGTGCCATCAGGGAAGATGGAATTACCTGGTCATTAAGTATATTCAGGTAGTCAGCTGACCTCATTCTTGGAGCGCATCCTATCGCTGAACCTAGACCTGACCAACTGCAGCAACCCCAGATCATAGCACTGCCCCCACAGGCTTGTACAGTAGGCACTAGGCATGATGGGTGCATCACTTCATCTGCCTCTTACGCCAATGTGTCCTTCACTCAGGGTCAACAAGGTCCATCTGGACTCATCAGACCAGTTTTAATAAAGCGTTGAACAGTTCAACCCAGTTTTAGTCATCTCTGCATCTCCTTAGATGTTTTCTCTGCTTGATGCATGCCAGTGATCTGGCCCTTCTCACACAGACGATCTTTTTCACGACCACCAGATGTCTTTTCACATGGTTGTTTAAGAAATGACAGACAACTCATTGCACCAGTTGGGGTTAAATAACTTGGTGCCAGCTGAAAGATAATCACCCATGCAGTGATTATCCAATAGGAGACTCATACCTGTTTGCTTAGTTAAATCCAGCTGGTGACTTATTTTTGGCAGGGCAGTGTGCTTGTATGTAAACTTTCCTTTCAGCCACATCAGAGGGCTTTCCAGTAGGAATGACCTTTTTTAAGGTTTGTGACAGCTGTTTTTTTTTTTTTGGCCACATATTGTTGGACTTGATGTACTTCTCAGTATAACTGGTCTGCTGCATTTGAGTTTTAACTTAAGATGAGGAGCTCAAGATTAGAGATTCTCATTTAGATTAGGGATAACCAGTCCTAGCCCCGGAGGTCCACTATCCGGCATGTTTTAGATGTTTCTCTGCTCCAACCCTCCTGATCAGTAGATGATTTACAGACTTCTGCAGAACTTCGAGTTTTATGAGCTGCTGACCAGGTGAATCAACCATCAAATCATGAGTGTTGGAGCAGGGAAACAACTAAAACTAAATGGATAAGCAAACCCAGATCATCACACTACCCCCACCATGTTTACATGTTGGTTTGATCAATTTTTTGGGAAATAATGATCTTTGACAATAACAAAGGGCAGTCTGTAGTGTTTAACCTGGCCTGACCATGTTCTCAGGCAGGTTCTCTCTCTCTCTCTCTCTCTCTCTCTCTCTCTCTCTCTCTCTCTCTCTCTCTCTCTCTCTCTCTCTCTCTCTCTCTCTCTCTCTCTCTCTCTCTCTCTCTCTCTCTCTCTCTCTCGTATGTATGTATGTATGTATGTATGTATGTATGTATGTATGTATGTATGTATGTATGTATGTATGTGTATATATAATGAGAAATCCATTTGCTCATCTGAAATATTCAAAAAGGAAAAACTACAAATATACAAGTACTTGAAAGTGCTAGTTCTTCACCAAATCAACCAAATATCTGACAAATGGGATGAGCCCATGTTTGGTTCTTACTTCAGATGCCCCATTTTAGTAAGTTGGTAATGCTACTCTGCCTGCAGCAGATGGCAGCAGAGACTTCTCTGTCCTGTCCTAAAACTCACTAAGTCAGTTTGCATGTTGCTGCTAAGTCATCATGCACCATCATTCAGAATGTTATGGATCCAAGCAGCAGCTAATGTTTATGAGGACAGAAGGTGCACGATCAAGCAGCTATAAGAGGGAGTTTTGCTTCCTAGTAGAGATTTAATTGACAATTAAATCAAACACACTGCATAACTTTTTTTTTTATTATTTGTGGTAGGTGAATTGCAGATTAGTGTCATCTGCACTTCCTTTCTGCATCAGTGAGCTCAGCTGTAGATGGTCCATCATTCTTTTTCCACATGACGGTGATTCGGTTTGTCTCATGACCATGAGCAGCTTTTAATTCCCTCCATGCAGTCATCTGATCTGCCTCACTGCCAGGACAGATCACAGCCTGGGGTGTAGCCTTCATGCTCTCCGTGTCTTTAGATAAGCTCTGTTAATTCCTTCTTTGTCTCCCCCCCCCCCCCCCCCCCCCCCCACACACACACACACACCATTATGTTACACACACCCCATATGCTCAGGTAAGTGTTTCCTCCCTGTGTGGGGAAAGTCATGCATGCCCGCCAGAAGGATCCATTATCAGAGCAGTGAAGGTATTCTAATTCATTAATCTTGTCATGCTTCAGAAGGTCTGAGGTTTTTACTCGTATCTGCATGTGTTTAGCTCCGGCAGCTGCAGAAGCAAGCCATTTGAATCTGCATCCACACTGGTAGGCCAGTCATGAGTTTATACAAGCATGTGTGCACCGACTGAGCAGCACAAAACCAGGTAACATACACTGCTGTGTCAAGAAAGGCTTTTAGGTCCCTTCTGTGAAATATAATACCTGACAAAATACTTTAGCTTGGCATCTGAGCCAAAATGTTGCCTTTGGAGTAGGGTGCAGCCATAATAAACAGCACATTGTGCAAATAATCCTCTTAGAAACAGCCTAGCGATGGCTCAGATGGGCAGCCTTTCTAAAACCTCATCCTGAGATCCAAACTAAATCAGCTGCATTACCTTTACAAAGGGAGGGATTTAAATGTTTCATTTAGTAGAATTCATTTGTGAATCCTTAAAAATATCAAAGGTCCTTCACTGAGAAACCATATTTTACTTATTTTGTTTGAAAATGATCACTTTGAGTTTAACATGCAGGCTGAACACGAAAATAGTATCCTATACCTACCTCCTGCATTAGCTTAGAAAAGCCTGACAGATCTGTGTCACACTGTTACTTAATATTCATGGACTTGCCCATCTTGACTCACAACGTAGAAGGCTGTTATTGGTTTAGCATCCAGGAAACAGCAGAAAATGGTCTCAGCTAGTAGAAGCTAACCGTTAGCATTAGCAACTTCACCCCACAGCAGAACAACTCCAGACTAGTGTTAGTTGTGGAGTTAAAATATCAACATTGCAGAGCAAACTGTGTCAGTGGTACCAGCGTAGAGTTGCGTTGCTGTTAGCCAATCCGTGGCGAGATGTCCAAACGTCAGGAAATAAGAATCCTGCCGTCTGAAGCTACTTTCTCTGGCTGAATTCTTCATGCTGAAACAGGCTACAACTTACAAGGTATTCATCCCTTCTAGAGACCACTGCAAATGTTTAAAATTAGGAGTGAAGAACCTCTAAAATGTTTGAAGCCCAGTAAATTGTCATTTTTGCTGCAACCCTATTTTTAAAAGTTTGTCAAATTTAAAAGTCTTAATTTTTTTGTATGGAAATTATTAATTTCTTTAGAAAAATAACCAAATTCCCTTTTAAAATGTTAGATAGCCCACATATTTTAATTATTTCTTAAATTATAAGCAGTGTATGCTTTCAGACAGACAACAAAACCTGCAAACTGTAACACAAGGATTTTGGAAGATGTGCAGTCCGTTGTGCATTTTATGACCAGGAGTTTTGATGATATTAGTCCAAATACTGATTTATGACTCATGGTATTTACTTTTTTCTTCAGTAAATGTCGAACTAATGAACTGAAACCCTGCAGAAAAGCTTAATCTAAGCATGATTCAAAAGAAACAAGAAAATTACTCAGTCTTAAAGTCTTCTGTGGTGCAAGTTCATCAGCCTGTTAACAAAGCTTTTTTTTTTACTGCTGAAAGAGCTCAACTAAACATAGAAACTATGTTTTATTGAGTGTTATTATTTTAGGTTGCATTCAATTACCAGTCTTCAATTTTCATTATAACATTTTTCTGTAATTAATTTTCTCTTTGATTATGTTCTGTTTTATTATAAGAATTACTGACAGATAATATTACTACTAATGTTTCAAAAGAACAATAATTATGTTTTTATAAAAGGTAAAAAATTTCTAAGAGTTCATTTAGATTAACAAACTTTATTTAAATGCATATTGGCCTACAGTAGAATAGAACTATTTTAAATATAATTTTAGCTTTTAAAGCCTCAGGTGTTCAGAGCTTCTATGCTATGCTAAAAACAGTATTGTACTATACAATTTATCAACACAAAGTTTAGATTTTATTATTTTTATCTTCAACTTCCTAAATAAAACAGAACACATGAGCTGGTTTTTACACAAAAAAAATCTCAAATAATAAAATCTTCAGAATGACTTTGAAATGATGGCCTTAATTAAGGCCGATTTAGATTACTGTAAATAAGTTTGAGACTTTTTTTTTATTCTGTGAGATTTATGAAATTATTTGGGGCTCACCTAGAATTTATTATAGTTATTCATGTATAAGCTGTTTCTGTCATGCTCTTTAATGTGGGATCTCTTAAATGTGCATCCGCAGCTCAGTCTACTAAATGGTAATTGGTAAATGGTCTGTATTTGATGTAGCACCTTCTAGAGTCCTGTAACCCCCCAAGGTGCATTACAATACAATCGGTCATTCACCCATTCACACACACATTCACACACTGGTGGGGATGAGCTACGATGTAGCCACAGCTGCCCTGGGGCGCACTGACGGAGGCGAGGCTGCCGAGCACTGGCGCCACCGGTCCCTCTGACCACCACCAGCAGGCAACGTGGGTTAAGTGTCTTGCCCAAGGACACAACGACAGCGACAGACTGAGTGGAGCTCAAACCTGCAACCTTCCGATTACAGGGCGAGCACTTAACTCCTGTGCCACCGTCGCCCCATACTACGATTGTATGTTTTTCTCAGAACAAAGACTTAAAACTTTCATAAAATCAGTATGTATCATAAAAGTTAAACAGATTTATAGTATAGCAGGAGACAGTTACTTAGACAGCCCAAAGTTATGAGAATATCTGTCTCCAACTTCAAAACGTGCATCAGAAACGTAGCTCTAAACAAACGTAAACCTCACTGTTCCATGAATCAAGATAACATGAACCAGTGAGCGCATAAACCTTACCGCTCCCGTTTCCCCGAAACTCTTCCAGAGAAAACAAAGCATCAAACAGCCAAGCTTCATTCACTCAACAGATTCCTCTGACTCCATCCTCTGATCCATACGACCCAGGCATTTCCCACCACCTTCTGCCGCTGTATTTTTCCTCCTAGGTTCATAAAACGCTTCGGTACACACTGCTTCCTTCTTTATGATCCGAGGAGGCTGCTTTGATGCATCCTTCCACCGTGATCCTACCCCGATGCTTTATCACTCTCCTACCTGTTTGTTTCTCTGAAACCAGCTACATCATTATACCCACTGGTGGCAATTAGAGGAGCGTAGGAGTTTGCAGGCTCTCTGCTTCAGCTGGATGTTAGGGTCAGAACTGAAAGGGCTGATGATGCAGTGGATAGTTTGTAGATAGCAGTTGGAGGTAAAGAGACTAGCTGGGGTGACCATAGAAGAGGTGAAGACCCCAAATCACAGCTTTATGATGGAGGGATTTTAGTCCAGATGATTATGGCCTCCAGAGAAAGAAGCCCAATATGGCAAAAAGTGTAGTGTTGTGTGATTATGGGGTGAATGAACTTTTGGTTTAGATTAGATTAGAATAGAACAGCATTGGTTATGGTTATGGTTAGAGTATGGGTTAGGAATAGTGGAGTCCCAAAAATGAATGGAAGTCAGTGGCAGGTCCACACAAGGATAGATACAAGAGTAAGTGTGTGTGTGTGTGTGTGTGTGTGTGTGTGTGTGTGTGTGTGTGTGTGTGTGTGTGTGTGTGTGTGTGTGTGTGTGTGTGTGTGTTGTCTGCACTGCAGGAATCCCCGTGACCTACCTTGCATGCACTCATGCCTGCAGAGGCAGCAGTTTCAGTCGACCCTCTGCAGAATCAAACAATGCTTTTATTCCATAGTAAAGTCAAGTCAACTTTATTTATATAGCACTTTACAACAGCATAAAAGCTGACCAAAGTGCTTAACAAGCCAAAAAGAACAGAAGTTCCCTAAAAATTCTAAAAACAAGATAAAAAGTTCATCACAAAGTCAAAACATGATAAAAACAAACATATCAAACTGACATAAAAGCTACTAAAAACAGATGCATTCTCAAACTGAATTAAAAGCAACTGAGAACAAATGAGTCTTTAAAAGCGATTTAAAACCCGACAGTGATGAAACCATCCTAATCTGAATTGGGAGTGCATTCCACAACCTTGGAGCTGCTACTGAGAAAGCTCTATCACCCCTGAGCTTTCTCTTTGTTCTCGGCACCTCCAGGAGAAACTGGTCGGCTGAGCTCAGTGACCGAGGCGGGGAGTGAGTAAACACTATTAGGGGTCTATACCACAGTAAAATGTTTTTTGGCTCTTGTTTTCTTGAATTCTCAATAAACGTAGTCCAACAACCAGCTTGCATAAACTCCTGTAGATACTAAATTACCTACACCGGTGTGAGTAATGCTTCAATCATGGTGTGTAAATTATGCATGGTGGTGCAGTTGTTAGCACCGTTGTCTCGCAGCACGAAGGTTGCAGGTTCGAAACTCGGCTGCGTCCTTTCTGCGTGGAGTTGCATGTTCTCCCCATGCATGCGTGGGTGTCCTCCGGGTACTCCGGTTTCCCCCACAGATCACAGCCCTAGATTATAGCCCTATAGGTTATAAATTGTAAGTCGCTTTGGATAAAAGCATCTGCCAAATAAATAAACATAAAAATAAATAAATTATACAGGTGCCAGCCACACTCTCTCAGTAGAGCAGGTGTGTATAAGTAGAGGCTTCTAAAAACACATAGTGTTCAAATTCACCTGCTTGTTTCATGAAAAACTAGGAATTATTTTTTAGAGCTCAATAACTGCATTTTTATAAGTTCTTGAGTTGAGATCCAGAGCTATTCACAAAACATGTGGGGCTTGTTAGTTTAAACGAGTTGACTCCTTATAATTATTTAAATCATCATTTTGCTTGAAATATATAGTGACAGAGAGCGAAAAGTGGACATGTCCAGGGAAAACAGGACATACGGTCACCATAGTCCTCATAATGCAGGAAATTACAGATACAGTATTTTGCTTGTGCTCTTGCTGCCCTGGGCACTTTAGATTTCGTGGGCCCTGGGCAATTGCCCTGTTGCCCACATGGTTAATCCGGCCTTGTGAGCTGGTCTTGTCTGATTTCTGTTTGTAAAACCCAAGCCCCCACAATGCGGGTGAAAATTTGAATCAAACATGGAAGTGAAATAAATTGCAGTTCCCCCCTCATCCACTAGGGGCTGGTGTCAGAAGCGAGCAAATCTTCATTGACTCCCATGTTAAAAATACCAATTTCACAGCAGAAATAAACATGTTTACAGCCTGGTACCAAAACATGTTTTTTGTTTAAATGATCTAGTTTACATTCATGACAACTCTGAGGGGGGTGAATTTTTTTCTCACTCTTCTGTTTAAGTGTATTAAAAGCCTAAAATTCTGTATAATTAATGAGCATCTGACCCACGTGACTGCAGAGCTAGCTCCGTGGAAAGGCCTCAGTAGAGCTTCGGTCTGGCTTGGAAACTGCTCCGGCATTTTGACTCTCTGTGTTTGTGTATTCTGTTTTAGATATTATTTGTGCAACTGTTGGACAAAATGACTTGATGTGGCATTAATTGAACTAATAGAGTGTCCAAGGAGTCACCACTTCATTTTTTTCTGTAAGTAAAATTATATTTATGTATTTTAGGTCACTGCCGAGCTGACCTTAGATTTTAACATGTACTGTTTAACCATGAAATTTAAATGTAATAGGGTAAAACCCAGTGCATTTAACATAATGCTGCACTTTAGAAAATGGGTTGAAATATAACATGTTGGTGGAGCTGGGTTCCGACTATCGGCTTGTGGAGCTCTCGGGAGACCGATATTTTCCACCCGTTCTCCCCTCCCCGCAGCTCGGCCCATCTCTGTCTGATCGCGGCTTCTGTCTGCTGCGCGGGCTGTCGGCTTGTGGAGCTCTGGGATGGAAACCTTTCCACCCGGTTCTCCCCAGCGGCAGCTCTGCGCATCTCAGATTGAAGTGGCGCTTGTCTGCTGTGCAGCTGCCGGCTTGTGGAGGTCTCGGAGACCTCTGTGTTCCACCCGGCGTATCTCTGACTCAGAAGCTCTGGTGTTGTGCACAGTTAACTCCAGTTGTAGCTAGGTTGCTACCTCCGTTAGCTTAGCTCCCACCTCCGCGTTAGCTTTGGGTTAGCTTCAGGTTAGCTTGTAGCTAGTTCGACCGGGTGTCGTCAGTTGATCCCAGCCTCACAGCCCCACCCTCAGCTCCACCTCTCTTCCCTTTTGTGGAATTGTCTGGGCTTGATGGAACCGTGACACGGTCAAAATGGCGGTGGTGGCCACCTCCCATTTATCTTTAAAAATGTGTTATTGGAGCTTATGGAAACCCATTGTCCAATATTTATATGTCGATGGTAAAACCAGATAAATCTCGGCTGCAGCACAGAAACAAACCCACATTAATGTTTCAAAATTAGCAGCAAACACCGCCATTTGTTCATTAGCTTAGATGCTAACAAAACACGGTTCACTGTAGCAATAAAAACACAACAGAAAACAAGTATCCAGAGCGAGCTGCTACGAGCACTGTTTAAAAATCCCATGAGCCTTTGCTTCCAAAGGAAGATGCTGTGGGATTATTATGACCTGCTAATTGATTTTAGCCCCATGGCTGTTATTTAGGAAAATAGATGTATGGCGATCCTCTCATTTCAGTTTTGGTGTGGATTTATGTGATCAACCTATGCTGATGTCATAGGTTGATCACAATGCATTGTACAACTCTTAATAGATGGTTTTATGAAAAATTAATGGAATGTTGACTGCACAATGGTGCAGTGGATAGCACTGTTGCCTTCCTGGGTTCGAATCCAGGATCGGGGTTTCTCTGAAAAGAGTTTGCACGTTCTCTGGGTACTCTGGCTTCCTCATACAGTCCAAAAACATGACTGTCAGGTTGATTGGTCTCTCTAAATTGGTTGTTTGTCCTGTGTGTCTCTGTGTTGTCCTGTGATGGACTGGCAATCTGTCCAGTGTGTACCCCGTCTGTTTGCCCGTTGACTGCTGGAGATAGGCGCCAGCCCCCCGCGACCCTGCATGGATAAGGGGGTAAAGATGATGGATTCAATTCAATTCAGTTCAAGTTTATTTATATGGCGCCAAATCACGACAAGAGTCGTCTCAAGGCACTTCACATAATAAACATTCCAATTCAGGTCAGTTCATTAAGCCAATCAGAAATAATGTTTCCTATATAAGGAACCCAGAAAATTGCATCAAGTCACTGAGCAATCCTCATACTAAGCAAGCATAAAGCGACAGTGGAGAGGAAAACTCCCCTTAAACAGGAAGAAACCTCCAGAGAATCCTGGCTTAGTATAAGCAGCCATCCTCCACGACTCACTCGGGATCGAGAAGACAGAGCAGACACACACACACACACACACACACACACACACACAAATCTGCAGTCTGAGAGCGAAGTGCTCGGTTAGGAACGTATGGAACAATCCGATTACTGATGTATGATGGACCTTGATTATTAAGAGCTTTATATGTGAGAAGAAGGATCTTAAAATCTATTCTGAATTTAACAGGTAGCCATTGTAGGGAAGCCAAGACAGGAGAGATATGATCTCTCTTTTTAATTCTCATCAGAACTCTATAGCTGCAGCATTTTGGACAAGCTGAAGACTTTTAACTACATTCTGTGGACTTCCTGAGAGTAATGAATTACTGTAATCCAGTCTTGATGTAATAAATGCATGAACTAGTTTTTCAGCATCACTCCTGGAAAGGATGCTTCTAATCTTAGCAATATTCCGAAGGTGGAAAAAGGAAATCCTACAAACCTGTTTAACCTGGGATTTTAATGACATGTCCTGGTCAAAGATAACACCAAGGTTCCTTACTTTGTTCTTGGAGATTAATGTAATGCCATTCAGGTCAGGTGATTGGCTAAGCAATTTCCTTTTCTGGATTTCTGGTCCAAAGATGAGAACTTCCGTCTTGTCTTGATTTAAAAGCAAAAAGTTTAGAGTCATCCATTTTTTTTATGTCCTGGATAAAATGGATAATGGAATGTGTATTTTTAAATGTTTGCGAAATCTGTCTTACCCATCTATCCATCCATGTTCTACCCATTTATCCATGCAGGGTCGCGAAGGGGGTTGGTGCCTATCCCCAGCAGTCTCTGGGCAAACAGGTGGGTGCACCCTGAACAGGTCACAAGTCCATCGCAGATCTGTTTTACCAATGAACACATTTTAAGTGATAATTTCTTTTTTTATGTTTTTTTAACTGGAGGTCCAGATATAAGGTTTGTCGACATTGCTGTGGTTCATGTGTTGAATTTGACTGTTATGTTTGCACCTCCACATGTATGTCGTTGTTATGGTTACACAGCTCTTCCATACGACAGCGATTAGTGTTCCAGTTTTAAAAGCAAACATACCGGCAGAGCTGTGATCTGCTGTTGCACTCGTGTGGGATGTTTGTTTGAAGGTCGGATGAATTTGTTCCATTTTCCAGATGTTAATTCAACACATTCAAACTACTAAACAGATATTTTCCTCATCCTAATTATAATCAACATAAACAGAGCAAATGGGTCATATTTGCTCTTTGTCTTTGTTGGGTGATTTTTTAAGTGTAGAACCTTCAGATGTTTCCTCAAAAGCAAGTGAACATGTGGTTTTTCATGCTTCTGCCAAATAGAGGATTACAGCCATCCAAACACTCAAAGATGCGCAGGAAAATACTTTAATCTGATTTTTTTAAATTGAGTAAAACTTATTTTTATAGTTTCAGTGTGTTTCAGCTCTATGAGCTCTGTTATTGACATTCCAGAATGCAAAACCCGGCTCCAGACCAAAAACAGGATGTTGTAATCTCATTGACAATCCAAAGTGTGTGTGTGTGTGTGTGTGTGTGTGTGTGTGTGTGTGTGTGTGTGTGTGTGTGTGTGTGTGTGTGTGTGTGTGTCCAAAATATGATGTGGGAAGTCAAGAGGAGGTGTGAGCACAGGGAGTAATGCAAGTGTGTGCCCTCTATTTCTCCTCTTTATGCAGCACATCAGCTGATGGTGAGTGGAGGGCTTTTACCTGGAGCTGGTCACCGTTCACAGTAAGTGGGGAATGCTCATTTCTCATTCTCTTTCTATTTCCCTTTGGGTCTGCTTCACATTCCAGACCTCCTTACTTCCTTTTAAATTCTACTTCCAGTCCACCCTTTAGTCAGAAAGTTGTAAAATCCTGGCTCCTGATTCCACCCACAGCCGGGTGACGGGGTGTTTCTGTGAACATCCTCACAAAAAAAATCTGGTAGTTAGATGTTTTTGTCTTTAGGGCTGAAGGGCTTAAATACAGTCAAAGAGTGAATAAAACATTTGCACCCAGATCTTCTGTCTTTTATCCTGAGGAACTTGCCGAGGAGCAAATGACTTCACATATGGAAGGAGGGCTGCCCACTGCAGAAATGCAGCTCGCTACAGCATCAGGAAGGTTTGGTGATGCAGAAATGAAATTACAGAAGTAAAATATACTTTATTTCCTCCGAGTTCAATTAGATGTTTAAACTTAAAGTGTACTAAAACAGACTGGTGGGGAATAAAACGTTTAAATCAGCTCAGTTTGAGGTCAGCATATTTAAAATCAACCTTCATTATTTTAACCTTGTTAATTGCATGCTTCTGCCAGTTTTAGCAGTCCCTCGTCATCTGCTGTCTCCTGCTCTTCGGCTGCGGCTGCTTGACTGTGGAAGAACACATTTCTACATTTTAGAGTCAGAATTGAAAAAAGAGAGAGGTATTTGCTGGACACACGTTATGCACAGCCCTGTGTGTTTTGCCGTCTTTCTGCGCCGCTTACTTGCTCTAACGTTCTTTTAAAGACAAGAAACTTTGAAAAAAAGCAAAAATGTGCTTCATTTGGACTAGAAAAAGGTTTGTTTCTTTACTATTTCAGTTACTGCTACTAAAACAAAGCCCGAATAGCAGCAAACCCCCCAAAAATTCTACATTTTTCATAAATATAAATGAACAAGGCAAGAAAAGTGGATGTTTATGTCCCTTCAAATGGAATTTCTAACCTCATGATCTCTTTTATTCAAAGCCTGTGTGCAGCATTACCAGTTTTAGCTTGTTCTGGCTCTTCAAAGCAGAGTGAGCTGCCTCACTGACCTTTTTTTTTGCTTTGTGCGCAAAGCACCCACCTCCAGAAATGGACCTTGAACAGGGTTGTTAAGCTTGAGTCAGATACTGCATCTAACGGACAGATGGATGAAGGAATGAACAAACGTTTATTCATTTCTTTGTCCATCTGTCATTCACACGCTCCATTGTGAACGCCGTGGGTCAGATTTTGACAAAGTGGGAGTAAGGATGCATCCCACCACCACCATCACCACATTTGGGCATTTTCACATGAAAGTGACGCAGTTATTAAGAATTAACCGAACAGTTAAGCAAAACGCATTCGTGCATTTCATTTAAAAATAGGCTGGAAGGTGAGTTCACCGAGGCTCCTGTGTGTTTTTCAGGTTACCTGTTAGCTCTTTATCTAAAGCTGCACCTTTTCACAACAGGCGTGTGTGTGTGTGTGTGTGTGTGTGTGTGTGTGTGTGTGTGTGTGTGTGTGTGTGTGTGTGTGTGTGTGTGTGTGTGTGTGTGTGTGTGTGTGTTGTCGTACTTGTCTCCCCCTGGGGAGAAGCAAAAGCCTCCTCCCTCATTCTGTTTGAGGTGAGTTGTCTTGTTTGTGTCGTGATGCAGCCGACTCACTGATGTCTCTGACTGTCTGTTGCCCAGGTCCCCCGAGAGGCACTCCGTCTCGTCTGAATCATCAGGCTCAGCGAGTGCCTGGTGAGCTTTGATTTGTGAGTGATTCGGGAGCCGTGGAGAGGCTGCTATTATAAATATGAATAATAGATTGGAGGTGGTTGATTATTTAAATGAGTTTTTAATGATCATCAGCACTTTCTAAAGTTATTGTGTCATCTACCGGGAGTTCACAGTTGTTGGTGCATAAACGATGAAGGTAAAAGGAAATGTTTTCACATGTTTCCTTGAAGCTTGACCTCCTTTTCTGCAGTCCGGATCTGGGTAATCTCCAGTCTTTTACCCTTAACTATCCTGTCTTTCATCAGACTTCCTGGAGCCATGCCCGCCATCGTCAACCTTTTCTTCAACGTGGTCTCCACCAACACCACCATCTCCTTCAACGTGGTGCTGCCGATGATGAGCCTGGTATCTCTTGTTGCCGGGGTCACGGGTCACCTGCTGCTGTGGTTGGTGTTGGTCAGGAACCCCCGCAGTCGCACCAAGCCCAGCTCCATCCTGCTTCTCAATCTCAGCCTGGCCGACCTGGGCGCCCTGCTCACCCTTCCCTGTGTGCTGCTCAGCGCTAGCGTCCAGAACTGGCAGCTGGGTGGTGGGACCTGCGTCCTGCTGGGGTTCATGACTTCGGTTGCGGTGGGGGTGGAGATTTTCAGCCTGGCGGCATTGGCTGTTTTACGCTATCGTATCGTCGCACCACGGATTAGACCACCTGCTAATATGACTCAAGTGTGAGTATTATTCCATCTGATTAGGTGCTCATATACTACTGAGAATTACTTTCTGGGTTATAAACAAGGGATTTAACAGATTTTGTTGATATTTCTATTTCATGATGCTTATTGCTCCTCCAGTGTATTATAAATGGGAACAGTATAAGAACAAATGTTGGGTTTTTATTACTTAAATAACTACAGGAGATGAGGTGCCAATATAACATTTTTTACACTGGACAGATGAAATGAATAGTCAATAGGCTTCAGTTAAATTGGTGAAAATACATCTATTAAAGGTTATTCAGGAATAAATGTTTAGTGATTTAATTTAAATTAAAACTACTGAAAGACATTTTTAAAATATTGTCAAGTATGAATTAGTCAAGTATCAAATAATCTTTAGACCCACAGTTACTTTAAAGGTGCGGTTTACTACTTAAACCACCAAGCGCAGCCACAACTGCAGCTCCCCACTCCCCACGGGGATGGATCCAATGCAGAGATGTGAAAGGGGCAGCAGTAGTTCAGGAGGTTGAGCAGGTTGTCCAGTAATCAGAAGGTTGCAGGTTTGAACCCAGCTCCTGAAAGAGAATTCTGCATATGGTTAACATTATTACTCTTAATGCAGGTTGTTTTTATTTATTGTTTGTTATTTATTTCTTTTTGTTTTTTTAATATTGTGGAAATAAGGGTTGGTGGTGCAAAAGTTTGTTCCAAACTGATGATGCTATGAGCAATTGATGCTGCAGGTAAGACATTCATAACGAGTAGCTCTTCTTAAAAAATCTGATAAATTTTTCGTTTTTTTTTTTTTTTTGTCAACCCTTCCACAGATTGTGCACAGTGGTAGCTATTTGGTTGGTCTCCATAGCCATGGCCGTACCTAAGGTCACCTACATCAACTTTGATGGTGGATGCACGTGGTCAGTTGGCTGGGAGGAGTGGCTGTTTTTCCTCGTTCCGGCCCTGTTGGTTTACTACGTGGCCCCCCTCCTGTGCATCGCCATCAACTGTGGCCTCATCATCTCCCACCTCCACAGCTGCAGAGGAACCCTCATCGCTGACAGACGTAACAAGAAAGCAACAGCTCTGCTTGTTGGTTCCACCTTGGTTTTTGCCGTCAGCTGGCTGCCCTATTACGCCCTTGAGTTCGTTAACGTCTTGTCACCTCACGTTAGCTCTGCAGCTTCCCCAGCTAGCAACATCAAGCTTAGGCTGAGTTCGCCTTTATCTCCTATGCAGTCATCAGACACCTCACCTGCGTCTGGTGGGGGAACACTGACGAAAGTCACGCTGCTTTGGGAGATGGCATCCCTTATGGCCATTTTGTTGGTGTGCATGGCCCCATGCTGGAATCCTCCATTGTACTTCCTGTTGTCCCGCCCAGCTGTACGTCAGCTGAGAGCTCTTCTGCCTTCGTTCCTTCGGGAGCGTTTGTTGAGAAAACCTGTCCAGCGTTGGCGTGTCACTCCGGCTCATCCTCCATGTTTGCAACGGCCTCAAGCACCTCCAGTCTCATTCACTCACCAAAGCCTGACATGCAGGCTGACTCAGTAAAGGTCACAAAAGCAGGGCACACTCACATTACTCCATCAGATACTGTTAACATGTGCTGCTCATGAAACTTTGTGCATATCCTCTGACTCTTGGCAACAACATATTATGTGACGGCTGCATTTTAGGTCACAAAACACTCAGTTTATATCTCTTGCCACAATCCCATAATCTCTTGGCAACATCCATTTAATGCAGGTCCAGATGGTGGAGGAGAAATCTAGAAATCTAAGTGGATTGAAAAGCTAAACAAAGCTGTTGCCCTTTGTATAACAGCTCAAATCGAATTTGGACCACTGAGCTTAAAGACGTGACCTTCAGCCACCTCATGGGACCTGAGTCTACACTCTCTAGGGCCGCCTTTTGGGGAGCTGAAGGACATTCGCTGAACCCAAACTAAATGACACAACCCCTTCCAAGCAAATGCGAACCAAACTCCCCATGGAGCTGCTACACTCCTCCAGCAACTACATTCATCAGCCTACATAAAGTGTCGTAAAATGGCATCTGTTTAAAATTAGCTTTGCTGTGTCTGATGAGCTTCTATTGTGCATTTTAATAAAGCTTCTAGTGCGCCACAACAAGCGTCACAACCTCGCAACCCCATTACCGAGCTGCACAACGGAACAAAAACACGGGGGATGCTGCTTTCACCAGAAACTCCACCAAAAGCTTGGAAGCAATCATGTCTGGATTCAATGTCATGAGTAATAGCATCGTGAAAAGAAGCTCCCTTTGACTTATGACAAGTATCAACAGAAGCTGATTTAGCTCAGAACCTGCATGCAGAGAAGTGCCTATTAAATAGAGATTTGACTCAAAGTATCAAAGCAGCAGAAAGAAAATTGCTTGTCAACAAGTGGAGCCCATCTGCATCTTAAGTGGTTTCATATCACAAGGTAAGGAACTTGTCACGTCCTTGAATGTTGCCGTGGGTTTGTTTGACAAAGTGGCCAAGGTAGAGTGATTGGATTTCTTTAGGATGAGCTGGGGGTGTCAGGCTGTTGTGAACGTGTGCAGTTATTGCATTTTCCCTAAACTGGCCTTGCAATGTAAAACTAGATGGTTTCACAGGGATTACTGCAATTTATAAAAGGAAACAAAGTCAGTTTTTCACCCTTCATTGGGTAGACGGTTTTGGTAACATGTGAAAATGCAAAATGAAATTTGATCATTTTGACCCAAAATGCCTTTTATTTCATTTTGCTAATAAACATTTCATTTGCACGTCCCAATGATTCTGGCTGAATAAACGTCAGGTAACTCTTTAAGTCAAGATCTTTCCAAGGTTGCGAGTAGAGATCACATATCTGATGTAGTCATGACACAATATTATTTTCATTTTTAAATAACTTCCCACAGCCTCGAGGGACTCTTAGAATCAATGTCTTGCTGCACGCAGGGTCAGAATCTCTCAAACGAGTTTCTGAAAACACTGTTTGACGTTGTAGGAGTTAGTGATATCCATGCTGTTGCCTGCAGCAAACACCCCCGAATCATCTCTGATTCTCTCGTGTGATTCACTGTGAAGGTTATGTATCACCATGATTCCCTCAATATGACGCAAACATGATGGATTAGAGCTGAAAACACAAAATTTCACCTGTTTGTCCAAAAGTATCTGTTCAAGTTATTTTGGACTTTATCCACTTTAACAATTTTGGAAGCAAAAACGTTGAACTTTTTAAAATAAACCCAGTGAGGTGAGAAGAGGTGTCCTTTCAATGGCTTTAACTGATACTCTGAGTTATTTTGGTCATTCAACTGTCTGCATCCTTCTTGTGTCAAAACTTTAAAATGATGTGACTAAAATTATTTGGCCGGATTGTGAGATTGGAGTCATCCTTTCTGCGTATGTGTGTGTGTGCGCGTGTGTGTGTGTGTGTGTGTGTGTGTGTGTGTGTGTGTGTGTGCGCGTGCGTGCGTGTGTGTGTGTGTGTGTGTGTGTGTGCGCATGTGTGCGTACGTGTGTGTGTGTGTGTGTGCGTGCGTGTGTGTGTGTGTGTGTGTGTGCGTGCGTGCGTGCGTGTGTGTGTGTGTGTGTGTGTGTGTGTGCGTGCGTGCGTGCGTGCGTGTGTGCGTGCGTGCGTGCGTGTGTGTGTGTGTGTGTGTGTGTGTGTGTGTGTGCATGCGTGCGTGCGTGTGTGTGTGTGTGTGTGTGTGTGTGAGTGTGTATAAACAGCATTGATCTGCAGTCAAATTTTAAAACAAACAGTGACCATTTGACCTGAAGTGATGCAACAGAAGAAAATAGCCAAAACACTCAACTTTATAAAAAAGATGCTATATTGTGTTTTGGGGGAATAAATTAATAATTAATTATTAATGAAATTAATGAATTTTTCTATGTAAAATATATAGTAGTTATCATTAGCAACGGCAGATGGGAGCTTTTGTTGATTTATATTTGAGAACTTTTACAAACAACTCAAACTAACCACTAGTTCAATATTCCTATGTCACTTCAGAACAGGCTTGTAGCTTATTTATGGAACTAGGATTGGGGCAATATTAAATTTAACTTGTACCAAGCTTTGTAACTTGTAACATGTTTTGTAAATGTGAAATTTGTTTTTTAGCATGTAATTCACATTTTGTTACACGTAACTTTAATTTTGTTACATGTAAATTAGTTTTGTGGCGTGTAATTCTCCTTTTGTAACATGTAATTGCGGTACGTAACATGAAACTTTTATTTAGTAACTTGCAGAAAAAAATCAAGGTAAAAGTTTCAAATCACAACTTTCAAAACACAAATCTCAGTCTACAGTAACAAAACTCAAGTCTACAAGTACAAAACATGTTGTCCTAATTCTAGCTTGCTCCCAACAGGAATTATCTTGGACAGGAATCCAAGACTCATGATTGGCTGGTCAGACAAAGCCTGTCATTGGTTCTCTGGGAAGGAAACTAGAATTGAAATAAAATGTTTTGTACCTATAGACTTGAGTTTTGTAACTGTAGACTGAGATGTGTGTTTTGAGAGTTGAGATTTGAAACTCGTACATGAATTGTTTTCTGCAAGTTACAAAATGGAAGTTTCATGTTCCGTACCAAATGTTACGTGTATCAAGATGAAAATTACGTGTTACAAAACGAGAATTACATGCTACAAAATGAGAGTTACAGTTACAAAACATGTCACAGGTTACAAAGCTTGACACAATTTACCGTATTTTCCAGACTATAAGCCGCTACTTTTTCCCACGCTTTGAACCATGCGGCTTATCATGAGGTGCAGCTTTAGTCAACCAAAAGGGATGGATGCTGGAAAGTCTAATGAAGGAATGGTTAAAGGAGTGCTATGGAAAGCGTCCAGGAGGATTTTTTTCACAGTAAAATGGCGCTGCTTGTTTTCCCAGCTTCACCCCGGGATGATGACAGCAACACGGAGAGCGACACTGACATTGCCACAGAAAAGGTGTGTGACGAAGCTCTTCTGAGGCTGTTCAACTCCGTCGCTGAAGAAGATGATGACTTCAGTGGTTTCAGTGCGCAGGAGGACGATGAATAAACTAATCAATAACTTTTCTGTTTTGTTTGATGCTGACCAGTTCAGTTACGTTCAGTTAAACTACCTTTTCAATTCAGTAGATATCTGCGGCTTTTAGACCGGTGCGGCTTATATTGAGGTGCGCTCTATAGAGCTCCGGGAGTTGACGTCACGTTTCCCGGCATGCAACAGTTCAAATCGAAACGGCGCCATTAGGCAGGCAGAAGCCGGCAGCTGGACTATTTGTTATTGTCAGAAAACTCAATCAAACGGGAAATATGGTAGATTCCTGTTGTGCCCCAGGATGCAGAACAGACGCGGACGACATAAGCAATGAGCCATCTACAGGATTCCCCAAGATCCGGAGTGCCACAAATGTTGGATCATTGTAACAAAACGCGTTAGTGACCAGGCTGAAATGAAACTGTGGGATCCCGAGAGTAAAGGTTTTCGCTTATGCAGTGACCGCTTCATATCAGGTACTTAAACCAACGTTTCCTCACCTGTGTATGGTATTTATTTTAAATGCTTTTATTACGATTCTTAGTGGGCTTCCTAAACTTATTTTGGTGTGGCTTTTTCTGTCTTATTACTCATAGCAACAAGTAAACGTCACGTAAAACGTTGCCTCGTGAGTTCTGCGTGCTGCTGTTTACGTGTTTTATGATCACAGAAATTAACCGGCTAAGCTGTATTTAATTTTTAAGCAATGGTTGATCAATTGTCAGATCACACATAAAAAGCACTTTGGATTGCTATTATCTGTGTCACCGAGCCAGATCTCAGACAGATTCGGAGACGCTCCTGCCTGACATATTTATTTTATTCACGGAAAAAAATCAAACTAGTGATTTCTCTTGGCGTTCAGTTTATACATTCAAACAGCACAGCACTCTATTTAAACTACTTACGTGTAAATCTGTTATTTGTCCATCCATCCATCCATTTTCATCCGCGTATCCGGAGTCGGATTGCGGGGGCAGTAGCGTCGAGAAGCCCTGACTTCCCTCTCCACCAGCCGCTGGAGCCAGCTCCTCCGGGTAAATCCCAAGGGGTTCCCCGGCCAGGTCCAGTAAGAAGCCCGCTCCGACAGCTTCTGGCGTCAGAGCGGACAGTAGCGTCGAGAGTCCCAGACCTCTCCCCAGCTCCTCCGGCCGGGGGAATTCCAAGGGGTTCCCCGGCCAGGTCCGGTAAGAAGTCCGCTCCGACAGCTTCTGGCGTTTTTAAAAAGTATCCCAGGGGCACGGTAAGGGTCGGAGATGTTTAGTCTATTTGATTTCTGACTATATAAAACGATTTCTTTGGTTATAAAGTGTGAAGTAAACACCAACGATGTAAAATCCAAGCGGATCCCGTTCACATTCATGGTTACATCCGTGTTTGTTTACCTTTTTTTTCCTGCCAAAATGGCGTCCACTAACTGAGAGTCACGTGGGGTCCGGAGCTCTTTAGTCCGGAAATTACGGTACATGTCATTTTGTCCCAATTATAGTTCCATACTTTTTGTTGCTGTGCATCTAAAAGCTTCTAAAACAACATCAGCCCTTTCTACCTCATTAACCTCAGGACTGATCCTTCCTTCTGTTTTGAGAAATAATGTATTCCCCTCAACTCTTGGAGTAAACAAGTTGGTCAATAACTGCTGCTCATAAACTCAAGAGCTAATAGTGGCTACAAATGTCTGTTCACTACATATGCAGGCGTTGGAGGGGGGAACTAGATTCTCATGCACTTTGATACAGATAAGTCTTTTTGAATTGATGTTAAAGTGTTGAAAGTTGGCTTTAATAATAGTAAATGAAAATGGAACCTAATCAGTGATGAGATTGGAAGTCATCCATTTTTGTCTTCTATCAGATTTCTCCACTGTTGAAGCCAGTGGCCTTGAATTTTTGATCTTTTCTGCTGTTTTCTGTTGTTTGCATGTAAGCAATTTTTTTTTCCAAATCCCAAAACTGAGGTTAAACCCGTGGGTGGGGGTTTCACAATAAAGACTAGAAATATTTGCTATGTCTTCTTTTTATTTCCCTTTTGAGGTACTCATGTTGGGCTGTGCAGTGGCGCAGTGGTTAGAGCTGTTGCCTTGCAGCGAGAAGGTCCTGGGTTTTCCCTGTGCATGCGTGGGTTCTCTCCGGGTACTCCGGCTTCCTCCCACAGTCCAAAAACATGACTGTTAGGTTAATTGGTCTGTCTAAATTGTCCTTAGGTGTGAGTGTGTGTGTGCGTGATTGTTTGTCCTGTGTGTCTCTGTGTTGCCCTGCGATGGACGTCCATAGCCCGCTGGAGATACCAGCACCCCCCCCCCCCCCCACCCCCACCCCCCACCCCTCATGACCCTACATGGACAAGCGGGTTCAGAAAATGGATGGATGGATGGATGGTACTCATATTGAACATCTCTGAATATTTTTATTACTTCTGGCAGAAATTGACAAACATTGTGTGGGTTAGGGTTGACTAAAACTAAGTGTGAGGAAGGATGTAAGTGACACGACATTCTCCAACATCTACACTTTTCTTCTCCCTCCTCACTAATAAACTTAAAGAGTTTCATTAAGATTCACACATGGTTAGAAATGATGGACTACATGGAAGCTGCCCGCACCAGGAGGCTCTAACCATCATGGTTGTTGTGGCGTGCTAAATGCTGAGAAAGAGCAAAACAAATCAAAAGCACTGTTGAACTCCGTTTGTTCCTAAAGCTTTTTTTTCCATTAGATGAATAAAATAATCTTATGTAGATTCCCAGCCCTTGAGTGTAGCAAGCATGACCTATAACCTTAAACATGTCACCTTTTAAGCTGCTGTAAATCCAGTTTAGTTCTCTCTTGACCTTCTGACATCCCCCGAACAACACAGCTACATATTCAAATGACAGCAGTGCCTCTATAGTCGATTCCATCTCGGTGGCTAATGAGAGGATCCATCTTTGTCATCTGTCTGCACAGTGATCCTCTCATGCATCATAAGCCAGCAAGCTGCAATGTTCTGATGAGACTTAATTAAGTTGGCAGATTAACAAAAGCTTTAAATATAAGTCATGCTCAGCGGGCCCATTGAGAGGATCTTTACCATTTACATTTAGTGTTTACTGAAGGCCTGACATATCTACAGGCCGGCTGCACTGTGTGTGCACAGCAGAACGAGCTGCAGAGTGATGCCGAGGGAAGGTCAACACCCAGTGAGTCATTACAAAAGAATTGTGGTTGGGTATTAAGTGACATTGATTTTAAGTTTGACATACACTCACCTTTAAATAGCTGTAAAAAGAGGTCAGGCCATTCATTTTCATTGAGATATTTACAGCTACACGATAAACACAAACACATGCAGGGCATTTAAATGCGGTTTGTTCTAACACAGCTACAATAAATCTGATAGATAAGAAAATGACATCAGAATTCAGAGAAAAAATGCATGTTTGTGGGTTTCTCTAATGAAAACCAAACAAAACTTCTATTCTATTGTTTTTGGGGTTTTTCATAGGCAAATTCGGCCTCCAGTATTTGAATCACAGGATGGGAATGAGAATAACACTCAGACAAAGTTAAGATGATTGGTGCACTCATGAGGCTTCTGGTGTTATTCGCTTTGATGCAGAGGAATCAACATTTTGCTATCAGAGGTTATAGAGTTATCTACCGCGACAATGTTTACAACAGCAGAATAGAATAGAATAGAATAGAATAGAATAGAATAGAATAGAATAGTTCTCAAAACCCAAGTGTGCTAGTACATTTTTGTGTACATGTCAAGTATGTTTTTGACAAGTGTAGCAGAAAGTCTGTTCTACTGAGTATGGGTGGACGAGGACAACAGAACAGATCTGTACTCCGTTACATCAAGACAACAAAAGCTTTTTCATGCTATGGTTAAAAATGACCTGAAATATAAAAAAAGGCTAGTTTGTCCTGCAGTGGAATACATAAGTTAATTATGACCAATAAGGTGTGATGATTCCATACAAATATGAAATATCAACCTGCTTGATCTTTGAGTGTTTAATCAGAAGATTCTAGGGTTCTTTGCTTCTTTAGGGACAACAAACACACTTCATATTAATTCAGACGGAGTCAGTATATAGTTTATGAAATTAACTGAATTATTTTTCCTAAACTAATGATTATACATGACAAGATATGAACAATGAGATGTGATGTAATGGAAGCTAGATGTTTTAGCAACCGTTCTTTGTATCTGAGCAAGTTGTGAAGTCCGGGTTGTAAAATAATTTGTTGTTGTTTATAACTAGAGTTGTTTATTTAAAAACCATCCGACGCAATCTGTGCCAAGTCTACGCACCCTTTGTGTGGAGGTTCTCGTTCTATTGGGGGGGGGGGGGGGGGGGGGCTGGTCACAGTGGAGTGAACTCTGATATCAGGAGCCCGTGGAAAACTCAGATAGGACCCGTCCAGTCTGAGATCCCTCGAGGTAAAGGCAGGAAGCTGGAATGCTTACTTGCATCTAAGGTTAATGTTTGCTTGGCTCTGAAAAGGGCCGTCTGGCTGTGTCAGCTTGCAGCGTGCAAGGAGGCTTTTGACTGCATGTCAAAAGAGATGTCTCAAAAGTGCTTGTTCCCGAATTGGCCGGTTCGAGAGTCCGCTAGAAACTGAGCTAATCGGGAAATAATTCTTGTTTTAATAAGCCACAATGTTAAGAATTTTGGCCAAGTTTGCCAAATCGGAATTTGACACGTTTGATTCTTTATCAACATCCCTCAGAAAGCCGTGCCTTCTTCAGATACAAAGATGTTTTAACACTTTGTGAATGATATCTCCCGGGACTCTGCCGGCTGCTGGTTGTGGCCCCCCGGGGCGATCCTCTGTGCCTCTCGAGGGGGGAGGGGGCCTTTCTGGTTGCAGTCTCCTTGGGGTTCCTGTGTTCTGGGGCAGCGCCTGGATCTCTGGGACTTGGAGCTCCCTCCGTCTCCTACACATCTTTGGGGGGCAGATCTGTGGTCCCTCACAATCTCTATTGGACGCTCCTATAGCGAAACCTTACATAAACAAGCGCGTGCACACACACAGGTGCTCACATGGTGCTCTCAATTTGATTTAAACATCTTGTTCATTCAACACATATGATTATTTAAGCTTATGAGTAGTAAAGTGCGGTAGGGGCTTCAAGTAAGTTTGATTTTTATTTAGGGTGAGGAATCAGCCGTCTGGCTGTTACACAGAGAGTGCAGGACCTTTGCAGGAGACCTTGACAGTTTGTTATGTCTTCTTGTATGTAAACACGCACTGAGCAGAACCTTCTGGATTTGGAGGCCCGGATGCCCCTCTGGGATAGAGCCAGTTGGGCATGTCATGGACTCCTGGAAACAGTGGAACTTGGTCTGCCTGTCTCAGCTGTCTGTAGAGGATTCTGCAGACGTCTGGATATGTGTGGTGTTGGTGTCAGGTTTCCTGCTCCTTGGCCTGGGAGTTTACCTGGCTTACTGGAAAATTAACGAGCTGTCAAGGAATATTGGCTCAATCCTGGAGCTCAGGGATGGATTACACCGCGCTGTGAACGCACAAACTCATATCATTGTCGAGATGAGTCGTAAGCTTGGAACTTTGGCTGAGATTCAGACTCTGGCACAGAAGGTGGATTCCATCAAGGAGCGAGTTGATGAATCAGCACGGACTGGGATAGATTAATTTACGCCATTATTGGATTAAGAGGGGTTGAAGACCAACAGAACTTTAAGACGGCGAGTAAATTATATCTGTCTGGCCCCAAAACAATTTCTTATCTGAATCTGGTGCCCTTGAGCCTGTGAGGCTGAAGCGACTACTCCCCCTTCAGAAGAAATGTGGAATGCTGCCGTCGCCATGGCAACTCCGTCTCCTTATCCCAGCCTGGGAGGGACTGCGACCAAAGGCCATTGAATCGTTCCAGGAGTCACTGTGCTCTCTAAAACCCAACTACCTCCCCCCTGTCCAAACAGATGTGACGAGCGCTGCTTATTGCGGCTGCATGCACTGATGTGAGGAGAGTCCCCAACCCTACCTCCCCACCTAGAAGACACTTATGTTGTGCAATATCTGAAGTCTGTTGCATCTCTGTCTGAGATGTTTTTGCATAGCAAATCTGCCCTCCCTGTGGAGGGTAACTCTGAAGTGCCTTTTTTTCCTCCTGACTTAATCCTCATATATAAACCCTCTGATCTCTTTTAAGGTAGCGTGGCTCGGGTTGCGAATGACCACAGTCACCAATCCTTGTCATATGTCTATGCCTATGTATGTATGTCTGATCTCAAAATTGTGTGTACTGAAACTCTAATTTCCCTCTGGGATTAATAAAGTATCTTTGAATTGAATTTGAATAGAAAGTGGATTTATGTCTGTAGATGAAAGGTTATAGTGGTCAGTTAGGTGGTGAAAATTGACCACTTTCCTAAGTAACAGTCCCTTAAATAACAAAATAACAGTTATTACATTTTATTGTTATAATATTTGGTCTGCTTTTTATTAAAATTGATAAAATATCCACATTTCCTGCTGTTAAATTAAGAAAAAACTTTTTGTAATCAAAAATAATTTAGTTTATTTTGCTAGTGGGGCAGCTAATTAGCATTTTGAGGAACCGTCAATCATCAGAAAAAATAAACCAGCAGTCACTTTTACAGATTACACACAATTAAATATAATAACAGGTAAAGTTCTGTTTATTTGTAATTATTAGTATTTTCAATAAATGAGCTTTCTCCTCTGCCATTTTCTGTTTGGAATATAGTGGTTTGTGACACAGTGCATATCGGGATACCTTGCTGTCCCAAGTCTGCTGAGGGATGCATCGATGTATGCTCAATACAATGAGAGCGAAAAGCATACATGAATGTTTTTTATTAATTCTTATTAGTCACGCATTCTTTTTTTTTTCCTTTTGGTGTTTTGGGTAAAATATCTTATTTTTACTGATACAGGATTGTGGAATGAAAAGCTGCTGTTTGTAATTTATTTGCAGTGAAGTAAATATTAGGTTGGATTAGCTTGTGTCTGAGCTCATTTTACATCACAAATCTGAAGCATTTGTTGAATGAAATACATTCAAATTAGGACTACTAAAAATAATATTTTAGAGGTTTTAGATTCTTGTTGACTTCAGACACCCAAATGTATGCTATGAAGCACAAAAGGAGAAATATTTACTTTAGACCGTTTTAAAATAAGCTGCTTTTTCATATCTGCTCTTAAATTAGCTGCAAACAATATGTTCAAAAACATTAAGAGAAAGTTGAAAGAGATGGCTGTGATGATTCTTCTCCTTTATAGGTTTGACTTTTTCCAGCTTTGCTAAAGAATAATCTGTGCAGAGCTGCTGAACACAATGCTTATTGCTCAGTGAGCCATGTGTGTGTGTGTGTGTGTGTGTGTGTGTGTGTGTGTGTGTGTGTGTGTGTGTGTGTGTGTGTGATTATTTGAGCCTGCTTTTCATAATGCTGTTGACATTTTCAATAGAAGGCAGATTTAAACACACACACACACACACACACACACACACACACACACACACACACACACACACACTGGGTCTACGAAGTCACGCTGTAGTATATCATCATCCTAAATGAAGTCTGGCATTGTCCGGCTGAAATAACCACATATTCTCTGGGAAAATTCATCACCTTAATGGTAGCAGACATCTGATTTCCAAAGTACATCTCTGCACCAGTGCTTTCTTCTGACAATGGACACTGATACCACCCCTTATCATCTCAGACGATTGCTTTAGCACGCTTCAACTGATATCTGCGACGGAGTTTCTCTGTCAAGGCAGGAAAGACACTCAAAGTCAGTCTTTCCTAAAATAATCAGAAACTGGACTCATGCGTCTACAGAACATGTTTGTTGTTTCTGGGGATCTGGGAGAAGCTGGAAGCCAGAGAACTCTGCAGCAATCCTGTGCACAGTATAGATTTACTCTAAGGCCCAATCCCAATACTTGCTTTTCCACCCTTGAGCCCTTCAATTGCACAATCCTGTCCAGGGGTGCAAGTGCACAGGGTGTCCTGATTGTCAAGAGCAGAAGTAACCATGCTCCTTTTGCACCCGTGATCCATACTCTGCCAAGTCTGCAGCGATGTAGGCTTCAGTGAAAGGTATTACTTACATTCTATTGCTGCAAGGGAATTTTGAGAAGATAGCTGAGAAAAGGCTCAAGTGGTTTTGCTGAAAATATGTATTTTCAAACGAAAGTAGTTCATTTTAGCAAAATTAATTATATTTATTCATGCTCTGAATGTTTCAGACAAACGTTTAATGTGGACAGTAAAGCTTGGTTTATGCTTGACGCATTTACTTTCCACGCGGTGATGCGACTCGCGGATGGAACGCGCTTCACAACTCACAGCGTTTATGGTTTGTGCGGCTCGTCTCTGCGGTGAGCCAATATTCTCCCAAACTGAACTGGGCAGCATGGAGCTCTACGGCATGCATCCAACACTACACCATGGTAGAAGTAGAAATTACTGTTTACAACACGGCATTTCAGCATTTTTAACAGCGTTCTCGTCTTTTCCGACAGTGCGAGCTATTTCTCTCCAAGAATTATTAACAACATGTTGATCACGGTGATCTCTGAGAGCTGAATCATACAAATGTCTGTATTTACGAACCTCTGCCATACTAGTTCTTGCTGGTCCGCCATGTTTTTCCGCGTCCGCGTGGTTAGAAATTTTCCGAGGTGCACGTTGCGGAAATTGTGGGCCGTGCGGAGGCGCGGTGGAGGGGCGTGGTTGTTAAAATGACGCAACTTTTCCGCACGGAGCCGTACGGACCTCGCGGACGCGTCAAGCATAAACCAACCTTAATAAATGTAAATTTTGTCTGTTTATTTCAAAGTTTTTTTTCTTCAAGTTAGCACAGCAAACAGCATCCCAGCATGTGTTGCGGTCGATGACACAATGCTTCCTGTCCCAATTCAGCAATAATCTGCATACTTGTACCACGCACTCAAAATCTTATGGCATACTTCTTCCTAGTGCACTTCACCGATGACCGTAGGAGATAAAACGTCAAATTTGCAGAGTAGAGTCAGTCGCAGAGTTGTGTTGCTGTTAGCCAATCAGAAAAGAGATGTCCAAATATCAGGAAATAAGACACCAAATCCTTCCGTCTGAAGCCATTCTCTCCTCCGGCTGAATTATCCATACTGAAGCATTCACACCGGAGGTCTCCTTCCCCTGAGTATGACTTACAAGTCATTCATCAACTACTATGGACCACTGCAAATGTATTAAGAAATGACTTATGGATTTCTTTAAGTTTAATGTTTCTGAAAACAACTTACATACTAGCTGACTTACTTCTGCTGAAGGCAAAAAAGCATCAACTAATGACTTAATTCACTGATTAATTGGCTGATCTGGAGCACCAACTGTCAGTCACAGTAACATTATATCCAAACCAGAACTAAAAACAGCAGCCACACTGAGACGAAGACTTCTACTGCCAGGATCGGAGTCCCTCCGGCCCTTTGAATGAGTCTTCATCTGGAGGGAATTGAGGCAGAGCACTCTCATTCATGCACAAGTCATTTTGTTTTAGAGATGCTAGATAGGAGTTAAGTCAGCCTCCAGATGGCACTGGGATTTAGCACAAGTGCCTTTCTCGTTAACACAGCGTGTCGCTGTGCAATAATGGAGTAACTGGATATGGTGGAAGGATGAATGCTTTAAAAGATGCACGAGGAAGAAAATACAAGGAAAATGTTTATAGATAGCACCAGAAAACATGTTATAAATTGCCTGTGTTAAAATCATTATAAAATAGCTTTAAAACTTTGTTTCATTTATTCTGGCATCTATGATAAATATTCCACATAATATTGACTAATGAGCAACCTGCTTGTTTCCCTTTTCCTTGCCTTATTGACTGTCAGCAGCAAGCTGAGCTGGGAAGGATTTATCTCAGGTTTCAACTCAAGACTTGACACTGATTTAATTTCCCATCTGATCAGAAGCAGAGATGTTATCATGCTTTGGTAAACAAGCTGAACACGACAATTTCAGCACCGACTGGCAGCTGCCACTAATGCATACTATCACAGATGTGTTTCCAGTCGGCAGTGTTATGTTAATGGACATCATTCTTAATGATATGAGAGTGTTTGGAAACAATCTCCCAGGAAAATGACTCTGTGAGAGGGATGGGTTGGACTCAGATTCACGATTATTGTCTGTAGCTTTGATTTGGAAACTGCTTTTGAGGTGGGATGCAGTAATATTCCCTATTATAGTGTTTATTATCCTAATTACTGTATCGTTATACGAGAAATAGTCAAACCTATTTGGAATATTTTACTAAATTGTAACCAAGCCAACAGAAGTTAGGTTTCTTCCAGCATTTTGGGCCACTGAGAAGAAAAACTCATAACATGGATAATGACAATTGATCATTTTTGATCAGTCTACAAAAATAAGAATAAGCTCACATAAAAAAAATCTTGATTGGTCAACATTACGTTTCTTCCTGGCACTCGCAGAGTACAGACGCTTCTCTTTTTGCTCCCTTATCTTTTTTCCCAAGGCTCTTTGTCCTGTCTGCCCACAGAGCGCCTCTCTGCATTTCTTCTGAAAACCCCTATTTTTAACCATGGATTTGATAAATTGGTCATTCAACATGATTGATACGATTTTTTCAACAATGAGAATGGAGCAGGGGGCTCCCACATGCCCGCTGGGGACACACCCGGTGGGGTATATGCTGGATTCCTGGAAGGAGTGGAAGATCAAATGCCTCTCCCAGCTGTATATTGAGGATATTGAAGACGTGTGGATATTCGGCCTGATGATCACTGGATTTCTCCTGAATGGAGTTGGAGGATATCTGGTTTTCTGGAAATTTGGGAAGACGGGAGCGATTGGAGGGCGACCCGCACCCACAGAAAGCACCGTCCATGTGGAGACCTCACAGACTGGGATGTTACTCGAGGTGAATCGTAAGCTGGACAATGTTCTAGCTGCGAAACCGGTATTAGTGCGCAAAATAGATGTCATCTCGGAGAGAGTCACCGGACGGTATGGACAGGTTTAAAAACCCAAAATGGCTTCACTGAAGGACTGGAATGATCAGTTTAAAGACTGAAGGCAGAGAGGAAAATTATCTCAGTCTGACCCAAACAAATTCTTGTTATCCGAATCTGACGCCATAACAGCCTTGAGAGGCTACAAACCCCCACGAAAGAATGCAGACAGATGCTGTGAAAACCCGACCTACCCCCTCCCACCCCACCCCCACCCCCGAATTGGTGGACTTCAGCCTGGCGAGGTCATCAACCTGCAGGAGTCAATGTGCTCTGCGCTTCTCCCAAGATCTCCCTCCCACCTGTGGCTACAGTGGCTGAGCGCCGTGTCAGATGGCTGCTCTCGCTGGGGGAAACAGGATCCTGATAAACTATAAATGAGTGTCTAATTATACGGTGGACACGTGTAGCCACTAATTTGGCACTTTAGTGCCTCTTAGTTAAAATTTAAATATTCTGCCTAAAACTGTCAGTGTTGCGCCCTCTTCAGGTAAAAACTCTGCAGTTGAAATTAAATCTGCCCTTGCTATTGGCCAAGATGTACACTATGACATTAGCTGGTACATTATGATGTCACAATGTCGTTGTGAGCCTGTGTGTGTGTGTGTGTGTGTGTGTGTGTGTGTGTGTGTGTGTGTGTGTGTGTGTGTGTGTGTGGGTGGGTGTGTGTGTATGTGCATGCGTGTGTGTGTGTGTGTGTGTGTGTGTGTGTGTGTGTGTGTGTTTGTGTTTAAATCAAGAAAGAGCAATTGTTGCACTTTTCAAACAGGAAGTGGGAATGGATAAAGACTGGTAGAAGGTGACTTGCTCTTTAACTCCTGTGCCACCGCAGCAACTTTATTGATCCCTCAGTGGGAAGTTCACTTGTTACTGCAGCACAAACACTTTTAGAATAATTTGAAGAAAACTCAGAAGGACTTCAGCCTCCTCAGGAGTTGGAGGCGGCTTTGGCCCTTCTTCTAAAGAGCATCTTTGTTGTTGGACCAGTTCAGTTTACTCTTGAGGTGAACACCCAGGTAAGGTATCCACACCTCAATGTCTGCTCCCTGATTGTTTACTCCCCTGTGCAAAGACCTAGTTTGGATGTTCTACAGACGTGGTCTGGACCGACAGACTCAATAAAGACAAGATCTACAAACATGTCCATGTGGTGTTGACCGTTTGCAGGGTAGTGAGTGAAGAGGAGTGTTTCTCTGGAAGTCATTCACCATTTACTTTGTTTTACTGGTGTTCAAGCGAAGGGTTACGCTCACACCAGTCCACAAAGTCCATGACGAGTGACCTGTACTCCAGGTCATTCCCCTAAGACAAACAGCCGACAATGGTCAAGTCATTAGAGAACTTCTGGAGGTGACAGCTGCTGGTGTTGTAGGTGAAGACTGAGGTGTAGAAGGTCAAGAGAATACAATAACAGATGCAATTTTGAACTTGAACTTGTCTTTAGAAATGTAAAAAGAAGATGACATGTGCTTTCATTATGGGATGTCTATCATACTGACCTTCGGCAGCCTGAGGCCTTTCTCTAGCTCCACCTAGCGGCCACTTTGCCTGATGATCAACACTGATAAACCTGAGTGAAACCACACAAACCTGCTTTAAGAAGATAACACTTTCACTTTATAAGATTACTTAGACCATTATTAAGCACTAGCCAGCCAGCATTGCTACCACCCCCCAACCCCCCTCCTGCCCTTTGTCCTAACCCTAAGGACACATAATAGTTAACAATATCAGAAGTTAATAAAGGGACCCTTATTGTAAAGTGTCACCTAGATAAGTAGCACAAACCAACCCGTCAGTATCTGGTTCTGTTTGTTCTGGATCACCAGGAGCATGCTCTAATACTCCATTCACCTCCAACCCAACCATCATCTCTCAGCTCGACTCCCTGCACACACACACGCAGAGAGAGAGAGAGAGAGAGAGAGAGAGAGAGAGAGAGAGAGAGAGAGAGAGAGAGAGAGAGAGAGAGAGAGAGAGAGAGAGAGAGAGAGAGAGAGAGAGAGAGAGAGAGAGAGAGAGAGAGAGAGAGAGAGAGAGAGAGAGAGAGAGAGAGAGAGAGAGAGAGAGAGAGAGAGAGAGAGAGATGCAGGTATAGTCTGGCTGGAGGTGGAGAGGGAGGCGCAGTAACTGCTGTCCGGTGGGACGCACAGACCTGGAGAGAGTGTGTAGCGGTGCTGGTGGTTTTCTGTCGCTCCACCTTTAACAAGCCTCATCTCATTCCCAACGGGGACGCAGGTGTGTAGCCTCTTTCCTTCTCCCACCTCCGACCTACTATCACCTATCTCAGTTTTCCACGCGCCGGAGCAGGAAGAATAACATCACGTTCAATGAATCGAGGCGCGCCTCCTTTGTGCGCCGCGTGTTGCACCCGCCGTGGGTCTGGAGTCCGCACGGATGGCTTAAACCACACCACATTCGCTCCATAAACACAAGACCCATTGATCACCATGGCTGACCAGGTAAGCAGATAAGCTTTTCCACCTCCCTCCGTACGCTTTGCACAATGCCAAATACACACGAACAGGTACACAACACACGAGATGATGGCTCAAATTTGGGCTTATTCACACCTTTAATATGGAAAATCAGATGAAAGACATTTATAAACATTTATGCTCACATCCCGACTTTAAATTTAATTTATTTCTCATTTTTACGCACTCTGTGTCGGATTTACAAGACCATATAATTTCATATCTTACATGAATAAATGTGATTTCCTAAGTCTTATTGTAAAAAGCATTTACGGTTATTCTTGTAGTGTTTTTGCTCCCTAAACGAGTTTTCCGCAGATAGTTGGGGGAATAATTGCCGCATGATGAATGATACAGGTTAAAAGAGTGAAGTGTTTGCACCAGGAGGAGGTTTCGGAAAGCAGCGGTGCTGCTGTAAATTGGGTCGTGGTGAAGAAGGATTAAAAATACTGCCTGTAGTATTAATTTTGCATTGTTTGCCCCAATTTTCCGACAGGCTGCGTGGTGAGGAAGGAGATTAACCCCTGACACACCGGCTGAGCGCGCCGGTCCACCCAGACTGGGACGGCATGCTTAATTGATTAGTTCGTTCAATTAACCTAATTGAGTTGGCTTGCTGATCCAGAATGTGTGTGTGTGTGTGTGTGTGTGTGTGTGTGTGTGTGTGTGTGTGTGTGTGTGTGTGTGTGTGTGTGTGTGTGTGTGTGTGTGTGTGTGTGTGTGTGTGTAAAAAGCTAGGTGCCACACCTCAACAGCACTTTACACTACAGGAGTACAACTATTGTTGCATCATAATTTGTTACTACATTAGTTGAACTTTACAGAACCAGAACAATATTATATAAATATTTTAAACTTTAAAATGCATTTTTCCATGATTCAATGTGAACAGCGAAAATGCATTTATCGACATTTTTATCTGAATAGGAAAAACAAAAGAACAAATTTCATAAATGAGTAAATTTTTTGAAAGAGCTTCTTGGAATGATGAAAGAGTATTATCATCCACCAGTTGCATCCACTTGTTGTAGAGTCGTTGAACAGCCTCTGTTTAGAGAAATAGGGTTTAAAGGGGCATTATGGAAGTTTGACAGCCAAAACATGTATAGAAATAATAAATTTCTTCTTCATACATTCTCCTGCAATGCCCTGGTCCTGTAGAATGAGCCCTGGCATTTTTACTGTGATTGCCTGTTTTTCTGTAAAATCACAGAAAAAGAGAGCTGCTCGGGTCGAGCAGGCTGCTTCATGTGTGTTCACGCTCAGGCATAGCCCGTAGCATTTGCTATCAGTAGCTTTAGCAGCAGAGAGAGAGACAGTTCCACTTTGTCGTTGTTTCTAACGCCTAGTGATGAACCTAGCTACATTTCTGAGGACCCTTAGCTACTTTCTTCTAGATATTTCCTGCAAATTAGCAACAAAATAGCCATTTTCGCTCCGAACCGTTCTTTGAATGTAGTTTCAGCTTACATCAAGGATATAAATATTACAGATACAAAAGACCTCACTGGTATTTAGCTCACCTAGTAAGACGTCGGACTCTCGTGCAGAAGACCCGGGTTAGATTCTGATTGTGAACATAGTTTATTTAGAGTTAATTTTTTACATTAATGGTATATTTTTTTACAGTAAGATGCCCCAATTTTTATGTGAGACTCGCCGAACGGCATTGAATTCACAGATAAAAAGATGTGGGATCAACTTTCATTTTGGAACAAATTTTCAAGCAAGGGAAGGGAATGATCTGAGCATGCAGGAGGACTGACCCATCATAAACCTGTGTCGGCTGTGCTGAAGAGAAAGGTACAGAACCAAATTGTTTAATTAATTAGCTGCGCGTTGAAGGGACTATGTCTCTCAGCTTGCCAGTGAACGCCTTAGGAGTCTCCCGGAAGAGCTGGCCCAGATGGCTGGAGAGAAGGAAGTCTGGGCCTCCCTGCTTACGCTGCTGCTCCCGCGACCCCACTCCAGATAAGCGGCTGAAAATAGATGGATGGATGGAAAAATTATATCGTATTTTCCATCCATGTATTTTGGTGCTTTGGGTTCACTGGTTAAATAATTTTATTTAAAACAAACATTAGATAAATGAGTGATTTACTGAAACTAACATCTGTGTTGTTTCCTGTCAGAATCCTTTCCCCCCTTGTTTAATGACATGTTTGAATTATCATGGTTTCCTTTTTGGTTTTTGAACAATTAATTTGTTTTAGAATTAAGTAAAATAGGGTCGTGGTTTTGGATATCTATGAGACAAAAAGATTTTTTATTCTTAAAATGTTCAGTTTGGCTGCATAATTGAAGTATGTACTTCGGAGAGCACTATTAAGTGGCAAAACCTCTCCCAACAGTGGACTTTTCATGACGGGGTCCGTTTTAGTGTACAGCTCCTGCGGCTTGTCTCAGTAGCAATGCAAACATAATTGTTTTTGCAATCAGCTTCTTCTTCTTCTTCTTCTAGCTCTTTATTGGTTTGCTTCCACCTTCCTCTCCTCATTTTGAGCTAACTGTCCAATAGAACAAGGATGAGGCATGAGGGGTGTATTTGTCTATTTAGGACTTAAAGAGCAAGTCAACCCCTACCAGAGTCTAACTCCACTCCCACTTCATGTTTGAAAAATGCAACACATGCTGTTGCCTGGCAGACCGAGAGGGCGGAGCCGCTAACAAACACACACTCAGGCTCATGACAGCATTGTGACATCATAATGTACCAGTTTACATCATAGCATACTTCTTAGCCAATAGCGGTGGCAGATTTAAATTAGAATACAGTGCAGAGTTTTTACCTGACAATGGCACAACACTGCCAGTTTTAGGCAGAATATTTAAATTTTAACTAAGATGCATTGAAATGCCAAATTATTGACGACACGTGTCTGCAGCACCATTAGACACTCGTTTATTTAGTTTCTCAGCAAAAAAAAAGTTTATTTGGGGGTGACTTTCTCTTTAAGTATATATTTTATTGTTTTGTAAAACATATTTAACACATATGAAACAACACAATTTACAAATCTGATAAGGGCCAGCTTGTTTCTTGTGGCTTGAATCCACTTTGTACTTGGCTTGGCTCAGACTAGCTGTTAGCATGTCAGTCTAAAATGGTTATATTCAATCACTCCAAACTGAGGTTGCTCAAAGAGGCATCTAGAAAATGGGTGAGACATTTTTTCAACAGAACCACACTTCAGAAGACATGAACTATCTCATGGAAACCCAACTTCTCTGAGCCATCACTGTTTTCCTCCATGTTGGAAAGACATGGCGCCCACCTTGTACGCACAAATGGAATTAGTTTAGAGCTAAAGGAGAAGACAAAGTTGCAGGGCAGATTACAGTGGAGATGACGCATGATAAACAATTCATTTAAAGGCTGATGAGTACATTACGATTTTTAGTTTTGTTTGGGGCAGATCTGAGGTCATGGGGAAGCTGATTCCATATGTGAGCAGCATAAATGCATCTCCACCATGTTTTGTTCTGACCCGTGGTTCTACCAGCTGATGGTTTCCAAGGGATCTCAGAGCCCTAGTGGGTGTATATACAGAAATGAGATCTGACATGTATTTTGGTCGCATGCCATTGAGTGATTTATAAACTAGTAGTAGCACTTTGAAATCTATTCTGTAGTTTACTGGTAACCAGTGTGGGGATCTAAGAACAGGAGTGATGTGCTTCGTTCTCTTGGTTCTTGTTAAGACTCTAGCAGCAGCATTCTGAACAAGCTGCAGTTGCTTCACAGCTTTTTTTGGAAAGACCAGTTAGGAGACCATTGCAGTGGTCCAGCCGACTAGAAATGAAAGCATACGTTTCTCTAAGTCTGGTCTAGACATGAGACCTCTGACTCTGGATATTTGAGGAAGGTGATAAAACGCGGATTTGGTTGTAGCCTTAATATCTCCAGAGAACTTCAGGTCAGAGTCAATAATAACACCAAGATTTCTAACCTGGGTCGTTGTCTTTATTCTCCTGAAGTGAAGAAGTGATCTAACATCATAAAACATTTTCTATTAGGCTCCATTTTGTGTCTCAGATCAACATTAGCAGTTTTGGATTTGACAAAATATGAAATAATTAATTAATAAAACGACATGTTCGCTTGTCGATACAATTATACAATGTTAATTATGTGTCGTTGTGACATCATAATTACTGTGCATGTTTGTGCGTATGTCCTTCTGCCTTTTGAGACTAATTAAAATATGATTTGATGATCGAGGAACAAAGTACGGTTAACATTGTCCTCAAACTCAGAAAAATGATGTGTTCTGATGTGAAACCTTAGAGTTTTGTTTCAGTTACAAAAATGTCAAACATTGCATTACACTGTATTTGTAGTAAAAGTACAACATTCCATATTTAGAGCTGCATACAAAATACCACAAGTCATCACTGTTCTATGGAGTTATCTGGGCCGAATCAGTTCCATGTTGTAGTCATAAATATTCAATGTATTGTGCATTGATGGTTACACACACACACACACACACACACACACACACACACACACACACACACACACCATATATATATACTGTATTTTGTACTGTATGCTCTGAGTGTAACGCGGTGCAGCAGCACCCAGCCCTCCTGGGGATTGATCCTGGATTCTCCGGTGTCTTCAGAGAGTCTAAAAGCATAGATGTTGAACTGATTGATGATTCTAATGTAGCTGAGGGCATGAGATTGAGTGTGCAGCGTTATCTGTCACCCTGCGTTAGCTCTGTGACGGATGGACAGGCCCACCATCTACTCCACCTCCTCTCACTGGGAGTCAGCAGGTGCAGGCACCACTTCATCAATGTGATTCTTGATGGGATTGACACAGTGATATGTGTATAGAAGTATTGATTCAAATGTAAACAGCTCACTCATTCTGTGCATGCCGTTATAATCGGCTGTACATCACACAGCAGATCACAGTAAAATCTATGTTTATTGGTCACATTATAAAACACTTTACTTGTTGTTGGACTGGCTCGACTAGAATTACCGGTAAGTGGAATAATCCCGGCTGGTGTGGAAAGAGTCTTTGCCTCAGATGGAGTCGTTGAAATATCTTGGTGTCTTTAAGAGTTAGGATTCTAGTAAGAGATGGAGGATGTGGCTCTGGTGTCTGATGTGGTTGTGAAGAAAGCGATAACCCACAAGACTCGGTTGCAGCGAGAGCTCAGAGTAGAACTCCTCTTCTTCACAAAAAGAAGTCAGTAGAGACATTTCTGGCATCTGACTGTGGTGTCTTCCTCAGGGAGGAGACCAAGATACCCACACTTCATGCAGGGATTATATACCCTCTGTGGTCTGAGGATGAGATCCCTGATGAGGAGCTGGAGAGCATCGCTGGGTAGGAGGATGTGGAAGGGATGCAAAGTGGATGGATTGATTCTACACTGTTTTTATCCATTAGTGATTGTGGATAATAACTAACATGTATCTAATGAGTTACAAACCTAAATAATGTGCAACTATTGAATTTCACAGTTCACTCACACCTGCGCAGTCATTCCAATCCGGTCGGATGCACCTTCCTTGCAGCTTTGGTTTTTATTGATTGAGTTGAAGTTGTTCATCTCGGGTTAAACTGGGTGACGTTGCTTAATGGTGGTACTGAATCACATTATGTGCCCGTGTGTTCCTATTTCGATGCCATTCCCCTTTAATCAAGTGCCAGTACTGTCATTAGCTCTGCCACGGGCAGGCTCCTAGCCACAGATGCCCTGTGGAGCTGCTGGAGTTAGATTAATTGCAGCATTAATATTAATGAGGGTCTTCTATGGCTGACCTGATGGGATTTCTGCACACGTGCACACAAACCTGCACACATGCACCGTTTAGTCAGCACGACCATTGTTGTGCAGAAAACTATGTGGCAGGCACCAGAACTGATGTCTCTTCTGCACTAACGAGGGACAGAAGTCACATTTTAGTGAGCTGAACTCTTTCACGTGAATTGCCGCTGAGCTCCTCTCGTACGCTGTGCAGCGAAAAGCCACCTGAACACACTTTGTCAGCATCACACAGCTGCAGCCTCTCCTCCCTCATCTCTTCTTTGTGTTTCTTCAATAGGTCCTTTCTCTTCTCTTCTTTTCTCCGGTCTCCACCTCGTTCACCGTGACTCATCAACCCGCTGTCTCTTACAATTCTTCAGTGGCTCCCCTGTCTGTGTGTCTACACCTCACCCCCCTTCCCCTCTTCTGTGCATCTTCATCAGCATCTCTGTCTCACACTACTACCTCGTCTGTCTCACCTCCATTGTTGTCACTTCTCTCTTTACACATACTTGCCGAGCTGTGGAGACACCTTTTCCTTGTGTTTTCCACAGATAACATTCCCTACACCCGACAGTGTCTGCCTCAGATAAATCTAGAGCCTGTTTGGAACTTCAGAAGTCATTTTGATGAGTGGATTATAATCTAGTAATGCAACCCCTTCCTCCGTTCTGGGCTTACGTCTTTCTTTTGTCTGTTTTTATTTGCAGTACAGTATGTTTCTTACCACGGCACCACCCCTCCGGCGAGGGAGCACACCCCTGCCCATCAAACACCAGCTGCGGAGGGAAGAGGCCGTATCTGACGACTGCGATTGGATCCCAGGCTTGGAGGAGCCTACCGTGTTGCCTATTAGCGACACTGCGGTGCCTCGGGATGAATCTTTCAGCCAGTCGGCAGCTGGACAGCCAGCTTATCACAGCCACGGCGGGGCACTGAGGATAGTTCTACTGGGGCAGAACGGCGTGGGAAAGTCATCGCTCGCCTTATCCCTGGCTGGACAGTCGGACAGATCCCTCTCTGTAGACTCTGAGACACAAGCCTGCGGTAATGGCCTGAATAGTGGGTGGGGGGAACTTTAGAAAAGATCACTTGTGTTATTTTTCAAATACAATCAGCCACTCTGAGTTTCACATGCATACATGTGAAAATAGTCTTCTACCCCTATTTCCTGCACGGGGAAATGCTCAGATTAGAAAATGCATCAACTCTACGTCACAAAAAAAATAGCTCATTCATGCACTCAAACATATTGGCTTGTGACGGGGTTGTTGGTTTAACATCCAGGAAACAGCAGCTAATGTAAGCTTTTGCAATGCCACCACACAGCAAAACTCCTTCAGGCTTGAGTTATTTGTAGAGATAAAAAAAGGCCACATTGCAGAGTGAATGGAGGCAGTGGTAGACATTGCTGTTAGCTGATCAGAGATGAGATGTCCGAATACCATAAATAATAATGAGTAAGACTCCAAATCCTGCAGTTTTCTGAACCAGGAGCGCCAGAGCTTTTTTTCCCCCACACAAACAACTCACAAAACTTTCATTCAGATTAGAAACCACTGCAAACGTGTTGAAAAACGAGTGATTGAGAGCATTCAGTATAATACCCTCGAGGTTTTAGCTTGACTCACACTGTAGAGGAGATATCCCAGAAAATTCTAATGATATGATAGAATTTTGTACCATTAGATGTAAATAGGCTGCTACCTGAGAATGTGTTGTTAGATGAGAATGCTATGGTTGGTTCCTGGAGCCCAAGTAGAACGATCCTCATCACTAAGACCCTCTTTGTACTGGAAGAAGAGTCAATGTAGAAAAGCATCTCAGAGAAGTCTTTGTGGTATTGAAAATGCAGCTGGTTGAGTGTGACACATTGACAAAGATTTAGAGCATGAGCAAAACTTCCATAACAAAGTTAGTGTTCATCATCTTGGAGATTGCAAATCAGGGTCACAAGTGCGATAGTTGCAGAAGTGGCGATCCGTGTTGTGGGGCACGTGGGCATTGCTGTGGGTTTGGACCGACCACCTTGTGTCTAAGCTACGACCACATCATGCCACCAGTGTTAAACCAGCATTGCATGATTGTGATCCAAGGGAGTCTGAGGGGCACAGGTTGTGGTGTAGGTGGTCAGAGAACAGGAGAGAAGGGAAAACCATTTGATGAGGAGAATAGCAGTAGTCCAGCTCGGTTCTAAAACGTTGTCTTGTTTGTAAGTAAATAAGTAAAAGTTTATTTTTAGAGCCTTTCACAGATATAAATCACAAAGCGCTGTACAACATGATAAAGATCAGGGCAAATACCTCTAACCAATAAAAACATCAGAAAAACAATAGCAGTGATAAAGTAGAAGATAAAATCATGAGTATAAACAAAGTGAAGGTGTGAACCCGAACAAAGCCATCTTTTTGAAACATTTAGGGAGGGAACGCCTGGATGAAAAGGTGAGTTTTTAGATGATTTTTGAAGACCTCTACAGTGTTAGAGAGACGGAGATTTGAAGGTAGACTGTTCCAAAGTCTGGGTGCAATAGTCTGTTTGTACAGAGCGTAGCAAAGTCTGAATCTAGGGTGAAGAAAAGCCCATAAAAATAAAACGTATTCAAATTATTTTTTTAAAGCACAAAAGGAGGATTTAGAGTAAAAGCAGCTTATTATCTACCAAATCCAAGGTATCGTCGTTTCCCTCTGGTCTGGTTTTATGCGTCAGCATTCAGCATCTGGGTGTTGTTTCTTATTCAGCAGAGATATCTCAGTTGTCTGGATCTCATCAGCTTCGACTCAGGCCTTTTTTCCTCTTTTTAATTGGCTTTTGTGCCTTTGTTATCCCCCACAGACGGCCTGTTTGAGGCTGACTGTTGCGCCTCTGTAGGTCTGCGTTTGGTCGGTTGTAGAGGCAGGATGTTAGTTAAAGCTACTGCAGCTTATCACAAAGGAAAAGGCGCGTGTGTGTGTGTGTGTGTGTGTGTGTGTGTGTGTGTGTGTGTGTGTGTGTGTGTGTGTGTGTGTGTGTGTGTGTGTGTGTGTGTGTGTGTGTGTGTGTGTGTGTGTGTGTGTGTGTGTGTGTGTGTGTGTGTGTGTGTGTGTGTGCAGAGAGGTTCTTTTTGGTGTGAAACAGTTTGGTCTTACGGTGGAATAAAAATTCAGCTTTTCAACGTCTATCACATTGAAGTAGCTAAATTTAGGCATTTCACTTTTTTGCTTCCTGCTCTGGGGTTGAACCTGTCCATCAGCATATATGTGTCTAACTCCACTCGCTGTAACACCAGGACCAATCAGCACCAGCCTCCATCCCTCAGTCGATCCGTCATCCTCACCCCCAGGTGGTGATGGCCTGCAGGCATCTGACAGGCCTTCATTAAAGCTCATGTTTGCGCTTCTTCTACAAAACTAGAGTAAAACAATCTAAAAATGTTTCACTGACCTCCCAGTGCCTTACTACAACTGTGTATAGTGTGCCAGGAAGGATACAATAAGACAAGGAAGTGTCAAGAGTAGTGCGAAGCAACACATTCTCACACCCTAAGCATCGAAAAATGACGCTGTGTGACCAAGCGTTTGTTTCTGACACATTGGGAGCCCCTGCATGTCGGGAGGTGACACGCTGCGCCAGAGCGTCGGTATCTGACGCCCGTGGTAAACGGAAGAATTTGCCGACATTTAACCTCTAAACTCTAGCGATTTAATCTTCCCCTCACTCCCATCCTTGTACATCAATGACTTGGGCCAAAATATTAAATATGCTAATATCCATCTCTATGCAGATGATACGATCATCTATTGTTTTGGAACATCAGTTTCTCAGGTTGTTGAATCCCTGCAGAAAGCATTTAACGTAGTCCAGCACTCATTACATCAGCTAAAGCTAACCGTTAATGAGGAGAAGACTAAGTTGATGATTTTTACAAATAGGCAAATGCCAAATAGTGTTCCTGAAGTAATCATATTGGAAGGGAAAGTCATAGAGATGGTCCATGAGTATAAGTACCTAGGTGTTTGGATAGATAACGCCCTTACCTTTAAATCTCATTTAGATAAACTGGTGAAAAACTTAAAACTCAAGCTGGGTTTCTACTTCCATAATAAGTCGTGTTTTTCTTTTGAAGGAAAAAAGCTACTTGTCACTACAACCTTTTTATCTGTACTAGATTATGGTGATCTTATATATATGAATGCTTCTATAAAAACTGGACTCGGTTTACCATGCGTCTCTGAGGTTCATCACAAACTGTAGAGCCATGACACATCACTGTGAATTATATTCACGAGTGAAATGGCCGTCATTGGCAATTAGAAGGCAAAATCATTGGTATGTTTTTATTTACAAGGCAGTGTTTGGATTGTTACCTCCTTATATTTGCACATCAATCACACGAAAAAATGTTGATTCCCATTCATTAAGGTGTAACGATCAGTTGCTACTCTCTGTTCCTTTTGCTCGCACACAGATAGGAAAGAAAGCCTTCGCTAGTTCTGCTTATTCTGCTTGGAACCAGCTGCAGAAAACCTGGAAAATGACTGAGCAGGTTTCACTAAATGCCTTCAAAACCAAACTGAAAGCTTCAGAGACTGCATTAGCAACTTGTAACTGCTTTTAATGATTGAGTGTTTTATCATTGTCATCACATTGTGACTGTTTGTATTTTTGCTGCCTCTTTTGCCAGGACACCCTTGTAAAAGAGGTTCTTAACCTCAGTGGGTCTCTATCCTGGTTAAATAAAGGTTAAATAAAAAAAATCCTAACCTTAACCCAGTATTTAAGTCTAAATTTTCCATTAAGCGTGTTTGAGAGGAACGATGAAACACGAAACAAAGCTTTGCATGCGCCAGCTGGGTAAGGTTAGGGTGGGGGTGAGGGGAAGGTTAAATAGCAAGAGGGTAAAGGTCACAATTCGGTGAAATCTTCGTTTCACCGTGGGCGTTAGATACCGAGGCTCTGGCACAGCGCATCACCTCCGGACGCGCAGGGGCTCCCTAAGCGTCGGAAACAAACGCTCGGTCACACCGCGTCATTTTTTGACGCTTAGAGTGAGAATGTGTTGAGTGAAAAGACTATTTCCCAAAATAAAGTCTTAACAACATTAGACTCTGGTGAAACTTAAATCATTTTATGAGATTCAGTTTTTTTGATGAACACATGTATTCTGAGACTCTGTGTGTGTCCTTTTCAGATAGACATTCTGGAACATTTGCGGACAATTCAATCCGGTTTTTAACCGGAACTGTGTTTTCAGACACACCACTTTTGTACCGGAACTTGTCCTTTCGGCTGCGTTCACACAGCAGGGAAAAGTTCCAGATGTCTGACGGCGGCGAGGGGTGGGGTGGGGTGGGGGGGGAATCGGACTTTTGTTAAGAAGAAGAAGAAGAAAATATCATTTCTATAGCGCCTCTCAAGATAAAAGTCACGAGGCGCTTAAGCATAATTCTGCGCACACGAAGACGCATAAGGCCGGGGACACACTGGCCGCGGAAGCGCCGCGAAGCGCCGCGAAAATGGGACCGCCTTCATTCGGCGCCCTTGTTAAGCTATTCTATAGACCACATGGGCCGCCGAAGCGCCGCGAATCGCCTCGCGCCGGCGCGCGCCGGCGCGCGCCGGCGCTCCAGCCCGCGCCGTGCAGCGATCATTTCGGCGTTGGCTCTATTTTTTTCGCGAGCCGCGGGTGAATCGCGTCAATTCTGGCAGGAAGTCAAACGTAGACATAAGAGGCAGGCCGGTAAAGTTAACAAAATAAAGCATTTCAAAATAAAATTCCGCAATAGTCAAATGTGTTCGTAAACAGACACTGCAGAAAAACCACACGAACACGCACACACATACACACACATCGAACTTGTGTGCGTGTGTGACCACGTGAAGGGGGGTGTGGTTTTGGGTGTCTTTTCACCGGAGCAAACAGGACAGAGAGGCAGAAAGTCTGAGGCAAGCAGTTAGGATGGATGACTTTAAATTAATTATGGAAGTTGAGAAACACAAGGAGCTGTACGACCCCCGAAAAACATGATTGTTTACGTACCCATGTCGGAAGAAACTGCTAGGATACAGCTGCAGAATTGGAGCGGGTTCCAAGAGATTCAACTGGCAGAAACAACTCATACCATAGGTTCACACACACACACGCGCGCGCACGCGCACAAACACTCAAACGTAGGAAAAGAGCTGAGAAAAGGCAGAGAGGAAATGGCGGACACCAAGTGTTTAAAAGAAAAACTACAGCTGAGCCGAGGCGCGCCTCGACTGGGGCGCGTCTGATCTGAACTGAGGAGCGGCGAGCAGCGGCCGAATTTCGTGAGCGATTCGCTTCTCGGCGCTTCGCGGCGCTTCCGCGGCCGGTGTGTCCCCGGCGTAAGAGTCCTGGATGATGAAGCTCAATGGTTAAAGCAATCACTGAAGCGGTGTGAAGCGCTCCGTCGCGCGTCTAGGCGGTACCGTAGGAGGCGAGCTGCCGTGGTTCGCCGCATGCTACAGGAGCGAGTTATATAGGTGCGCACAGCGTCCCCCGGTCCCCTCCTCCTCCCCCTCCCTCTTGTCCGGAACTTTACCTCACCAGTCTGAAGCAGCCACCCTGTCCGTAACAAGTCCGGACCTGTCACTAGGGGTTTTGTCCGGATAAATTCCGGAACACGTTATCCGGATGTTTGTATTCAGTCTCAAAGGTCTTACGGACAGATTCCGGAACATTTCCGTTTTTCATGGCCTGTCTGAAGGGGGCTGTGCGTCAAATGCAAATGTGAAGGATTAAAGCTCTGACGTCGTTAGGTCCGTTTTAGGGGGGCTTCAGCCACCCTAAAATAATCACAAGCCCCCCTATCATTTTGAGTTTTTTTAGGGCTGGGACTTTAACGCGTTATTATGATTAATTAGAAAAAAAAATTCACGCATTTAATCGCAGCTTGCATTTCGAGCACGGCGGAACCTTTGTCATTGCACGACTTCCTCGTAGACAAAATATCACTGACGCACACAACAATGCACATTGATAATGGCTACTAACGGAATAAAAACAGAAAGAAGTTGCCTTGCTTGGACTGATGCAGGATTTAGGAAACACGTCCGCCTCTTTTCTTAACTTGAAAAAAAAACAACTTCCAGACAACAACGGAGTCTGTGTCGCGGACATTTTTCAGAGATCGTCTCTGCTTCGGCTGCCCGGTGGCACAGGAAACTTTACAAAAGTTGCGGTAAGCTATATTTTTAACATTTACGTAACATCTGTGCAGCGCTGAAAGCACCAGACAGAATAATTCTTTGCCCTAACAGTAGTTTATGAAAGTAAGACAAACGAGAGGCACCTGGCTGCCGCTGGGAGAATGCTCCGTGTTCTCACTACTCTGTAAACAATCACAGACAACGTGTCTTAAAGTTGAAAACAGAAGTTTAAGTTAAAACAGAAACACTCTGAAACTTTTCTGATGATTTTCTAAACAATTCTGTAGGGGAATTTTACGTTTCTGAGACGAGTCACTGTCTAAACATCATCGCATGCATTATTATCATTAAGCAGCAGTTGTGTTGAAGTTGTCATCAGCTAAGGGGCGGATGCTTAAGTGTATCTGGGGCAGCGAGGAATGAGAAAGTTGTGATCAAGCTGGAGATCACACCAGATTTACTGATGCAGGCGTGAATCTGCGGGTCTGCAGCATCCCCTTATTAACATCAGGACTTCCCATGTAAGGAAGGTCTGCTCACCTGTTCATCAGATCATTATTTCCTCGCCATGATCTTTTATCGTCCCATCATCCTCCAGTCATCCAACTGGAACCAGTTAGTGTTCCTGATCATTCTCAGAATATGCCATGCCTGCTCTGGTGTTAAAAGTTGGTACATTTAAGTGCTAGATCATATTTGTGCCTGTTCTACTGTCATTTTGAAGGATTATTATTTATGTGTTTTTACTACATTATGAGTAGAAATGCTAATAAAAACTCCCAATTATACAAACAAGTGAAACTGGAAAAATTAGAATCTGGTGCAAAGTCAAATTTATTTCAGTAGTTCAACTAGACAGAGAGACTATTTAAAGGCTCAGGAACCCTTTGCAGGCGTTTTCTATTTGTAATTATAAATTTTAGTTGATTTGGGTCTTGTTTCATGTCACACAGTGACATTTGATTAATTAAAATGCATTTTTTATTAAAAGCTTTAGTTTTACAGTAATAACTATGTCTAATGTTTAATTCTCTGTCTCATAATTTTAATTAAGTTTTGCTTTGAGAGCACATTTTCCTGAACGATTACAATGCGATTAATTTAGATTAATTAATTACAAAGCCTCTAATTAATTAGATTAAAAATTGTAATCAAGTCCCAGCCCTCATTTTTATATATACTGTTATTTTGTCTTGTAATTGTTAATTACATACTCCTTTATTCCATTTCATATCAGTGTTATTCATATATTAAAACTGTCAACTGCACACTCATTTGGCAGAATAAAAGTTTGACAATTATTCATTTGTTCTTTGTCATATTTCAGTAACATTTATAATTAAGCAAGTTGTAATTAATTAACTGACTGCAACATTTCCCCATGTTAAGTGCAGTAGACTGAAATGAATAGCTTTATTTGGAAATATAACATATCTAATTTTTAATGGACTTATATAAAATCTTTCTTCAACATAGACCCCACTAATGAACTGATTAAGTGTTATTTTTTATAAAAAGAAGAGAGAAAATGCACAAAGGTAGGAAAGGAAAAGAAAGTGATAAAATAATAGGTTTTGTTAAATGTTCTTCAGATAATGAATTAATTGACAAAGTTTTTGCAGGATGTGAAAAAAATGTTCAAGGTCAAGCTCCTGGGGCTAAGCCCCCCCATATCTCAATCCTAGTGACGTCCATGGATTAAAGGAAGTTATTTGAGTTCCACTGTTCCTTGCTCTGAAAGTATCTAAAAGACTTCACCTCCTAGTCAAAATGCATGTTTTATAGTTTACTCAGTAAAAATAACTAGAAGTCTTGGTAAACTAGAACAACTGGGTACAATTGTTTCAATGTTAATCTCAACACCTCCTTTTTTTCCCATTGGCCTTAATATGTAATGGTTCGTTGTCCGTTTGCAGTGTAAAAAACATGTTTTGAAACTATTTTTTTTTTGGGGTCAAAGTGCTGACAGCTGTTTCTCGTACAGGCACATGTTCAGGGTCAAGTGCAAAATAAAAAACATCCCCGCATCCTCCTAAATATCTCAGAAGCTGAGCTCCTGCTTCTGTAGCAACATGGCTTCATTCACAAAACTCGTGCTCACGTCGGATCTCAGCTTAAAACTGTCAGCACAGACCTTCTGACCTGCTGTTTGTTCTGTGAACAGAACCTCTTCTCTTTTATGTTTGACTCTGCTCTGATCTGCGTCTCATTTGTTTGTGTTTACAGGTGAGGGCTACGAGAGCACAGTGACTGTAGACGACGAGGACAGCAAAGTCATTATCTACGACAACTGGAAACAGGTGAGCAAGAGCTCATCGTTTCCTGTCGGGATAAAATTCTCGTCTTTTCGTGCCACTTTCGACTTCTGGTTGTTAAAACACACCTGTAAGGGCTGTATTACTTCTGGTGTGGGCTGTGTGTTTTTAGGTTCGCACCGAGACTTGACCTTCTTCATTTACAGCAACACTAACTCTGTTAAAATACAAAACTTTAGTTTCTTTTTCTCAAATGTATTCTTGGCTCTCTCAATCCTTGGTTAAGCTTAGGTAATGCTATTTTCTGGACGAGTTTAGGAACTAGTACTAGAAATTTGGGCAAAGGTGAGGATTCAGCTTGGCTTGAATTGTGCATCAGATGGTGTGTTAAATCCCACTATTCTTCCCTGAGGTAGGGCTCAAGGATTTGTGTCCAGCTCAGGCGTAGATTCAGAGGAGAGAGTCTTTCGTGCCTGCTAACCCAGAGCAAAGGCTAAAGTAACAGGAAGTTTTACTTTGCTGTAAAGTGATGGGTGTAGTAGCATGAGTGAGCTTGAACAGGATAATTTTCACGTTACCGCTGGCCGGAGGAGAACACACAGATTAGTCAGGCTTCATGTAGAGTCCATTCTTCCCCTGAGCTCGTGGAATTGGAAAGGTCATTTGTTCAATTCCTCTGATGGGCTAATTTTTGTGTGTATTCGAGTGTAAAAAGTGTGTTGATCTCTCCGCTTTATGCAGAATCCTGCAGAAGAGGCTGTGCTCACTTTATTGTTGTTTGAAAAATTGGAATCCCTTTTCAGTCCAACTCCAAACCCAAAATAATATTATTTTTCTTTCTGTTGCTCTGCACAACTGGTTATTTTAATAGGAAAGAGTTAATAGTGGCGATAACTTGTGTTGGCCGAGAGCAGTAAGAGGTGAGCTTGTCAAAATTCACCTTTTGACTCCGAGGACATTATGCAGAATCAAACAGCTCGCTGGTGTTTGTGGATATTAATGAGATGATGGAGCGTTGGAGGACTCTAATTACTCCGTAGGGTGGATCACCATATTCCAGATGTCCACTGGGCCAGCAGGACTCCTGCTCCTGTGGTTAAATAATTCAACTGAAGCCGCATTTAACTCCTTAGCAAACCTGCTTGTTTCTCAGCAGATATTTAGTTGCCCTTCCTTCCTGCAGCTGTTATTATTTTTGCATCTCTCAAGTCTATGACTTTAAAGAGAAATGCGCTTACTTGTCTGAATCCTTTGGCAAAAGCTTACTGAAAGTTAATTACATTTTTTAGTCTGTCCACATTAATACACAGCCGCGCGTCAAGGCAGAAGCAACAGACGTCATCCAGTAGGAGGCTTGGATTGATTCTAGAGCTGTCAGCATTTGGCGGGAGGGCAGAGACAACTGGATGGCTTCCCACTACTCATTTAATTCTAATGTTTTTGTGCTTCGTAGCAGGGGCGGATTTAGGACTGAAGAAGATCTGGGGCTTAACACACACACACACGCGCACACACACACACGTGACACGCACTAGTCAACATCATATATATATATATATGTCTTGTACCACATAATTTTTAATCTGAAGCTACATATTAAGCATTTCAGGGCAGAGTATTGTTCCTGTTAGTGTTTAGTGTGAGATGATAGTAAATATTCCCTTTCTTTCTCCAACAACTTTACCTGATAGTAAGCTAACTTCAGGCGAACCAGCAGCACAACAAATATTTTCAAGTAAGACTCACAAACCTGAGTCAGCACCAGTCTCATCAAAGCTGGGGTGCTTTCGCCGTACTTTTTGTCTAAAAAACGTCCTTATGTCCATCTTCACTCATGCGTTTCAGGCAGCGAGTGTAGAAGAAGCCGGCTGCTGAAGGGCTTCTTCTTCAGTGGTGGAGGCTCAGGCAGGCTGTATACAAACTACTGCCAGCTGCTCCCTCTCTGTTGGACTTTGGTACTGCATGTTACTTCCGCGATTTAGATCCGGGGCTTTTCATGAAACGTCCGGGGCTTCAGCCCAAGTAGCCAGGCCTAACGCCGCCCCTGCTTCGTAGGAAATCTTTATAGACACGGTATCAAATATAAACTTAAAATCAGGTGATGGGATGGATAAGGCGTGCCCTGGCTTTGAGCTGGCAGGACTTACACACTCAAGAGGCAGGCCCTTTGGCCTTGCAGCAAGCTGCGAGTGTTCTCCATGGGACAGCCCAACCTACACTCCAGTTACCATAGCAACATGCAAAGACACACACACACAGAAACAGAGCTGAATTAATCACTCATTCATGCATAACATCATGCTAGAGCAGTTTGCATCAGACTGCTGGCTGCAGAGCTCCGTTCGTTCTCTCTGACCATCGGCACATCGGTTCGCAGCACAAACTGTGAAAAACGGCGAAAAACTGTTAGGCTGCTTCAAGCGCTTCTTCCTGATTGACAAGAAGCAGTCATTTTCCCACTCCTTCCATGCATCAAACAAACCACGGGTAGAGCTAAGTGCAGGATCTAGACTGGCTGTTGTACAGGTGTGAGCGCTAACTCGTGCTGCTTCGGTGGCGGCGGGCACATGCTCTGCAGGGAGAGGGAGTCTGTACAGCCAGACCACAGGGCGTTGTGGGTGTCAGGAGAGACAGGATGGTTTAAATAAGTCATCCGTGTTCTCAAAATAGAAACACTGACACACATGGCCTTGACCCAGTCAGCTCATGTTGTTGTTTGCTGCAGATTGACATCTCTCACAGCCAGTCACTGTGTACTCAACAAAGGGGGCGTTGTCACTCCTTTTTATGTTTCTTTCCTGTCTGAATTTAAATCAAGACCTTCCATTATTATTTAACGGCTTGAAATGAAAACATGTATCGTAGACGGTAGAAATGGTGCAACTGTAAGCCTTGAAAATGTACACTTGCACATGTGCATGAGTGCAGTTGTGAGAATGTGCTGCTGACTGTTACAAATTCATCGGTCAGTGTGTTTAAGATGGAGGGAAAAAATGAGGACGTCCTTCAATGGAAAGTAAATGCTGCTTAACTGCTTTTATTTGCTCAATTGGGACAAAATCAACACATCCTTCTGCCAGCTCTTGGAACAGAGACAAGTTTTGGTGTTGAAACGTGCCCAAGGAATGAAATCTCTGGACATTTTCTCCTATTTCTTGTTTTGTTGCTTTTTGGTCTTATGAGAGTTGTTCTGCACTACTGAAGCAACAACACCTCAACAATTGTGTTTGTTTTGATTTACAGCAATAAACTGTGAGCTAGAATCAAAACAGCTTGATCACAGTCTCGCCCTCTTGTGTCCAACATCTAGAGTTTATAAGATCAAACCGTAAATGACGGCAAGAAATTTTAGTTTACCAAATCTAACCAACACAACATGAATACTGAAGGTGATTCATTATAACAGTTCAAGCATTTAGTGATGGACAGACAAAACTTGTCCTCATAAACCCCATTTGTCGTGAAGCAGGTCAAACCACATCCTCAGTGATCGATCGGATCTTGATATTGGATCTTGACAAAATGATCGAAGAATAGATCCGACTGAACACCGGAAAAAAGAAATTCCCTCGGAAAAGATAATAGATTCATCAACTTTGTTTGCAAATGTTTAAAGCATCACCTCTTTACCATGCTTGTGCACCCTTCACCAATTACCATGTGGAAAGTGCAACAGCTGCAAGAACCAGCTAACTTTAACCTACAGCTAGCAACTGAACAGCTTCCTATACACGTCTACCCAGTTTGGTTATGAGTGTTCATTTATGAAAAGGATTTATGCAAAATGAAAAATACACTCACCATCCGAGGATCGGACTGGCGCTGCTGGCCCTGTGACCCATATTCAGATAATTGGTTGAAAACATACAGATGAGCAAAAAAATGCATTCAAGCCAGACATTTTAAATTGTGTTTTTTAAAGAGCAGGTTCCCCGAGAAACCCTTTGCAGGCGGAACATAAATAAAGTCTTGTACCCCTGTTTCCCGCATTAGCCGCTGATAGAAAATAGATGGAGGAACGCTTGTGTCAGAAAAAGCCACACAGATCTACGTCACACTGAAAATGAGCATTCATGGACTCACACATCTTAGCTCACGATGGGTAGGGCTGATGATTTAGGGACCAGGAGAGAGTAGAGTGAGTCTCGGCTAGTAGAGGCTAACTGTTCGCATTAGCCACTCCACAACATGGCAGAACTCCTCCAGGGTTGTGTTATTTGTGGAGCTAAAACATCAACGATGCAAAATAGAGTCTATGGTGGAGTCGTGTTGCTGTTATCCAATCAGAGGGGAGATGCTAGAATAGACTCCAAACTGTGCCGTTTGCTACTCCAGTCCTCCCTGGCTGATTTCTACTTCCTGAAACAGGAGCGCCAGAGCTTTTTCCCCCACAGGGATCGACTCGCGAGGCACTCCTTTATTCTAGAAGCCACTGCGAATGTGTTACAGCGAGTAAATCTAGTCACTGTTCTACTGATCAGCCTCAGACGGGTTCATAAGGGTTACATTTTAACATCATTTAAATAAGGGCAATAACAGATTGTCCTTAAACAACCACTGTGGGGTTTCTCTGTTACTCTTAAAGAAGGTGTCGGAGACGGGCAACTCAGTTAGACAGCGCGGGTCTCTTTATTCATTCATTTCACAGACCAGGACAGCCAAAGACCAAAAGACCTTGACCACATGTGGAGTCCTAAATTTATACTTTTTGTCCCTGGGCTACTCCCACAGTCCTTTGATAAATGTGGAGAGAGGATGGGGTGATGTTTACACTTCCAAATGGTCGACGCACCCTCCAGCCCAGAGGTCGACCAGACTCTCTGACTGCTGAAGCATAACGTTGGTAAAAGTCGGCCCTTCTCAAAATATTTTAAACATGTAATGGTAAAACACCGAAGACCTGAAAATGTAGCGTTAAAAGAAAAACATGTTTTATTAAACATCTGGGTTATGGTTCAAGACTGGGGAAGCTCTCTTAGTTCTATGTTCCTTTCCAACTCAACAATAAAAACCCGCAATCCCAAAATATAGTAGTTCACAAGAAGGCGAGATTTAGATACTTAACAGGATGCGGTGAGAATCGAGACAGGGGCGTGTCCAGGGAGTGGCCTGGGGTGGAACCTGCCACCCTTGGAATCTGATTGGCCACCCCAGGTGCCACCACACTAATTTACCTTTAAATAGGCTTTTCATTGTCCACAAAAGGCTTGGGGGTAAAACAAAAAAGCACAAGCATTGGTGCCACCCATGCACAAAATTGTGCCTCACCTGGGCCACCCCATTTTAAAAGATCTGGACACGCCGCTGAATCGTGAGTTGGGAAACGGAACAGGGACAGAAACCAGAAAAGCTGTAGAATCTGTTTCAGTTAAGTTCATTTATGTAACGGCAAATCACGACAAGAGTACACGCACTTCACAAAGTAAATACTCCAAATGAGGTCAGTTCATTAAGCCGATAGTAAAAAGTTTCCTATATAGGAACCCAGCAGACTGTATCGAGTCACTGACGAGTGTCAGAGTCTTTACAGCAATCCTCATAGTGAGCAAGCATGCAGCGACAGTGGAGAGGAAAACGTGCCCAGTTGTGGGCAAAGCAAGCGTAATCAGGGAAGACGAATGTGGTTTTTGAACTTGCATGAACAGAACACCGGAGCACCACTGGCACACGGCTGTTGGTATTCTGGCAGGAAGGCAGAGACTAGGGAGAGTTTATGTAGTTTATGAAAATAGACAAGCTTCGTTGTTTTAGATCAAATCTAATCCTAAGAAAGTTCTTTCTCTGTACTTTGATTAGTTGATAATGCAGACTTTTTAGGGTTAGGGTTAGGTTTTAGCGCGACTCAGGTATTTCAGTGTCTTATGGAATTACTGCTTATTGTCCGGACAACGATTTTATATAGTTGTTCTATATCTTCTATACCCCCCCACCACCACCACCACCACCAATGGAAATTAATAAATAGAAAAATTCAACCAAAATTATTAACTTTTAGTTGAGTCAGAAGGCGAAGCTCTAGATTTACCGGTCGATCTACGTTCCTGCCCTCACCTATGGTCATGAGCCTTCTTGGGTAGTGACCACAAGAACGAGATCGCGGATACAAGCGGCCAAAATGAGTTTTCTCCGAAGAGTGGCTGGGCTCTCCCTTAGAGATAGGGTGAGAAGCTCAGTCGTCCGGGAGGGGCTCGGAGTAGATTCGCTGCTCCTCGACATCGAGAGGAACCAATTGAGGTGGCTCGGGCATCTTTTTAGGACACCTCCCTGGTGAGGTTTTCTGGCCACGTCCAACTGGGGGGAGACCTAAAGGTAGACCCAGGACACGGTGGAGGGACTATGTCTATCACCTGGCCAGGGAACGCCTTGGGATTCCCCCGGAGGAGCTGGCCCAAGTGGCTGGGGAGAGGGAAGTCTGGGCCTCTCGCCTTAGGCTGCTGCCCCCGTGACCCTGCTCCGGATAAGCGGATGAAAATGGATGGATGGATTTTAACTTTTAGATGTATCCAGGGTAGTGAAGGAGCCTAGTATATTGGCAAATGAAATGCTTCTCATGTTATTCAGAGCGTTACGGTAAAAAGTCTCGCCTGGTGAGAATTCATCAAGCCAACGACCTCTCTTTCTCTTTAGCCTTGCACATCTAAAATAAATCACAACATAAACGGAATAAATGTGGGATTATTCCCTCAAAGGTTAAACTATGTTTAATTCTAAGTACACATAATGTTTTCATTAATGCTAGTTCATTGTGTCCAAGAAGAAAATCCTCTTTTATCCTCTCTAAATTCGAAGGTCAGAGGTCAGCATTGGTAACATGGGCATGGCTTTGGGGATTTGCTGATGGACAGGCTGGAGGCTATATGTCAAGATATTAAAGCTTGAATCTGGGTCATGCCGACACGCTTGATGGTAGCGTGTTGTGTGTGTGTGTGTGTGTGTGTGCGTAGTGTGTGGTTGGTTAGTAGATGTGGTGTGCAACAGCCTACGTTGTGTCTGCTTTATTCTGAGAGGATGAAGTCATGGTGTCTGGTGTTCAGCTTACATAGTGCTTGTGTGTGGGTATTTGTGTGTGAACAGATGTGTGTTTTGTGTATGTAACATAGAGTAGGTGACCTCAGTCATAAATTTCCTCAGGGAAGTGTCGTCCACTTGCAGAGCAAGTAAACCAACTAGCTCAGCACTCCGTCTGCACACAGCTTTGTCATGCTACTGTCAGAGTCTGCTTCTGCCACATAGCACGATTCTCCTCTGCTTCCCTCTTCCTATTTCTGATCCTCCCCTCCCTACTTCCTTTTTCTGTCCTCTTTCAATCCCCTCATTTATCACCATCTTTTTGATTCGCCTGCTCTTTCATTCCGCCCTGACAGCTAGTCAAACTTTCAGATAAGAACACAAGCCAAAGAGACAGATGTGTGCAAAGTGCACGTGTTTGCTTTTGATAAAGCCAAACGGTGGCAGGAGCGTCTATGTATTTATCTGTGCACGTGATCGTGTGATTGAGCGAGCAGGTGGGGCTGTGTTTGTTTCCATGTGAAGTCACTAAGCTGCTTTACTCGTATATCTTGTTTTGTAATGCAAGCTGTTTAAAAACCAATAGATGGCAATCTGTCAGGCTCTGTTTTCCAAGCAGCAATGAGCGTGTTGTACGATCACACAGACAGATGCATGGTCAAACGTTTTTGGTTATTTTTTTTAAAAGGTCACATTAGCAGGGTTTTAGTCTTTTTTTCATGGTCAAAAAGAGAAATAGCTTGCAGCCACAGCAGGTTATGCATTTCATGTCTGATGACTTTTTTCAAATTTGTATCAAACCATTTCTGGTCTTAAAGCATCCAGATAGAGTGTTAGGATTAGTACTTTCCTCAAAACCTGCCATGTTCAGTCTTATACGTCTATACTCTCCTCTGACAGAGGAGGTGCAGGTAGCAAGGGCCAATTTTATTTATTTGCTAAATTATTGCTTTTATAGACATTATAAAATAAAATGCCTCATTTTATCTTTGCTATAATAACGTAATTGGTCCAGTTTGTTGTTCTAACATCAACAAGGTCTATAAACAATAGAATAGAGTAAAATGATGGTGGACTTTTCATATCATGTTGTACTAAAATTTTTATTGAAGTGATTCACAATTAGTAATTGAATCAGCTCTTTGTATGCCATTCAGCAATCAGTTTCAGTCCACAAAGATGTCAGATTTGAAAAATGTTTTATTTTCAGCTTCTCTTTGATCAGGGGTGTCCAACCCTGGTCCTTGTGAGCTGCTATCCAGCTCGTTTTAGTTGTTTCCCTGCTTCAACACACCCACTTCACTGGTTACTAAATATTTTCCTCATTTGATATAGGATTATTTTTTAAATCTGTCTTTATGGGATGGAAATGGATTACTGAAAAGCGTCTTGTGACTGCTGATGAATAGAAACAAGCTCGCTGATTAGCCAGAAAGTCTTTGTGATCTCTGAGCACTCATTACTTCCTCACTTTATTAAGTCATTAAGCAGCTCTACTTTATTTATTATGCATCACTGTGCATGAGTGCAACCAATTTTTGAAATTAGTATAATAATCTGTTAGTTTACCCCTTCCCTGAAGCATAATTCGAAGTCACTGTTAACATAGGTAAATTAAACTCTGGTTAATTTGTTATTAATTACACAAAACTTGGCCGTGATTTCACGTGCCAGGCCTCAGTTGCAACAATCAGAGAAATTGTGAAACAGAAGCATGTGGGTAAGCCAGTCTGGGATTTATATACACAAACATGCTAACCATTTTTCAGTTTTTCTTTGAAAATCGTCACTGTGTAACGATCTACATTATTAATAAATGATTTAAAGCCCAAAAAGTAAAAAACTTTAAATGCATTGGGCCTGCGTTTCTAGCTGAACTAGCTTACATGCTGCTGTTTACCTTCTTGTCAATAACAAAGGCTACAATCCCATCAGAGTGACTGAGGAAGTAGAAATAAACTTATAAAATTCAACTCCGTAAACATACACAGCCCGGTTTAAGAAATTCAGTCAAATCCTTCAGATTTACCCCTACTTCACACTGGAGGCATCAGCATTGCTAAACTGCAGCGGAACGGCTTAATCACGAGATTTGCTGCGTGCCGTTACACATCGAGAGAGTCAGCAGTGGAACAGCGTCTCCATCGACCTCCAGAATCCCTCGAGACTTCAAAGGTTACTGTTTGGTTATGCCATCCGCCATTGAACCAAAAAGATGGAACTCACGTTTGATATTGCTGTTTGATGTGACGTTATTCTCCACTGCCATGGTTTAACCTGTGAGAAAAACACACCAATTCACTTCTGGAAGGATGCTGGCAGTAAATAAGCCATTAGGTTTCAGTTCTCATTGGTATCGCTGTTTGAGGGCAGAATTAGTCCCCATACTTCTTAAGTCATTTAATTGCACCCTACAGGAGGGGGTAATCCCACCCTCTTGGAGGGAGGCAACTATTTCTATTATCCCAAAAGAGGGAAAAGATAGGCAAGAATGTGGGAGCTACCGTCCAATTAGCGTCCTCAACCTGGACTACAAATTGTTTACCTCCATTCTCGCCCATAGGCTGGAAAAGCTGTTACCTGACCTCATTAACCTAGATCAAACTGTTTTTTTTGCCATAGACAAACAACTGACAACATTAGAAGATCCCTACACATCTCTACTCAATTACAACGGAACAAAACCCAATCAATTATAGGTAGTCTAGACGCGGAGAAAGCCTTTGACTCTGTCAGATGGGTATTTTTGTACAGGGTCTTGGGGAAGTTTGGTTTTCAAGATGGGTTTATTAGAGTAATCCAAGCTCTTTGTGATCGGTCGTCAGCTCGTATAAAGGTGAATGGTGATTCGTCTAAGCCTATTGTTCTGCAGCGGAGTTGCAGGCAGGGGTGTGCAATCTCGCCACTTCTTTTCGACCTATTTATAGAGGCTTTGGGTCAATCAATTAGGCAATGTTATAACATTAAAGGTGTTACTCGGTCAGGAGTGGAGCATGAAGTAGTAATGTTTGCTGATGATGTAATGGTCTGCCTGGAGGATCCAGAGAGGTCATTTAGTGAATTGATGTCTACTCTCACCAATTTTGGAATGCTATTTGGCTATAAGATTAACATCTCCAAAACACAGGTGACGATGCTGAATTACTCAGCTTCCGTTGCCCTACGTAGGAAATTCAAGCTCAACTGGGATAATGACAAAATTAAGTACCTAGGAATATATCTAACAGCGGACCTCTCTGGGCTCTTCCAGGCAAACTACAAGTCAATATCTGCAGGTATAAAAGCTGATCTGCACAGATGGAATCTGGTCCCTTTCCTGAGTCTCAGTTCCAGGGTAACAGCAATCAAGATGAATGTGCTCCCCAGGCTGCTCTACTACCTCTTCAGAAATTTGCCAATAGCTGTGAGTGACCACCAGTTCAATGAATGGGATTAATGGATATCCAGATTTATCTGGCAAGGCCGAAAGTCAAGGATTAAGTACACCACCCTCCAGCTTTCCAAAGAAAAGGGAGGACTGGGTCTTCCCTGCCTCAGGAACTATTACTACGCAGCTCAGAAACCCCCTTCTATTCTGGGGTGACAAATCATACGTGGCTAGGTGGAAGGAACTGGAGTCTATCTTGTCAGTCCGCTTTCCCCTGCAGGCTGCTATTGCAGACAAGGGTCTAATGTGCCAACTGGAAGGGCTGGGCAACCCCTGGCTGGCCAACACCCTTCAAGCTTGGCAGACATTTGCGGGCTACAGAAAATGTTAAGAATTTTTAGGTGGTTAGCCTTTGATTCCGATTTTGCTCCAAATAGACAAGACTCTAATTTTAAATCATGGATGAATTATGATCTCACAGCATTTCTTTCTCTTACCCATAGAAACACTGTTATCAGCTTTGAGAACTTACGAAACAAGCATGCGTCGACACATTGTGACTTTCACAGATATTTACAGTTGAGATCATATATCATTCATGGGTGCAAATTGACTGATTTTACAGATGCTGAGTCACATTTCTCCCTTATCTTGAAAAGTGCTTTAACTATGACACCAATTAAATCGATCTCAAACGGGGGCGGTTCTAGACCAAATTTTCCGGGGGGGGGGGGGGGGGGGGGGCACAGTGGGACCAGTATTTTTTCATGGGGGCGCAAGAAAAAAAAAGGGGGGAAATTAGGGCAATATCAAATTTCTTCAGGTCCCATTTAAACTATTTTTAATTTTTTATTCAAAAATCCACCGGGTAAACAATTCTGTCTACAGAGTGTGCTGCGCTCTAAAGGCTCCGTGTGAAACGCTGCAGCGCAACAGTTCCCGTCTCCAAGGTAGCGCGGGAAAAAATAAAATCCGATCTCTTCAGCACAGGGCCCACAACAGGGGCCAGGGCCGGTTCTGTAGGGGCCCAGGCCCCTGTGGGCCCTTGTTTAAAACCGCCAATGATCTCAAATCTATACAACGCCATCTCTAGTGCCGGTGACGCCAACACTTTTTACATCAAGGACAAATGGGTGAGGGAATTGGGAGCTGATGTTTCCTCAGAGGAGTGGAGCAAAATTTGGTCTTTCCAGTGGTCAACATCCAGCTCAGAGAGCTGGAGGGAACATGGCTGGAAGAATATTATAAGATATTTCAAAACGCCATGTCAGCAGAGATATCAAGGCACCCATACACCGTGCTGGAGACAATGCGGCGCTACTGCTGCTAATCATTTGCATATTTTTTGGGACTGTCCCAGGTTAAAGGAATTTTGGACAGGAGTTCAGACCTCGTTAAATACAGTTTTGAACATTCAAATCTCTCTGGACTTTAAGGTCTTATACATGGGGCTTGTCCCCTTCCTGAGATGTAGGAGTGAGATTAAGTTGGTGCAACTACTCTTGGTGGCATGTATCAATCAATAACGAGAAGATGGCTGAGCCCTGTACTCCCCACACTGGATGATTGGTACGGGATCATTTTAGAGATATTTAGGATGGAAAAACGGACATACTTGTTAAATAATCGGAAGACCAAATTCTATGAAATCTGGAGCAAGTGGATCTTATTCATTTCCCCCTTAAGAGCGGACTTTATGTGATTCAACTGTTAATCAACTTTTTGCAACCTAGCTATTTCATTTATTTTTTTTTTGGGTAGCAGCACAGGCAACCCCTCAGTTTCTGGTTACGTTTATTGTTCTATATAAATGTGTTTAACCATTTGACTATTACAGGTTCCCCTCTCGAGCACAGTCTCTTTTCAGTTGTTTAGACATTAAGGGACTCCCCTTGATACTCCTCGGTGAAAGATGGGATGCACTTACCGTCCACTATTCATCTTGGATTCAGTTGGGGGGGGGGGGGGAAGGGGGAAAAAAACTGGAATGACAATGTTCCTATGTCATTTACATCGTGTTTTGTTTATTGATATATGTTCATTCCAAATAAAGATTTAATAAAAAAAAGACCAACATATAAATAAATAAATTGTTATTTGTGTTCCACAAAACCTGGTCCCCGAGATTACCAGCCTGTCATGGTCTGCGCTTGCCCTTTCCTGGATGTGCCTCCTGGTGTTTCTCCATCCTCTCTAGGTGCTCCTTTTGTGTCTTCTAGCGCCCTCATGTGTCATGTCTGCATCTTCCTCATGTGTCTCCTGGTGTTCCCCATTTGCCCTTTAGGTTTCCCCCCTCAGACATCCCTCCCCAGGTCCTGTGCTCTCTTGGCCCCTCTTAGCCACGCCCCTGTTGTTTATTTCTATAGTGTTTTCCTTTAGCGTCAGCTTCCCCTTAGTATATTAGTCATGGTTCATGCTTTCTGGTCTTTTGTTTTTCTCTTAGGTCATTTCCCTTTGTTACAGCCTTTCGGTATTTAGTGTTTTTCCCACCAGTGTTTTCTTCCTCCTCCCTGATTAAGTAATTGTATTCACCTGGTCCCTCTCCCCACACACCTGCAATTATCTCCCTCTCATCTTCCCAGTCTATTTAAGTCCTGTCTTGTCTCTGTGTTGTTGTCGGTCCATTGTATTCTGTCAGCGTTTGTTTGTGCTCTTTGTGAGCGTTGTTTTTCCTGCTTTGGAGTTTTGGACTTTAGGCTCGCTGCCTTTGGATTTATTTTTGTTCATCCTCAAATAAAAGGATTTTTTTCATCTACTCCTGCCTCGTGTCCTCCTGGGTATCTGCATATTTGGGTCCTATACCTCCTCGAAACGTGACACAGCCACTTGGTTCACTTGCCTCGTTTGATAATCCAGCTGTTAAAAGTTTTCTGCTCATGCTCATACCAAAGTACATAACTCCCCATGTGGTCATTCATAGTTTTGATGCCTTCAGTGAGAATCTACCAATGGTCATGAAAATAAAGAAAACCCATTGAGTGAGAAGGTGTGTCCACACTTTTGGCCTGTACTGTACATAACATAATCTCACTAAACCTAGGCAAGTTAAACATTATTTAGGTGGAACCCCCGTACACGTGTGACGAGGTGTGCTGAATGTGGGGCTCAATCATAACATAGGTCCCTGTACCCCTCTGAGAGAACTGCTTGGTTTAAAAGCACCCGCTGTGACAAAGAGACATCATGTTTTCAGAGTTAGACAAACTAGTAAACTAGAAAAGACACTTTCAGCACAGAGTTCCCTCCCCGTCACTGTTTTAGTGCAGCAGCTGCTGTTGGTGGCACTGAGGCAGCAGTAACTCTGGTGCAGAAGGGCTGTCACAGTTTTTATTCCCAGACTTGGTTAATTTACACAAACATTTTCAACAGGCGGTAGAAGACGTAGTAACTGGAGCAGACAGACTGCATGAGGCAGCCACTACACTGTGTCCACCAAGTTCTCGGTCTGTATCAGTGCAAAGACTTTACCGGAGCCTGTGCGTGGATGAAGACTACTGGTACATTTAAATGCTGGTAGTTCTGTTACTTCAGATTGTTTAACAAACACTGTTTTCTCAGCTCACTTTCAGAGTGCAGCTGTTGCTTGTTCGTCACATCCATAGGCTGGTAGGATTACATTTGAGCGAACAGCACAGATTAGCACCTTTGCCCTACTTTTTCTGCTTGCAAATTCTGTCCCATGCTCTGTTGGTGATGTGTCCTCGCTATGAGAGTTTTCCATTTGCAATAAGGTTTCATTTGTGCTCCTTTTGACCCTGGAGGAGCTTATTATGACTACACATCCAGTACACAGTCTGATTTAAACTCTCAGAGATATTTTTGACAAGCATTTTACTCTCATTTATGTTTTAATTGTGTCTTTATTGGCCGTGGATGGTAGGTAATCATAACCACGGCTGTCGTGGCTGTTATCAATAACAGGGAAGTCCGATGTCCTCCTGTCTTTCATAGAATCCTGAAATTGTTCCAGGATTTTAAAAGCTGCAAATCTCATCACAGAGTGACAGTCAGTCCTCAGGTTTGCACTCCACAGGCAGAGGACAGAAATGTCATTTGTGACTCGCGTTCTTCTCTGCTTCCTGTGATTAAAAGGTGCTGGGATCCTTGTGCAGAACCTGCATAATATCACATAATATACAACAAACATGTATATGTTTTTTCTGTATGCCATTTGCCCTCCTCAGAGGCTTTTCCCCTGCAGGACTTGCAAGCAGGTCAGATGTGTGCATTCTCTTCTGATTTGGACACTCACAGCTGAGAGACATGCCTCAGGTTCTTGTGCGCTTCTTGTTGCATCAAATGTTTTAATGATGAATTTGCAGAGAGAGAGAGAGAGAGAGAGAGAGAGAGAGAGAGAGAGAGAGAGAGAGAGAGAGAGAGAGAGAGAGAGAGAGAGAGAGAGAGAGAGAGAGAGAGAGAGAGAGAGAGAGAGAGAGAGAGAGAGAGAGAGAGAGAGAGAGAGAGAGAGAGAGAGAGAGAGAGAGAGAGAGAGAGAGAGAGAGAGAGAGAGAGAGAGAGAGAGAGAGAGAGAGAGAAAACGCTGATTTAAGAGAAGAAGTAAGCTTCTTATGTCTACAGTGCATCAACACCAGAAATGGGAAAAATAAACAACAGAAACTCTAGAAAGTTAGATTTTTTTTAAAAAGTCATTCAACCTCTTCTGTTAGTTCTGGTAGGACGATCATAACATGTCTGAGCATCAGTCGTGAACTGTGATACATAAGCAAATAGAAAAACACGAGGCATGTGGAGGAGCTATTTTGGGATGTAGCCCAAAGCCACAATCAGCGGGCAGGATTCATTCGTAATGTCCATTTAGAGCCAACCCAGCTAGTTGATATATGGGTTGATTAAAGAGTTATGATCTGGTTGTGAATGGTGTAAAGTGATTCCAGTGTCTGTTGAGAAGTGATACACAATTCTGGAAAAATAAAAAAAAAAATAAAATAGCATAAAAATCAAACAAGTTCGTTTAAGCTCCTGCTGCACGGCTCGACCTGGTTCGCCTAAGATATGTGAAGATTTCCCTAACCCTACATTCTCAAAAACAAGTACTCATTAGAACCTTGAGGGCGGCCTTTCACAATGTGTGCAGAGAGACGTTGGACGGACTTAGCGCCAGAGCTGCGATGGAGGAACGACGCTCGTTTTGGCATCAACTTTGGACTTTAGACTTTTTGCTTTGGAGACATGAGTAAATAGAGGTATTTGTCTTTTTGTTTAATGATGTATTTGCTTCTTCTTCCCTGTTGACTGATTTTAATGAATATATCACGTTGTTTGTTGCTCTGACTGGTTTCAACTCTGTCCAACTGTGTGCAGAAACAACTTGAAAGACAACCAAAGAATTTTCCCCATGACTGAGCTCTGCCAATGGACTGTGGCCAGATTATAATTGTGCATATAGGATGGCTTGCCAAGCTAATATAGTATTGCATTAGAGCAATAAACTACACAGTTATAGGAAAACTGGACTCAGAAAATCGCTGTCATTCTATTCATCTAGAGTTATTTTTAGAAGTTTTGAATGTTTTTAATCTTGGCCACACCCCAAACATCATCTACACAAACCCCCAGAGTTCATTCCATCCATTCTTCCAGAACTTCCTCGATTCTTTGGGGCTTCAGGATGTCCACTCATCCTCATTAGGTCAGAATGGCCTTAAATACTCTTCCCATTCTGGTCAGTTGGTTAACTACTCAATTACCGTGGTAGAGTGAAGCATGTCAGGGATCTGGTCCATGGATGGGGGTATCAGCTGAGTTCTGTGATGTTCTCCTGACTGTGTGACTTAGTGAGGACTGATTGTGTTCACACAATTTGAATCTTTCTGTGTGCCGGTCCGGCTTTTGTGTTTGTGTGCATCATTGGAGGGCATATTGACAGATGGCCTGCTCTCCATGAGGAAAGAGGAGCTGAGTAAATGAGAGAGGAGGGGGGGAAAGGGGAGCAAGGGAGTGAGAGTTGGCTCTGTCCTGAATCGCTCTGCCTGCGTTTGATAAAGGAACAAATTCACTCAGCTGCAGCGTTTCTCAAGAAGCGCTCCATCACCACTAATTCATGTCTGCACTTTGGACTCGTTTGCTTACAAAGACTCATGTCTCCCTCGTCTCCGATTCTCCCTCGTCCTTCTTTCATGGTGACAGGTGGCCGGTAGCTCCCTCCCCTCCTGTCTTCTCATCTGCCTGCCTTTTCCTGCACTCCATCAAACAGACTCTGAATTTTCTGCTCGGGGGTCAGATATGATCCTTGTGAATTTTTCAAACGTCTGAAACTCTCCAGACGGCAGGAATTTAAGAAACCTCGTGGGCATTCAAGCATTCATTCGTAGAGTCTCCTTTTTTTCAGAATGTGTGGAGACATTTTTTGGTATAAAATCCCCAATGAGCTGCAGACACATATGCGACGTTGGGTCTAAAACAAGTAAAGTGACTATGTGTTTAATTATTTATGAATATTCCAGGCTTTGGAGTCTTGTGTTTTTATTCAACCTATAAATATAATATTACAACAACCCTAAATAAGCTGTAATATACAAACTTTACTTAAAACATATTTTCTGACTAAAACAGAGAAATAAATCGGATTTCATTTGGAGTCTATCTATGCAGATGGCCTTTCAGTAATGCAATGTGGGTCTAAAATATGCATCCCTTGTGTGTCATTTAGCGTTCAATGTGCTCGATATTCTTTCCTAATGAGCTTTACCTTGTGGAGTCTGGTTTCACAATTCTGCTGAGCATCTGCACTGGATCAGTTTCAGGGTATTTAAAGTGTCAAAGAAAAAAAGTCCCATGAATCAGACACTTGTGAGTAAAACCTCAACCCGCTTCACGTTCTCACGTAATAAACCACACTTCCCTTTTTGTTTTATTCTACTGTGGAAATGATGCGAAACACACGTACATGTTTGTATGAGCTCATGGATTCAACCATTGCCTGTTGGGCCAAGTGATGTCCTGATTATCCATCCAATAATTTCTCAAAAAGAAAAAAACTTTTTTTTTCCCACCACATGAATAAATACACCTCTATCTTAGAGTTGTGCTCAACTCAAGCCAATTAAGTTTAGCGCTGTAGTGTGGTTAACTACAACGGTAGAACCCGCCCCACAACCGAGAGACGTCAATGGAGCATGGCCAGACTAAATAATACATTTATTTAGTCTGGCTTGCCAGGCTAGTGTTTTTGTTCTGCTCAGCAACTAAACCACACACACTGAATGAACCTGAGCAGAACAAAACCACGGGACTTGTTGATGCCACAATTTCCAAACTCTGTTGTCCAAATCACGACAAAGGGCATCTCAAGGCACTTCATAGTAAACATTCCAATTAATTTCAGTTCATTAAGCCAATCAGTAAAAAGTTTCCTATATAAGGAACCCAGCAGATTGCATCAAGTCACTGACTGGTGTCGGAGTCTTTACAGCAATCCTCATACTAAGCAAGCATGCAGCGACAGTGGAGAGGAAAACTCCTTTTTAACAGGAAGAAACCTCCAGAGAATCCTGGCTCAGTATGAGCAGCCATCCACCACGACTCACTGGGGATGGAGAAGACAGCACCTCGTCACTTGTGTTGAAATAGCTAGCTAGCTGTGAGACAACAGTCCTCAGAGCTGGCTTCTCTCAGCTGAACCAACAAAGGTGCAACCAGATCTCTTCTACGTGTTGTGGATTAATGCTGATATATATATATATATATATATATATATATATATATATATATATATATATATATATATATATATATGTGTGTGTGTGTGTGTGTGCGTGTGTGTGCGTGCGTGCGTGCGTGTGTGTGCGTGCGTGTGTGCGTGCGTGTGTTTTATACATGATTGGGTCACATGGAGCTTATGTTACACCCCTGAAACAGGGGAGAAAGAATCACGAGTGATTTGTGAGCTGCTTCTCTCATGCAGTTGTTTAATGCAATGAAAAATGAATATGCATGTTTTACATTCCATATTGTCTCAGGTCATACAGTGGAAGGAGACAATTATTAAACAAAATAGTCAGAATTTACTGAATAAAGTTCTTCAGCAAAAGTGGTACCAGAGGCATTTCTAGCACTTGCCGTTAGCTAATAGCTATCACCGTGTGGTCGACTGAAACATCCAAATACAGTCTAACTACACACAAAGCCTCTTAGGTGTGTTCTTGCTGTGTCTTTCTAAATCCATGCTTTCGTTCTTTTTTTAAACACAGAAACAGTTTTGTTTACCTGTTTGTAGCTACAGTTTCGCCGACGGCTGCCGGCTTCTTCAGGCTGACGCTGATGGTCTACACAGCCATCAGCGTCAGCCTGAAGAAGCCGGCAGCCGTCGGCGAAACTGTAGCTACAAACAGGTAAACAAAACTGTTTCTGTGTTTAAAAAAGAACGAAAGCATACACACAAAGCCGACATAAAATAATCTACAAGTCACAAACACCTACGGTTCATCTATCCAACCGACTTAGAAAGCCTACGGTTTATATATAGATCTTGTTTTCATCACATTACTTGAAACAGGGGAGAAAGAATCACGAGAGTGACTAAGGAGCTGCCTCTCTCATGTTATTTAATGCAATGAGGAGCGAGTGCACTCGTTTTCCCCCTAGTGGAGGGCTAAGTCCCTACCAGTCAATCTCAGATAAGGCTTGTTAGTCGATTGCCGATACACAATTCACTCTTTTTTTAGCAAAAATTAATCTAACATAAAATGTAACATGAAACATTAGCTTTTAAACAGTATAGTTAATATATTTACGTTGGTCTGTTTTTTATCTGCATGAACTGCTATGAATTCACTGTGAAGCTTTGTTACTGTAAACTGTGCATTTCTTACCACACTATTGTTCAAATGAAATCAGCCTTATAACAAATAACGAACAGTGACTGGATCCTTCTTGGAGCTGCATACACTGTAAATTGCATTTACGCCTTTTTGTTGTCCCAACGTTTGATTTCATGTTAATATAACAAGGCTTTTGTATTGTTGTTGTTATAAATTAGAATAATTAGTTAAACACATCTCAACAACACTAAAAATGTTAAACAATAATTTTATGTCCAGTCAAGTAAATTATCCAAGTCTACTTGACTTTTGAGCATTAAAATATATGTCCACTGGGTGGCGGTAAGTGGCGCAAAGTTTGTTTCGCATGTGCCTATGATAACGGAAGAAGAAGTCAACGGAGCTCTCAGCTCAGTCAAGCAGTCTTTCATGCGTGCAATGTTCTGTCCAGAAGGACTAACGACTCCATTTAGGGTTAAAACCAACTACTTTGTCCATCTAAAGGTGACACTGAACCAGTTCAACAGAGGCCCACCACTTTGGTAAGTTTTCTTTGGGTTTATGTTGAATTTGAATTTGTTAGTTGTTAAATAGCATTAGCTTGATTAGTCATAGTGAAATGAATAAATAAAAGGTCTGAACCTGAAAGTAAATCATGTAATTCTAAGTTTAATGTTGAATGTAACTTAGTATATCTTATATTTGAATGTTAGAAGTAGGTAACTCGCTGTTTGTTGGTTAGCATAGCAGGGTTGGCGGGGAAATTGTTTTGGGAAATGTTTACTCGGTAACACGTTAATTAACCTTTTTTCCGAAAATGTATACTCATAAAATTAAGCTAAATGCTCAAAGCCGGGTCCACATGTGCGCATCTGTGGCGCGAAACAGCAGCGGAATCTCGCAGCATCTCAGGTGTTCTCCTCGCTAAACTCCGTACGTCACGTGACCCTCAGAGAGTAGACGCCATGCATTTACTTCACACTTTAAAACCGAATAAATTGTTTTATATAGTCAGTATTCATTTAAATAATGAAACAGAAATAATTAATCAAAATATTAGGTGATACTTGCAAGTTAGTTCTGTGAAATGTTGACCTCATTAATCATGAATTATTTACCTAAGTTTTACCTATTTCAGATTCTATTTTAAAGGTGCCCATGATGAAAAGGCCTTTTACACCGTATGAAGTGGATCTGTAAACTTGGTACTTTTTTCTGTGGAAATCGTAAGTGCATCATTGAACATTATCAAAGCAATCACAGACATTAAGGCAGAACTTGCCCTTTGCCCTTCATTTACAATTACTGCTCACAGTATTTCAGATCCAAACAATCCTTGCATGTCCATCTGAGAGATCATGGACTCAATGAAAACACTAATGGACTAATAAGCTTTAAGGTAAAATGTTTGTTGTTGTAAAATTAAAATTGTACATGTGTTGCAAGTTTGCAACTAGATTTTTTTTTTTTTTGTTCTTGAATGTTTCTCAGCCTGGTATTTGGAGCACCTTCATTGTTACGAATTCTGCAAGAAAGATCCAGATCAACTGATGGCCACTGAACCCAGTGAACTGAACCACTACCTTCCACTGTCATCCTACGCTGTCCAAGGCCGACTGGTGATTTCTCCAAAGGTGTTTCTTGTACATTGAGGTGAGTTATTGTATTTTGGCTATTTTTGTTCTTTCTCCAAATGTTTGTCACCCTAAAAGTAGTAAATGGAGCTCAACTACTTCCATGAATGGTGTCAACATTTATTCATCTCTGAGCCATTGGATGGTACTTAATGATACAAGACAGTACTAAGAGCTCATCACAAAAACATGTTTTTGTAAGCTGAACCTTGTAAAATTTTAGCAATATTGTCCACAGACAACCTTGTAATGTAGCAAGTTGGTGAAATGATGGACATCACATTCCCCCTACGAAGAAAAGAAATAGTTGAAAATCAACCTCCTGCAGCTGAAGTCAAAGAAGGGTGGCCAGCCCTGTTCAAAGAACAGCAGGTACATTTAGATTTTTCTCTTTCACACATTTGTCAACTTTTTGTCTTTTTTAAAAAGTTGTGTAAAGTTGCAAATTTTGTTGTTGTCACCTTCAATTACAGATTGAAGCAGAGTTTGCTCGGCTGACATCTGTTGACCTGAAGAAGTCTTTCTTCAGTGGACTGGATTAGCATTTGCCAAGGTTCCTGGAGCTGTTCAAGGCCAAGAGTGGGAAATCAGCTGGACAAAGCAGGCAGCTTAAATGTCTTGATGACGTAAGCAAATAAATGTTCACATATTTTTTGTTAGTATTAGTAACATTTCCTTTGGAGATTATTTACAGTTTTACCAGTTTTCAGTATTTAACAGTATTTTCTAATACAGAGAAGAAGAAAATTATGTTAACATTTTGTTGGGTTATTGTCTTTAGGTGAATAGAATTCAGTCATGCCTTTTAGGAAATCCATCAAATTTAAATTATCTTTGAAACAATCTGCCTGTGTAAATTTAGCACAAAAAAAAAAGCATGTTTCTACACAAAATTACCACAACCCCAGTAGCTTTCCTATAGTGATAGGTCAGAGTTCGAAAAACTTATCAGAAAAATTCTATTCCAAAAGCTATAGTATTTAGAATTAAAAAAATGGCTAAAGGCTGCCAAATCCCCCCTCCCAATAAAACAAAAACAGAAAAACTGTCAGTCAACACAAATTCTGTAGCAGACTTCTATTGCAGTACAGGTTTGTAAGAAGAATTTGAAGTGAAAATGTCCAACTAATCAATTGAATATAGAAAACAGAATAAAAGAATCAGGATATCAATAATTTGTTATTCTCTTTATAATTAGTTGTTTTGTCTTTGTTTTTTCTCAGTCCTCTATACTGAGGAAGAGGTCAGTTGTTCTTCCGGTGCCTTCCGTATTTTCTCAAGGATGATCCTTCAAATGCATTCAAGACTGTTCAGGTGAGCATTTGTATCAAAAATGATCTGTGAACAATTTCTTTATAAGTGAAAGTAGTGATGTGATATTAGATGTAGTTATATAAAGAAGGGTTTTAAAGCCATACTATGCAACTTTTTCACATTATTAAATCACTTTCTGGAGCCAGTATGTGCTAAAATGAACCTTTGCTGGGGTGATGAAATGTCACACAGACCCTAAAGCTTGGTTTATGCTTGACGCATTCACTTTCCGCGCGGTGATGCGGCTTGCGGATGGAACACGCTTCACGACTCGCAGCGTTTATGGTTCGTGCGGCTCGTCTCTGCGGTGAGCCAATATTCTCCCAAACTGAACGGGGCAGCATGGAGCTCTACGGCATGCATCCAACACTACACCATAGTAGAAGTAGAAATTACTGTTTACAACATGGCATTTCAGCATTTTTTAACAGCGTCCTCGTCTTTTCTGACAGTGCGAGCTATTTCTCTCCAAGAATTATTAACAAGTTGATCACGGTGATCTCTGAGAGCTGAATCATACAAATGTCTGTATTTACCAACCTCTGCCATACTAGTTCTTGCCGGTCCGCCATGTTTTTACGCGTCCGACCGTCCGCGTGGTTAGAAATTTTCCTAGGTGCGCGTTGCGGAAATTTTGGGCCGTGTGGAGATGTGGTGGAGGGGTGTGGTTGTTAAAATGACGCAACTTTTCCGCGCGGAGCCGTGCGGACACGTCAAGCATAAACCAACCTTTACCGCCCGCTGTTCTGCAGCTCTCCTCAATGAGAGGGGGGATGGGGGCGTTGCACACGTTCCGCTGCTGTTTCTCACCAGTATCAGCTGATGGAGGACTCTAGCTCTGTTGTGCCGTTCGTGTCAGCGGACACGGTCGGGGAAGTGGGCGGGGCATGACGCTTAGCCTGGCAAGTGGGCAAACAAAGCCTGCTAAGCGCTGGGGGAAACCCTGAAATATGAAAAAGTTGCAAAGTATGCCTTTAAAAGGGCAAACGCACAGCGAGGAGATACGTTTCAATTCTGCTTTGACCACAAACAGACACCAGGGGGCACTAAAAACAAGCAAAACTGCCTAGTCTCCTTTTAACAAGGTTGTCTGTAGAATTATCCAAATATTGCAAGGGGTCATAGTGAGTAATTTGCTTTATAACTTGTGTAGGCCATTGACGAGGAAGCCACATTCACTCGGGGAATGCAAGTTGGAGTTCTGCTGGTGAAAGATGGAGAGGACATCATTGCCACATCAGTCATTCTTGAGGAACAAGTGGTCCTGCCTGATGTGGAGGACATTCCTCATGCCATTGCTCTACTGTTGGGTCTGCTTTTTGCCTTTAATATAGACTATCCAAAGGAACTCAGGTACACATTTGAAGTTTTTCAAAAGGTCCTGATGAACATCGGCAGAGGTCAGTGTTCCTTGTGCATGGTTTGAGAAACAGACTGTTACAAAAAACCATGTAGATTCTCCTGAAATGTCTCATCTCATGACTCATGGGTGTCTGAGCTTTTTGAAAGCACTCAACGTTTCATGTTAAACATTGTTCCAAAGGTCATGTAGAAGTTTGGCACATGGTTTGGAATTCTTGTTTTGTTATTTCATCTGTTTAGGTTTATTCCATCAGAAAATATAGTCATATCAGTTCAAAGCCAATCAAATGCATAGGTTGATAAAAAGTATTGCAATAAAGAGGTCAACATAAGACCAAACGATAGATGACAAGATTAAAATGTGCACTATTTGTTTAGAACTACTATTTTGAATAGTATCATTTTGAATTTTATTTTATTGTTTTTATTTGTGCAAGGTTTTGTCAGATGCTTTAAAAGTTTATGCACTTGAATTAATGTGCAATGACTTGTCTCATTTAAGACACTAAATATGTTCTAACTATAAGACCTTGATAAGCTGCTGTGTTAATGTTTTTTTTTGAGTGCAGACTGTTCTAAAACGTTTTCACTATTCATTACAAAACAAAACAGCTTCAGTAAATGTTGCAGAGCTGTAACTTCATTACTGCTAAATAAATAAAAAAACTAGCTGAGTTGATGAACATGTTTGTATTGTTTCTGTTTTTGGAGGTGAAATTTATCACTAAATGGATCATTTTGTGTGAAATGTACATAAATTAATCATATGAATGTTTTAAATTTCCAATATACAGTGCCCCCATCTTTTTTCGATATGCCAAATGTTTTAAATGATTTAGTTAAGTTGACTTAAACATTTTTTCCAAATGAATTGATACTTTTAAATTGAGTCAACATACATTTATGGATTACACGGACTGTACCAGTCAGTTCTCTCAATTAAAAAAACAACCCCAAACTAGTTTTGACAACGTAAAATTATTAATTGTGGTTAAAGTTAAAAAAACTAAAAGAAGTTGAATCAACTCTTGATTATAAATTAAACTAACTTAAAAACATGTTGGTATAACAAGAGAGTTTAATTTGGGATAAAATATGGTAATGTTAAGACAACAAATTTTGTTTTTTCATTTAACTCAAAATTTTAATGCAGCCCTTTCACTCGTATTTTTAAGTTAAAACAATATCTTTTATTTTACAGTGTAGAGGGGTATAAAAGCAGTCTTTAAGCTTGGGCATCAAAGCGGACTTTTAGCCTATCACACTTACGTATTTCTAAACAAATTCTGTCTCAGTTGAGTCTCAAAAATTCTGTTTGCATTTTATTTTCATTTCATTTCTAATTTGGTTGCCTCATTGAAACTAAAGTAAGACGGGTTCCAGACACTTGCTGCGACAGTAAACTGGGTGTGAACTGTGTAGAGCAATTCCTGCAACACAAGTGTGAGGACCTGCAGTTCTCAAGAAGAATTACCTTTGGAAATGCTTTAGGACATTTTGGAAAGTACCTTGTGAGGGATGTAACGGCCCAGTGAGGTACTGGCTTTAACCCACAGTCACCTTGCATTTACATTCACCCACAGGAAATTCACTGCAGTAAACACTTAAACTCATATCTACCATAATTGACTCAACCAGATTAAAACAATAATATTTTGGGACTGGGATGAACATTTGGGTCGACATCATCGGGCTAATCCATGACCTCTTCTTTGGTGTAAGATTTTCAGCCTTACTCTCTACAGTTCAAGTAAACAGATTTAGCTTCAAAATACACATACAAACAGAACAAGAACTAATCACATGGCCCAGTTTGCCCCAGTGAACCACCTTGAGTGGAGCATAAATGTGGCTGACGGAGCCAGTTAGGGAGAGCTGAGAAGACAGCGGAGCAAAGAGGCAGTTACAAGCTGCCGTTTCTGCCCAACTTATTGAGCCTCTCTGACAGGTAACCCCGACGGGCTGTTAGTGGTCGTTGTTAAGAGGGTCAGGAGATGCAAAGTGAAGCGCAACATAAACGAGTTTAGCAAAGACAGGTTTGTAATAATAAAGGCTGCCCCTTGGCAAAAGCTGTAGTTCAAGGAGGATGTTTTCAGCCAGTTGATTGCCTGGGAGAGATCTGGTGTTGTGTGTAGCAGCTACCTGACATTCCACACCTGTGCTGATGTAAACCGATCCCTCTCTGTGCACATATAACCAGTAAACATTATACCTGTGTGTGTGTGTGTGTGTGTGTGTGTGTGTGTGTGTGTGTGTGTGTGTGTGTGTGTGTGTGTGTGTGTGTGTGTGTGTGTGTGTGTGTGTGTGTGTGTGTGTGTGTAATCTCCAGGACCTGTCCACTCTGCAGTGTGACGTGTGTATCTTGGTGTTCTCAGTGACCGACAGGAGAAGTTTCCACCGCACCGCCCAGCTCCGCCTCCTCCTCAGGGAGTCCCAGCCACAGATGCCAATCATCCTGGTGGGCAACAAGAGTGACCTCGTCCGTTCCCGTGAAATCAGTTCAGATGGTGGGTAGAGCATGATGCCATACCTACAGCTGTGTTGTGTGGCACGCCTCTTTCTCTGACATGGTAGACTGATAAATAAATGTGGCCAATATGGATTTTAGTCTAGTCTTATTCCAAATGTATCTTGTAACCATATAATGAAAGAACAGAGACTGACTTTTTAACATTGTTGCCGTGAGGATGTTTATGCTAGGATTGTATGGCCCTCTGCATGAAGGTGATTCTTGTAAGTTCAAACAAAGTCAGCTTGTTTCACTTTCTCTGATGGCATTAAAAGAGATCTGATGCCACACAGAGAAAACCCAGACAAAGCTCCTCAGATAAAAAATGAACCTTCTTCATATTTTATTTATTTAGAAGCTCGATTTAACCAGGGCAGTGCGGCTGAGAGTTTTTGTTATTATATTTAAATGAAGGCAGAAGGATATTCCTTTAGGGAATACACACAAACAAAAATGAATAAAAAAACTCAAAAATTTTAAAGGTTCATATAAAGCATTATTGCCAGTCTTCTCTAACAAGCATGACCAAAAAGTTAAATGAATTAGGGCTTTTTTTCTGGTCTAGAAACAACTGATGGTGTATGTTTTTAAGAGGAAGGAACTCAAACAAAAAGGAAAGCTAACATTGCTCAAGAAAGCTTGAAAGAGCTAATATTCACCTAAAAACAAAACGACAAGAGGTTTGTTGTTGATTCGCATCAGTCCTTTTCTTTGGGACTTTTCTCATTCCATCCATCCTCTTCCTTTTTTCCGGGATCGGGTCCTGGGGGTGCATCCTGAGCAGAGAAGCCCAGAACTCCCTCTCCACAGGCAAATGGGCAAGCTCTTTCAGAGGAATATCAGGGGTTCCCTGGCCATCTGAGAAACGTAGTCTCTCCAGCATGCCCTGGGTTTTCCTTTGGGTCTCCTCCTGGTTGAACATGCCCAGAAAAACCTCACCAGGGAGGCATGCCAGGAGGCATCAGATACCCGAGCCACCTCAACTGGTTCCTCTTGATATGGAAGAGCAACGAAACGCCTCCGAGCCCCTCCTGGATGAATGAGCGTTTTACTCTATCTCTAAGGGAGAGCCCAGACACCCTGCAGCAAAAACTCATTTCAGCTGCTTGTTTCCACAGACTCATTCTAGCGATTTTTGGAGTAAAGTGAATTACATCATGTAATACCTCATTGGAAAGCTCTTTTTGTGTCCTTTTTGATACCGTTGGAATTATTTTTATTCAATCAGTCATTCAGAAGTTATCGTCTCGTCTCGTCTCGTCTTCCTCCGCTTATCCGGGTCCGGGTCGCGGGGGCAGCATCCCAACTAGGGAGCTCCAGGCCGTCCTCTCCCCGGCCTTGTCCACCAGCTCCTCCGGCAGGACCCCAAGGCGTTCCCGGACCAGATTGGAGATGTAACTTCTCCAACGTGTCCTGGGTCGACCCGGGGGCCTTCTGCCGGCAGGACATGCCCGAAACACCTCCCCAGGGAGGCGTCCAGGAGGCATCCTGACCAGATGCCCAAACCACCTCAACTGGCTCCTTTCGATCCGGAGGAGCAGCGGTTCTACTCCGAGTCCCTCCCGAATGTCCGAGCTCCTCACCCTATCTCTAAGGCTGAGCCCGGCCACCCTACGGAGGAAACTCATTTCGGCCGCTTGTATCCGCGATCTCGTTCTTTCGGTCATTACCCAAAGCTCATGACCATAGGTGAGGATTGGGACGTAGATCGACCGGTAAATCGAGAGCCTGGCTTTCTGGCTCAGCTCCCTCTTCCCCACGACAGATCGGCTCAGCGTCCGCATCACTGCAGATGCCGAACCAATCCGCCTGTCGATCTCCCGATCCCTCCTACCCTCACTCGTGAACAAGACCCCGAGATACTTAAACTCCTCCACTTGAGGTAGGACCTCTCCCCCGACCCGGAGGTGGCAAGCCACCCTTTTCCGGTCGAGAACCATGGTCTCAGATTTGGAGGTGCTGATCCTCATCCCAGCCGCTTCACATTCGGCCGCGAACCTACCCAGCAAGAGCTGAAGGTCAGAGCTGGATGAAGCTAGGAGGACCACATCATCCGCAAAAAGCAGAGACGAGATTCTCCTGCCACCAAACTCGACACACTCCACACCACGGCTGCGTCTAGAAATTCTGTCCATAAAAGTGATGAACAGAACCGGTGACAAAGGGCAGCCCTGGCGGAGTCCAACCCTCACTGGGAACAGGTCCGACTTACTACCGGCTATGCGGACCAAACTCACGCTCCTCTGGTAAAGGGACTGAATGGCCCTTAACAGAAAGCCACCCACCCCATACTCCTGGAGCGTCCCCCACAGGGTGCCCCTGGGGACACGGTCATAAGCCTTCTCCAAATCCACAAAGCACATGTGGATTGGTTGGGCAAACTCCCATGCCCCCTCCATCACCCTTGCAAGGGTATAGAGCTGGTCCACAGTTCCACGGCCAGGACGAAAACCACATTGCTCCTCCTCTATCTGAGATTCAACTATCGATCGGACCCTCCTCTCCAGTACCTTGGAGTAGACCTTTCCAGGGAGGCTGAGGAGTGTGATCCCCCTATAGTTGGAACACACCCTCAGGTCACCCTTCTTAAAGATGGGGACCACCACCCCGGTCTGCCACTCCCTAGGAACTGCCCCCGATGACCACGCAATGTTGTAGAGGCGTGTCAACCATGACAGCCCTACAACATCCATAGCCTTGAGATACCCAGGACGAACCTCATCCGCCCCCGGGGCTCCGCCGCTGTGTAGTTGTTTGACTACCTCAGCAACTTCTGCCCCCGAGATCGGACAGTCCATCCCCAGGCCTCCCAGCTCTGGTTCCTCCTCGGAATGCGCATTGGTGGGATTGAGGAGCTCCTCAAAGTATTCCTTCCACCGTCCGACTATAGCCTCAGTTGACGTCAGCAGCTCCCCATCCCCACTGTAAACAGTGTGAGCGAGTTGCTGCCTTCCTCTCCTGAGGCGCCGGACAGTTTGCCAGAACCTCTTTGGAGCCGATCGATAGTCTTTCTCCATGGCCTCACCAAACTCCTCCCACGCCCGAGATTTTGCCTCGGCAACTGCCACTGCTGCACCCCGCTTGGCATTCAGAAGTTATGATGCGGAGAATCTAGAGTGAGAAATAACGTGGTTCTTGTGTTCCTCTAGTTTCACTTCAGAAGAAGTCTCTCATGTTCGCTTTTCTGTCTGATAAGCTAACTCTGTTCGACACACACGCACGCACGCACACACACACACACACACACACACACACACACACACACACACACACACACACACTAACCATAGACTCAAATGTTAATGTAAACAAAAGCTCTGATGTTAAAATCCATCCAGCAGACGTGATGCAGGCTGAATAAAAACCTACAGGTAGATGAACACAGACTCCTACCGACAAGCAACACACCGGTCTGTCGTCTTTATGGCAGCGAGTTAGAGGGGCAGCCAATCACACGTTAGCCTGACGCGGCAGAGCCAATCAGTGAGCTTGTGGGTGGGTCTAAGGGAAAATAGGCTTCAGCCTGAGGAGGCTGCCTCCACATGGTCCTAGTGCCTGCAATGTATCCAAGGGCACTTTGGGCACTTTGGACAAAAGGGGCGGGTGCTCAAGCAACCTCCCCCCCCACCCCACCACCCGCCCCACCCCCTGCACGTGCCTGGTCTGCTTACTAACTATGGGACTGTAGGGCAGTAGGGTTCATTCAATTTCAAGTTTACAACATTAAACTTAACATGATCAGTCCATTTTTTAAAGATGCATTCCCCACAGGCAAAGCAAAAGCAGATCATGCAATCATTAAATCACAGTTCAATCCAGAAGATACATCAAGCAATATCTTCCAGCAAAGCAGTTATGACAAGACAGCAAGTCACAGTTCTGATTAGTTCAGTTCATCTAATTTATTTAGAACATTAAACATCCAAGCAGCATCAACTTTACTCCATCTAGCAATGGCATCACAGGCAGATGCAGAAACTAAAGCTGGACAGGTCATAATGGGTGGTTATTGTGCAACGCGGGATAAGAAAAACACCAGAACAACAACTATAAAGAAGCCTTTTTGCTTTTGTTCTTTTGAGTTCCCTTTGAGAAGCTCCAAATAAAAAATCTCAAAGAAAAGGAATTCTTGTAATTACAGTTATCTACACTGACACTTCAACTGAAGACCAAAATGGAAATGTGTACTTAAAACCAGCACCCACTCACCCACACATACACACAAATATTTTCTTAAAGTAAATGAGAGTTGTGTACAACGTGCAACCTGCAATTTACCCTGTTCTACGTCAGAGCTCTTCTGCTTTTACAGAGATCCAATTTTGATCAGCAAATTCGTTTTATACACTTTGGCATGTAAAGTTCCACAAACACTTTTTGATTCAACTCATAACCCTGCAGTTATGTGTTGGTCGAATAATATTTAACCCCTGATGCCTGAAGGATAAAACATTTTTTTAACAGAGTGAAATCAGATGTTTTACCTTTAATCTCTGGAAATATCCATTGAAACGTTGTTGAAAATGAATAAAAGGATGTTCAGTTGTTGAAAAATACTGGTAGCTTTGTACCATTGCCATAAAAATTGAATCTAAAGTACATAAGGCATGGGTCTTTGGGGACGCCATGTTAGACCCCATGTTTTTTTTCTAGCCGGCTCGTGGTCCTGCGCCTGTCAATGATGTCACACTAGATGACTGGCTGGACGTACGCCTTACAGAAGTTACATTACCATGTTCTAAATTTTTTAGGCAGAAGAAAACACAAATTTATTATTGTAGTGTGATGACTTTATCGGCAGGCGCAGGACCCTCAGCAGATCGGGAAACTACAGTGCCAGAAAACTACAATTGACATTGCATTTCCTCCTCTGTTCACATCAGGCGATAATGTTCAACTAGCGCTTCTGCTCACGTCTACTGTTTTCCAAACCCCGCCACCCCACCCCTGTGCCCTTGCTGTGTGTGTGTGCGTATGTATATGTGTGTGCGTGCGTGCGTGAGTGTGTGTGTGTGTTTGTGTGTGTGTGTTCATTTTCATCTCTCTAGTCTGTTTAGATACACAAAAATTATCACATTTATCAATCGCAGTGTTTTATTTTGAAGTTTTTTTTTTATTTTACCAGCCTGCCTCTTCTGCTTTGGTTTGACTTCCTGCCAGAATTGACGCGACTCACGACAAAGTAGAGCTCACGCTGAAACGATCGCTGCACGACTCAAGCCTTCGTGGCACTTCGCAGCTGATGTGACTGATAGCATAGGTTAACAAGGGTGCCGATTAGAAGCGCTCGTCGTTCCACTGCGCTTAGTCACGCTTCCGCGTCTGGTGTGTTTTGGGCGTTACAGTGATCCCTCGTTTATTGTGGTAGATGCGTTCCAGACCTGGCCGCGATAGGTGAAAATCCGCGAAGTAGGGACACCATATTTATGTCTCGAACTCCTCCTGCTGACTACACTTCCCAGCATTCCCGCCACCAACGTGGCTTGCCGACGTCATCACGCCGACACTATTTACGGAAGCACCGCCGTTCAGTCATCACTCAGTCATCGTTCCTACCAGACATTGAATAGAGTTCTCAGGCTTACCAGCCCTCAACCCAGGAAAGGGATCTTTCCACGCTGTCTACTGCTAGTAAGTCAGCTTCCTTATCCATCCAGAACTGCTGCTCAGTCTCGGCTCTCTCCGAGCTCTGCGCCGCCGTTCCCAGAACAAAGCCGCATGCTCTGTCTAACCCAATGCTAGCCACTCCACGTCTGGGTCACACAGGTACGCCACAAACAATCTCCGCTACGCTTCACCTCAGCCACTCGAACCTGACAATTTACAGTATTTATTTAACAGGTACGTATTCAATATTCAGACTTTTAAAACCCTCCCTTTACATAGAAAACAAATTTACTTGGTTTTTTTATAGTTTTATTACAAAAAGTGCATTTTATGATGAAATTGATGAAAAAAATCAGGAATTTCTTGATATTTCGCATAGAAAAATACTGTGAATCGGCGAAAAATAACGCGAATCGGCAAATTTCCCTTGAATAAGGCTCCAAAGAAAAAATTCGCAAAGTCGTGAATCCAAGATAAACGAACCGCAAAGTAGCGAGGGATCACTGTATAGGTAAATAAAATTGGCTCTTGCCACCTGTAAATCGCTCACTAGGGGGCAGTAGGTGTGTTCAGAACTGGATCTGGCAGCATTCTGATGAAAGCACTGATGCCCCATCTTTGATGAGAGTTAGTGACAAAAATCTAATAGGGGTTAAAACATATTTTTATCAAATTTCACACATTTATTATTAAGCATAGAAAATCGGCCCTTACCATTTGTAGAATCTGAATCTTCCACCAGCTGGACGAAACATTAAGGATTCAAGACAGCAGGTTTCTTAGGAATGTAATCACGTTAAAGAGGCATTTATCCTAGAAGTAAATGTATTAAAAATGATCCATTTTGGCATTTTGTGGTAAAAGACAGATTGTCGCAGTGATCACCGCAACATTTGCATTTATTTACTCAGACTGCTAGTTCAACTCAGTAGCAAGTTTGAGAAACACGCATTCCCAAAGATATGGCAACATACGTCTTTTAATTCATGACTAAAATGGTGAAAATTGAATGTTAATAGTTGTTAGAATGAAAACATGCTAACAAAACTATCACCAATGTATGTTTGGACACAAATCCAGTTCCAGGTTAAAAAGGCCACATATGGATATCCATATTTAAATAATCTCATCATCTCTCTGTTGTTTGGTGATTCTGTTGTGTTACAAAGTCAAGAAGGTTGACTAGGCAATCGGAGGAGCATCTCACATTTATCTTGCTGTAGAGTAAATCTCTGACAAAGTAACTCATTGAGATCTGTTGTTCTATCGGCCTTAGCCGTCAGAATTTTGCAGGTTGCAAAAAAAATAAAAAGTAAAAATATCAAGTAAAAATGAAAAAATTGAGAAAAAGCTTATTAGGAATTTTTGAAGAGATCCTTGCTTGGGGATTGGTAAACCAGACGCAGGGATTTGAAATTTTAGCAGACAATTAATTGTCACTTGTGACAGACTTATTACTGTCTGCTGGACAGATCACATCCGTTTCAACTGCACATGACAACGCCGCACATTACCGTGTGACTGGAGCTTGTAGACAGCATCACATTCCTGAGTTTATGCATCAAATTATAGAACGTGGTGTTACAACAATGCATCAGTCACTGTTAGATCAGACCACAGGCGTGTTTCTGAGTAATCATGTCGGACTCTGAGTGAATTTTCTTGGAGCTCTGCCAGCCTTGCTATCATCTCCATTTCATTAATGTTGGGAATAGAATTGTGTCCGAAGTAGAGTGGGAGGACAAATGTGACCGCACAATTTGACCTTGATGATAATTAGAAACTGGGGGAAAACTCAAAAGGCTATAGACCTCAGTAGTGTTCTGTTTCACTAAATCAAGTATGCAAATATCTCTACTGTCGCTTTGTCCCTTTGGCTCTTTCTGTGTTTTTGTTTTTCATTCCAGATGGCACATCTCTGCTTGCATTATCTCCATCTAGCAGGGCAGCCCTGTCCCCGCTATCTTTATGTACGATTGTACTCACCATATGTGCACAACTGGCTGCGTGTACACAACACTCCAGACGCGCTAACAAGCACCCCTCTCGTGTCTCTCTCTCCGTCTCCTTGCTGCCTGATGTCAGCGAGGCAGTTTTAAAGTGACGGCTGTGATAAGAAAGATGGGAAGAAGAGAAGTGGCACCGGGAAGAGCGACTGTGTGAGAATAGTGTGTGTGTGTGTGTGTACGTGTGTGTGTGTGTGTGTGTGTGTGTGTGTGTGTCTGAGTGGGAACCTCATTTAGACGAGATGTGTGATGCATTGTGTGTGTCAGGGGAGCCACGATGAGTTCTTAAAGCCTCAGATTGAGAAGAGGTTAGTGCAGAGGCAGAGCAGAACAACGCTTTGGACAATTTTTATATCATTTCATCTGAAAATCCTCACTTGTGTATTAAATTGTACAAAGTTTAACAGCAAGTTCTTCCCTGGCTTTCTGAGTCAAAGACCTCCTTTTGAAGCAGGTCTTTCTGGAAGATTATGAATAGTTAATATCTGTGTGGCTTTTAAATGACCTCAGTTTGGAAATCAACACAAAATTCCTTCTAAACACAGATGAGCTCACAGAAAATCTACCCACAACATGCACTGCTACCACATAGAGACATTTAATCTGAAGATTATTATAGCGCTTGATGCAAATATTGTACAGGTTCTGGCAAAAATATTAGAAGATCCCTAAAAGCTGAACCTGAATTTATATCTGGTTAACTCTGAAGCTAATTTGGTCACCAAACAGCAGCAATCTGGAGATTTCCCCCTTTCAGGAATTACGTTTGATTCTTTAGAGATCTGTAAAATGTATCATCTTTGCCTGTGTGATATAATGTAGGCAATAAGTAATTTTTCTTTGCTAAGCCTGCCCTGGGGACCCCATGCAAATTGAATTTAGCACCACTAATAGCCTTTGGCATTCGCTTACAGATGTCAAAAACAGAGTGTATGAGTGTTTTCAGACGCTCCTAGACAGATGAGAAGTTTCTAATGAACAAGTGCATCTTTAAAATGTATTATGTATGAAAAAGCAACATAACGTGACAATATTAATTGTAAAACAATGTTTTAGCTCTGTTGGCCTGGTAGAGATGTGTGTTCATGAGCGAGAAACGTCACTCCCACTTGTAATCACAGAAGTAGGGAGAAGGGCTTAGGGTGCAATGCATTTTCTTCACCTCTAGATGGTGCCCTTTAAGAAAAAAACTCCAAGTTTCTGTTTTAAAATAACAAATTCCCATGCCCAAAAAGAAAATTTCTTGTTCAATAAATGAGGAAAACAATTTCTGTGTTTTCACAAGTTACAGGATTAATGATAAATTCAATAGATTGTTACGCTATAAAGTGAGTCTCGTTGTGATAGTAGGATGTACATTTGAATAAAAAAACATTTGATAAATTAATTTCTTGAGCTGAAATAATAAAAAAATAAAAAATTATATTGAATATAAAACCGTGTGTAAAGGACAACAAGATGTATCCCATTTTTTCTGTGTTCAGTTGGACTGGAAGTAAAAGACAATGGGCATTAAACAACTAATTAGAATTAAAAAAACATACCGATTTATTTTGTTTTAAAAAATAATTAAAAAACAATATAACGGGATGCAAGGGTGATGGAGGGGGCATGGGAGTTTTCCCAACCAATCCACATGTGTTTTGTGGATTTGGAGAAGGCTTATGACCGTGTCCCCAGGGGCACCCTGTGGGGGACGCTCCAGGAGTATGGGGTGGGTGGCTTTCTGTTAAGGGCCATTCAGTCCCTTTACCAGAGGAGCGTGAGTTTGGTCCGCATAGCCGGTAGTAAGTCAGACCTGTTCCCGGTGAGGGTTGGACTCCGCCAGGGCTGCCCTTTGACACCGGTTCTGTTCATCACCTTTATGGACAGAATTTCTAGGCGCAGCCGTGGTGTGGAGTGTGTCAAGTTTGGTGGCAGGACAATCTCGTCTCTGCTTCTTGCGGATGATGTGGTCCTCCTAGCTTCATCCAGCTCTGACCTTCAGCTCTTGCTGGGTAGGTTCGCGGCCGAGTGTGAAGCGGCTGGGATGAGGATCAGCACCTCCAAATCTGAGACCGTGGTTCTCGACCGGAAAAGGGTGGCTTGCCAACTCTGGGTCGGGAGAGAGGTCCTACCTCAAGAGAAGGAGTTTAAGTATCTCGGGGTCTTGTTCACGAGTGAGGGTAGGAGGGATCGGGAGATCGACAGGCGGATTGGTTCAGCGTCTGCAGTGATGCGGACGCTGAGCCGATCTGTCGTGGTGAAGAGGGAGCTGAGCCAGAAAGCCAGGCTCTCGATTTACCGGTCGATCTACGTCCCAGTCCTCACCTATGGTCATGAGCTTTGGGTAATGACTGAAAGAACGAGATCGCGGATACAAGCGGCCGAAATGAGTTTCCTCCGTAGGGTGGCCGGGCTCAGCCTTAGAGATAGGGTGAGGAGCTCGGACATTCGGGAGGGACTCGGAGTAGAACCGCTGCTCCTCCGGATTGAAAGGAGTCAGTTGAGGTGGTTTGGGCATCTGGTCAGGATGCCTCCTGGACGCCTCCCTGGGGAGGTGTTTTGGGCATGCCCTGCCGGCAGGAGGCCCCCGGGTCGACCCAGGACACGTTGGAGAGGTTACATCTTCAATCTGGTCTGGGAACGCCTTGGGGTCCTGCCGGAGGAGCTGGTGGAGGTGGCTGGGGAGAGGACGGTCTGGAGCTCCCTAGTTGGGATGCTGCCCCCACAAACCGGACCCGGAAATGAGGTGGATTGTCTGCTTCAAGTGCAGGAGTTTAAACACCCTGAGTCTTGTTCATTAGTATGAGAGGGAGGGAGCGGGGGGTTGGCGAGTGGGTCGGGGTCAGCATTCGAGGCGATGAGGAGGCTAAACTCAAATGCTGTGGTAAAGAGGAAGCTAAGCAAGAATTCCTAAAAAGATCACAAATACAGGAGACTAAAATCAGTCTCCTCAGCAGCATGTCCAGGCTCAGCCTTAGAGATAGGATGAGGAGGTCAGAGGGACTTCAGCCGCTGCTCCTCTACATCAGGAGAAGCAGGCTGAGCTAGGCTGCCGGTGGTGAGGGTGACCTCTGCAGTGGTGTTTATAAGATGCTGCATGGTCAATCTAGGTCAGAAACACCCTAGGATCCATCAGGAGGAGCAGCAGAAGTGGCTGAGGAGAGGACAGTCTGGACTTCCCTTCTGTCTCCGTGACCCGTTTTTTCTTCCAAGCCGAAATCCAAAAATTGTAATCGCAAGGTCCTAAAAATTTCTTTCACTGCAAATTGCAAATCTGTTACTGATTCAATTTGCCATCGCAAAACCGTCTCTGATTTAGACAAGCTATAAAAGTAAAAAAGATGTAGTTAAAATACAGTTATTTTATTGTTTACTTTATTCATTTGTAAAATATGTATATACACACTATACACACACTCACACACATAGAAAAAAATTAAAATAAATTAAAATACTAGCACACACATTTGGGAATGTATATACCTTACATACTATACATATTATTACTTAGATTAGCCATTTTTAAATTTTGCATGTTTTTACATTACTGTATTTTTGCACAACTCTGTTGCTGTGAAGCTCGCACACAAGAATTTCACTCACATGTACTGTACCAGTGTACCTGCACATGTGACGTGACAATAAAAGTTATTTGATTTGATTTGATTTGTTACTTCGTCTGTTGTTTGCCGAAGCCTAGGTTCAGCTTCTGCACGACTTCCTGCAGAATATCAGTTCAGACATCAGCTCAGTTCATCAGACAGACGAGTTACTTTTTATGACTGAAGGAAAAGCATTCAGTGTTCAGAGCTGAGTGGTGCCGACCTTCAGCTGAGTGAAGAACACTGGAAATCTCTTTACCCTGCAACAGCATCTACACTTTTCATCATTTTTTAATCAAAACATCCTCCTATTGACCAAATCCAGCAGATCTTGAGTTTTTATCATCAAACGTGTGAAAAGGATGAATGCAACAGACTTTATTCCTCATTTAGAAAGAAAAATAAAAGGGAAATAATTTAAGTCTAATGTTCCATAGGGCTTAGGGGCGAACAGCCAGCTCTAATGCTGTGTGCATTCCTCAGAGATTCTGGTCCTCACTGACATGACAGCGTCACACACTTACATCTGTGATGAGAATCTCCCATTCCATCACATCCAGAAGGTTCTGGTGACTGCAGAGGAGGTAGGAGTCTAGTGTGGGGTTTAAACCTGGCTCTGGACTTTGCAGCTGAAATAAAGACTCATCAGACCAGGAAATTTTGCCAAATCTTATCCTGGGACCTTCGTCATGCATGCCTCAAAGCGAGATTGCCACATTCATTCTAGAGATCAGTGTTTTTGTTACTCCTCATCAGTTGTTTGCTTGGTGGATTGCTTGCTCTGTATTTGCCTTAAATTAGTAAATGTCATATGCTGCACCCTCTTCCTGCTCCACCTCCTCTGAAAAAGCCATTTTTTTACAGTCCACCTCCAGCCCGACCCCTCCTGTTTTAGTCTGTCTGACTAAATCAATGTCACATCTGCTGTCATCGATGCTGCTCCATTCTCCACCCCCTAAGGGGGCTCTGCCGCTGCTCTCCAGGCTTTCTATATATTCTCATGGAAGTACAGGAGAGTCCCAGAGCCGAGCTGTCAAATAAAAAAAATACTGCAGATGGAATAAATGATTTCTTAATGAGAGTTTTTCCAACTGAAATGCGCTTTTAAAGTTTAAAGGAACTGAATAGCATTGAATGGGTGCACATACAGGGCTGTGTAGCACGATGTGACACTATCATATCTTAAGGAGACTACAGTCACTGTCTCATGAGCACACCCTGGATTACCGTAATTACATGAAAGTTTGTGCTGTGACATAATTTCCACCTGTTGCTGAAACCTGAGGACTTTTAAACATTAGTTCTGTAGCCAAAATGTGGTAATTAGGGTGATTTCGCTCAGAATGATGCAGGAAGCACACACACACACACACACACACACAGGAGAGAACAGTGGGGGAAAGGTAAAGCAGGGTATCCTAGAAAAAGTGGGTAAAACACTAAGAACATTTTAAGACCCTTTTATAATTAAATTAGATTAAAAAGTCAGTTAATTGAGCCTCAAGCCTAATTTATACTTCTCCATCAGCTTGAATGGGGAGTCACGCACACGCAATGACAGAAATATTTCCCTTCGGACTTCTGCGTCACCCGGGAAGTGCTGCAAAGCAATTCCCTGCCAGGACAGCAGAGGGCGTAGCAGTTTCTGGGGTATCCTGCCACCATTACAGTCATGTATGTGGTCCAAGATATTATGTTTACTGTTGTTTACATTGCATTTATGCATTTCAGAGACTTTTACATGGATGAAATTTTCCCTCATTCTCCTCCACCTCTTCTTGCGATCAGCACGTCTAAATCCACGTTTTTCATCATTTCCGTCCACGAAAAAAAAAATAAAAAACACTTGCTGCATATTTTTGTGCTCCTCCAGTCACGGGTGAATAAACGTTCATATTTTCTGTCCTTTTCTGCAAGGCTTTCTTCAATCTTTTCCTTATCTGCCGCTAAATATCTTTGTAGTTTTTGAGGGGCCAGTGGTGGTGCTGTTGATGAATTTAAAGGAAGCAGCATCATGACCAATCACAAGCTTGCTGTCTCCATCAATTTTTGACGGATAGTTAAAAATTCGGGCACGTCTCTGTCAGCCTCTGCAAGCTTGCTTGAGAGCCCTTGCGCCGACGCCTAACGGCGTTGCGTGTCTCCGTACCAATGCAGACAGAGAAGTATAAATTAGGCTTTGTGTCTCAAAGAAGCCAATAACCAAAATTACTTTATTCATACATGAATCAATGCAGTTTAATGTAGCATTTAGAGAAGTAACACATTCATATATTAATTACTTAATCCTTAAGGACCCATGGTGACACTGGTGTCACAATCCATTTCAAACATCTGCAAAATTGCTTCTTGAGTCAAATATTCAAGACTGAAAACCTCAAGTGACATTATGTCCATACATATATCGAAAATTATTCTACTTCTTTATTTTATTCCTTTTGATGTAATTAATCCAGTCTGATTTCTAATTAAAAAGTTTTTGGGTTCTAAAAGGTTAAATACCACTGTCGCTGTGTTTTGCTCTCACTCTGCCATCTTGCACTTGCTTTTTGAAATGCCACAATAGACCTGTGACATTAGCCCTCACAAAGGGAATCAGTGTGCCAGACAAAACAAAACCATGCTTGCAAAGTGAATATTATAATTAATAATTATTTATTTCATTTTATTTTTATTGAAGACCTTGTTTTTCATTTGGAACCAACTAGTCACACGTATGAGCCCTGATCATTTATCAGCACCTTGTTCCTCAGGAGTTACTCTTGATTTATTTCAACTCTGAAATGAAAGGATCAGTCGCTGCATGTTTAAATTTGTGTTTCACAATTTGCATTTCCATCAAGTCATTTGGATTCTGTGAATTGTTGCAACACACCCTCTAGGGTCACATTAATCTGTGTGTGATGTCAGCTGAGATCTCTCGGTTAAAGCAGAAAGAGGAAGAGGAGGAATGAATAATGCAGAGAGCCGTACTCAGCATCTCTTTCATTAAAGAAAAAAATCAACCTCCGAGAATCAGTGAGGTCAGCAGCTGGAACACCTGACAAGAACATTCTCCTGTTGTGCTTGGACAGAGCTTGTGTTGTCTGTCTGATACGTGAGTCTGATGGAGGACGCTGACTCTTCCGACCGAAGCGCTAACAACAACCAGAAAGAAGCGGGTGGCCCGGCTGAAAGTGCTGAAGTCATAAAATCTATTTATGGCTCGTACTGTGACACTTTCATTCTGCTATCTCTTACCTCCCTGCTGTCTCGTCCCATCTTTACACACACACACACACACACACACACACACACACACACACACACACACACACACACACACTGTCACTTTGGAACATATGTATCTTCTGCTCTGTGCTGGTGATGTGCTCCTAGGGCTTATATTCACTCTGGGTCAGTTCGCCTCCACACCTTCTGCCTATCTGTCTTCCTGTCTCATTTTTTCTTGTCCCAACTTCCTGTTTCCTCTTGTCTTTAATCCATGCCTCAGTTCTCTTGCCAATCCACAGCCAAACAACTCCAAATCTCCTCATTTCACCTCACCCACACCCACTAAGAAAGTTTTTAAAAAGTCTAATTTTTAGACATTTTATCTTGTTTTTAGTTCAAAAAGAAAAAGATTATTCTCTAGAAAAATACTATTACTTAAAATTAGGTGGCTATTCTTAAATATA
>NC_091751.1:62449936-62613137 GCF_043380555.1 Nothobranchius furzeri | reverse complement strand
TGCATTAAATTAAACTCATAACTAATCAGGATTTGAAAATGTTGTTGTTACAACGGTTGTAAATAAAATATATTTGTGTTCAAACTAATGTAAACAGCTAATTTATGTCAGAAAATTCTGTGACAGTTTTTATGTCATATCATTTAATTATGAACAAGTCCATATTCACACATGAAATACCTTTAAATGTCGTAAATAACAACTAAAACCTGGGTGCGCTTTGCAGGATGATGGAGAAAAGTTTTCAGATATTTATTAGGAATGCAGAAACTTTATTATGTGCTACAGCTTGTTAATGGTTTTGAGCTTGGGAAGACCTCTGTACTGAGCTTGTAGTGGTTTTTTCTGTAGATCAATGAGGTATGGCAGTTGCTATGACAGCACGGCTTGGCCGTTGAGGACATTAAAGAAAGATTAACCTAGCTAGTGTCTCCATCACAACTGCATGGTGTTAGCATGGCATGAAATTTTAAAGTTAGCTTTCAGACGCCACTGGCAGTCATAAGTCACCAAGTTAGGATGGTAACAGCATAAATGGACAAAGGATGCACAATAATTGGCCAAGGATCTTTACTATTTGTATGACTCAGGGCTGCATGGTGGCATTGTTGTTGCTTAACATCAATGAGTTAGCATCTCCCTCATGTTATGGAAATGTTTCACTGAACTATGACGCACACAATAGGAGATAGAATGTTCTGCCTTTCATATTATTAAATCATCCGAAGGCGTATAAGGAATATGGGTTTGAAGTGTTAATTCATGAGCAGGTCACAGAAATAGGCCAAAAACAAAAGCCTACATACAACTTTATGATTTTTCCCGCAACAGACGCACATAATTACATTTATACAAAGTAAAGAACCTCTCACAATCTTTCCCATCTTCTCCTTAGCTCCCCCTTTTTCCCAGAAACAACAAACTGGCAGGATGCGCGCAGCCGCATGAACAAATCTGTTGTACCTGCACACAAGAAGCCTGCACTAAAACAATAAGCTACTGTCAAAATGTCCATCTTCCCAAACATTCACGGGTTTTTGTCTGGTTACTGGTTTCCTCCCACAGACCAAACATGCATATTGGGTTTAGTGGAGAGTGTGTCTCTGTGTGTTCTTTACTGTGTTGTTTTATCCCATTGTGAGTGATTTTACTGGATTTAGAGGATAAACACAAATTATCTGCAAATGACCTCGTGGCTCCGTCGGCATGAATTTTAATAAAAGGTTTTAATCATGAAAAACGCTCCTAGTGGTTTTAGCTTTAGTGGCGTCAAACCCAAAGTGCAGCTGGGAAAATGAAGCTATTGGAGCTGAAAGTGAGGCTCGTTTGTAGCAGGATGATCTGTATCTGTCGGTTCTCCTTATCGTCCTGGTTTATTTGACCAGGCACAGAAAGCTGCTTTTAGCGGAGATACTGTCAACAACACACTCAGTCACCTCTCTGATCCAAAACAGGAAGCATTTGTTTGAGCTGCTGCACACATGTAGGTTTATGCATAGCACTGTGACAAAAGGTCATGAAGACACATATAGATAATCTATGTGATAACTTGCATTGCTTGTTTTAAAACAGAATAAAAATGAGATGTTATTTACCTTGTTTGGCTTAGCCGACATCACCGCCGACCCTTTGTACGTGAGGGGGTCCCCTTCTGGTATGCCACCAGGGAATGAACAAATACTTTGGATGGTGAATGATGAGGTTGTGGAGGTTCAGACGCAGGAAAGGGGGCTCTTGCTGACCCTGTACCTCGTCGAACCTTAGGGGGAAATGCAGGGTTGCACTCAAACCCCGCCCAGATGGCGCGACCGAAAACAGTCCGCCTTGGATGACAGTCGCCCCAGAGGCGAGGGGGCCCTGTCCCTCCCGGGTCCCCCCCCCAAGGGGGACAGAGGCGCGAGGCGGAGGAGAGAAGGCACAGCGAGTACTGCAGAGTAAATAACTCTTTTTTTTTCTGCGTTTTAAAAGAACCAAACAATGCAAGTTGACAAAATACACAGAATGAACGTACAGACGATATTTATATGATGACATTAAACAATGTACACAAATATAAATGTTGTGAATAATAAGAGCTGTTTTCATTTAGTGTTCACAATTCAAGATTTCTCATTTATATGTGATACTTTTTGTCTTTTTTCAGAAAATCTCATAACCAAATGTTTCTTTAATTATTTCTTAAATCAGAACATCTTGTTCCTCACACTTGGCTCCAGAGGCTTTAACAATCTCCTCGTTCGTCTTTTTCCGAAGCTTTTTCATGCAGAAGAGTTAGCTGAAAGTCAGCCTAACACTAGCTCATTACCTGTTTTGGGGTCTTTGTGTATTCTCTTGTGGTTCCAGTAAATCCTGACACAGACAGATGTTATTTGGACGTATTTCTGCTTTGATTTTTGCTTAGGGTGATGTAGTGGAGGCTGGAAGCCTGCTGCACACCTCCTCTCCTCAGCTCACTGTAACTGTAGCCATTTATTTATTTAACCGTAAGCAATGCTGGTATAGAAGGATCTTAGCTGACATCTTTTTTCATCGTTGTGCGCATGGGCGAGTGGCTGGTTTGCAAGAACACACAGTATGGCCTGCAATCAATACGCAACGTACATTTTCAAGAGTTTGCGGGCAAAATCCCAAATATATAAACACTTTTACGTCTACAGACAGGAGGAGGTTTAGAGAGAAAATCTGCATTGAAGACAAAATTCAAGTTATTCAAAGATCGTAAGAGATCTGGGATGACGAAAAAATCATCACCGCTGTTTTTTTTTTTTTTTTTTTTTTTACAAATCTGCTGGGGAGACATTTATTCCTATTGAACAGAAAGCCCTGGACCCTTCACTCATGAGAAAGTAAAGGCTTCCAAAAGTCTGGAAGCCTACGATAATTTAGTTTCAAAGAAGGTGGATCAATCTCTTCTGCACAACAGAAAGACGCGGTCTTAACGAGCAGAATTACAGTATTATTGGCCAAAAAAATGGATAAATCCTCACTGTGACTGCAAATCCGGTACGTTTTCATTAATCAGTGTTCTTATTTCTTCTTCTTCTTCTTCTTCTTCTTCTTCTTCTTTTTCTTCTACTTCTTATTCTTCTTCTTCTTCTTCTTATTATTATTATTATTATTATTGACATCTCCATCAGAATGTAAAGGTGGGTTTTTAATACACAAAGATGAATGTTTATACAACGATCTTCTCTAATTAACAAATACTTATTGACAAAGACTTACTATAAACTAAATGAGCCTCACCAACACTCCGCTGCTGCAGGAATACAGACTTTCTTCGGACAGTCCGGGTCACCTACAATCATCTCTCATATTTTACGGTCCTTTACAAAGGAAATGCCAATCAAACTTTTTATCTAGCCTCCCATGGACTGAACATTCAACCACACAGCAAGTATGATCCATCTGCGTCGTAAAATCCTCCTCCAAACATGCTAAACAATCAAATTATAGTCAAAATACACGGTTTATTTTCACACAATCCCATGATGCAATGCAAGAACATAAACATTGACGTCACAAAAGATCCCCATATTGATCAGCCAGTAATTTGGGTTTTTTAAGTTTTTGCTGATTTGGGTCAGAAGCTAATAAGCCATCAAACCTCTGGTTTAGAAGCTTATTTTTGATGTTCTACATCTAAGCTCCAAACAGGTTTTCCAGGTAACACGTTTTTCTTTAACGTTCCTCAGGATGCTTCTCATCTCCTCTTTCTTTCAACTCATTTATACTTAACGAACCAGGCTGTGTTTCTAGCCCCGCAGGTTGCCTGAACCTCCGCCATGTCTCATCTTATCTCTCCCCAAAAGCTCTACGATACATACTTCCTCTGTCTGTAGATCTCTAATCCCTAAAGGCTTTTTGTGAATGTTCTTGTGAACTTTTCTTTTGCCCCACTTTTCTTTGCGGTGTTTTTCGATTGCTAAAACGTGTTTTTCAAAACTGTACGTTTCTTTCAAAACTGCACACACAAAACTTTAGGTTACTGTCGTAACCCCGGTTCTCTGAGTAACATGAGTGAGATGTCTCACTATGGGATACGCCCCTCCGCGGATTCCTCAGAAGCACTTATCTCAATACGCCAATCCTGATTGGCCAGTGACCGTGACGTACGCGTCCCCCTGCTACTATAAGTAGCAAGCGTCCCAACGTACGCACTATTCAAGATAAACACCTCTTCTCGCTTCGCCCAGCAAGAAGGGTTGTCTGGTGAGACATCTCACTCATGTTACTCAGAGAACCGGGGTTACGACAGTAACCTAAAGTTCTCTTTCTTAACATTCGTTTCGATGTCTCACTATGGGATATGGAGACTCCCGTATTGCCAGACAGCTTATCCAGCGATCACCAACCTACAGGGATACGTCTTGGCCCGCCAAAGACCCCACACTCAGAATCGTGTGAGTCATTGCAGGGACCGAAACATCAAGCTTATAGAAGCGTGCAAATGCAAGTGGAGAAGCCCAACTTGCTGCAGCACAAATCTCCTGGATTGACAGCCCCCGAAAAAGGGCCCAAGAAGCAGACAGGCCCCTAGTAGAATGGGCCCTGAGCCCAACAGGAGCCTGAATGCCCTGACAGGAGTAAGCCATAGAAATAGCCTCCACAATCCAGTGGGAAAGCCTCTGCTTTGTGACGGGTTTCCCCTTACGAGGCCCACCCCATGACACAAAAAGCTGGTCCCCCCTGCGAAGGTTCTCCGTCCGATTCACATACTCCTTGAGCGCGCGAATCGGACACAGCTTGTGCCACCGCTCCTCCTCAGGAGAGGAGAAGGGTGGCGGGTAGAAAGCTGTGAGAATAATAGGAGAAAAGGAGCCCACCACCTTAGGCACAAAGGCAGGGTTGGGCTTCAAGGACATCTTCATGTCACCGGGTGCAAACTGGGTGCAGGATGGGTGCACAGAGAGAGCCTGTAAGTCACTAACTCGCTTTGCAGATACCAAAGCCAGGAGTAGCACCACCTTAAGAGACAGGATCTTAAGGTCCAGGCCGTCCATAGGCTCAAATGGAGGCCCGGAGAGGGCCGACAGCACCAAGGACAGATCCCATGAGGGCACCAGGGGTCGGGACACAGGGAGAAGCCTGCGCGCGCCCCTCATGAAGCTACACACCAGGGGGTGTTGACCTGCCAGTTTCTTCCCAAAACCCAAGTGTCGGGAGGAAATGGCTGCTAGGTACACTTTAATGGTGGAGAAAGCCTTCTTCCCATCCAACAAGTCTTGCAGGAAAGACAGAATGACGTTCACCGGGCATTGGAAGGGTGAGACCTCCCTGCCCTGACACCAGGCTTCAAACACCCTCCATTTACAGTCATATAGGGACCTAGTGGAGGGGGCCCTAGCATTCTGAATGGTTCGAATGACCGCCTGGGGCAGCTCTGCTGACACTAGCCCGCACCCCTCAGGGGCCAGGCCCACAGGGCCAGCCGTTCTGGATGAAGGTGGAAGATCGAGCCTCCCGCTTGGGACACCAGGTCCCTGCGAAGCGGAAGTTTCCAAGGTTGGCCCTCCAGGAGCTGGAAAATGTCCGCCACCCAATGCATAGCTGGCCAGTATGGGGCCACCAGAATGAGAGTGTGGAGCTGGGTTCGTACCCTCAGCAAGGTGGGTGGTATCAGGGCCACTGGGGGAAAAGCGTAAAGCAGTCCCCGTGGCCAGTCGTGCGCCAGCGCGTCCACGCCGAGTGGAGCGTCTCGGTCGCGCAGAGGACAGTGAGCATTCTCCTTGGAGGCAAAAAGATCCACTACGGCTGTGCCGAACCGGATCCAAATCTGTTCCAACACTGCTAGATGCAGGCTCCAATCCCCGTACAGGGGTGTCCCTCTGGACAACAGATACGCCCCCCGATTCAGAACACCCGGGACATGGGTGGCTCTGATTGAGAGGAGATGCCTGCTGCACCATAGGATCAGTCTGCGTGCCAGCGTGTGTAACCGCACGGAGCGCAGCCCCCCCTGGTGGTTTATATAAGCCACAGTCAAGGTGTTGTCTGTTCTCACTAGGACATGATGGCCGGAGAGAAAAGGCAGGAAGCGCCTCAGGGCCAGAAAGACCGCGAGGAGTTCCAGATAATTTATGTGTGTCCCCCAGAGCTCTCTGCTCCACACACCCCTGACAGAGCGACCCTCCAGGAGCCCCCCCCAACCTGACAGGCTCGCATCTGTCGTGACCACTTTCCTCACGAGAACCAACCCCAAAGGCACCCTCTGTGCCAAGAGGGAGGGGTGACGCCAACAGCGGAGCGCCGTGACGCACGCTGCAGAGACCGTCACCCTGCGCGCTCTGTGGCGTACTGGAGAGAGACCCAGAGAAGCCACCCAGCGTTGAGAATCTCTCATGTGTAGACGGCCGAGTGGTACCACTGAAATAGCCGACGCCATGAGACCCAAAAGCCTGAGGCATAACGCAAACCGCACCGAACTGTGTAGGCGGAAGCGCGCCAGGCAGAACGAGAGCGCGTTCACGCGCGGTGCCGAGAGACGGGCCGTGAACGCCCCTGAGTCCAGATTCAGACCTAGAAAGGTTATTTTCTGGGAGGGGAGGAAAGCGCTTTTCTGCCAGTTTATTCTGAAACCCAGACCACACAAGGGAGGGATCACAACCAGCGTGTTTGACGCTGTCTCCTCTCTGGACCGTGCCAGCAGGAGCCAGTCGTCTAAATACGTGGCCAGCCGAATGCCCCTCCCTCTCAGAGGGGCGATCGCCGCCTCCGTACACCTGACAAACACCCTCGGGCTCAGCGAGAGGCCGAATGGGAGCACGGTGTATTCGTAACACACTCCCTGAAAGGCAAACCTCAGAAATGTCCTGTGTGGAGGGTACACGGGAACATGAAAGTATGCGTCCCTCAGGTCGATTGAGGTGAGCCAGTTGCTCTGGTGAATCAGACGCAAAAGGGATGAGAGCGTGAGCATTTTGAATCTGTACTTTCTGAGGCATCGGTTCAGGGCCCTCAGATCCAGGATCGGGCGAATCCCGGTCCCTCCCCGCTTCGGGACCAGGAAGTACCTGGAGTAGAAACCGCTCTGAGACCGATCGGGAGGCACAATGCATATCGCTCCCTTCTCCAGCAGGGAGGAGATTTCTCCCTGAAGGATGTGAGCTGACGACCCCTGGGCGTGGGAGAACACTACGCCGGAGAATCGAGGAGGAACAGAAGCGAATTGGAGCCTGTAACCCCTCGAAATTGTTCTCAGCACCCAACGTGAAGCAGAAACCGCTGTCCATTCCTCCCTGTGAGTGGAGAGCGGTGACACAGCCGTGACACACGGAGCACCAGCTCCCTCCAGAGGTTGTGGGGCAGCGGTGCTCGTGGCAGCCACTGCGCATGCGCGGGGGCTTTGTGCTTTGACGGCCCAGGCTTACGGGGACGACCCGTGGCGCCGCCCCCGCCTGGAACCGCTCATGGGTGACATTTATATTGATTTTTGCTGCGCCCTTGACATCTTGTCTGGATGCGACAGCGAACCTTTTAATGCTCCTTGAGCGTGACATGTTTGTGAAAAACAATGTGAGTGCTTGTGACGTGTGCTTTGAGCCGGCACCGCCGGCTGCACGTCCTGGCCCCACCCTGGACCGCTCGGGAACTCTGCCGGAGGGGTTCCGTGAGGGGGGGGAGAAAGCACCATGGCAACATCCAACAGGAGGAGCTGGCGAACGGGGAACCGCCAGCTGCAGCGTCGGGAGGGAAGAACTCCGACAGGCTGCCCACTTCTTCCTCCTCACCTGCTGACCGCCGTGTCTGGTGGGTTGTCCCGGTGACGGAGCAGCTTGGTTGCCGGATCCCTGAGGCCAAACTGGTCGAGGCTCTGAGCCCGAAGGAGCTGGTTGGACAGCTTGAGGCTTCGGGCGCTTTGGGATCCGGAACTGAGGCTGGGCTCGGGCAGCTGCCTGAGGCAGGTTCGGCCGAGCCGGCAGCGCCTGTGAGGGTTTACGGGGAAGGCAGAGATGAAGGGCTTCATCCTCTTTCTTTTTAGCCGCACACCGTTGCTGCATTGACGCCAGGGCAGAGCCGAAAATGCCTTCAGGCACGATTGGCATGTCCAAAATGTCCTCCTTCTCTCTCTCAGAGAGGTTGGTGAGGTTCAGCCATCGTGCACGTTCTTGAAGCACCATCATGCCCATAGCTTTAGCCGTAGCATGGACCGCGCAGCGCTGCACACGCAGGCAGATGTCGGTCAGTACAGTGATTTCCTCCCGCACCTCCGGGTCCGGCTTCGTATTCATGTCCTCACAGAGCTCGGCTTGGTACGCCGAGAGCATGGAGGAGACATTCAAAGCTCGGACCGAGATGGCGGCAGCCTTGTACGCCCTCTCGTTCAGCGCCGACTGGAAGCGGTCCGCCTTCGCAGGGAGAGCGGGAGGCCTGGAGGAAGTCGCCGAGAGCCGTGGGTGCAGGTGGGCTGCAACCAGCGGTTCCATCGGCGGCATGCGAAGCATGCCAGCCGTCTCCATCCCTTCGAAGTCCAGCGAGGAGGCTCTTTGAACAGGAGACCTGGAGCTGAACGGGTGTTTGTCCCAGGAGGACCCCACTTCTTGGAGTAGCTCCGGGAAGGCGGGGAGGAGGGGCTTTGCCGCCCTCGTGGCCTGAGGCAGCTTCTTTCCCTTGTAGCGGGATCTGACAGCCTCAGTGACCACGGTGGGCCAAGGGATGTTGAGCCTGGTCGCAGCGCGTCGGCAGACTGACTGCATGTCCAGGTGGGCGGCCGGAGAAACCGCTCCATCCCTGGGAGAGGACGGAAAGCTAGGCATGGAGGCCTGAGCGATGGGGAGAAAGACGTCGTCCTCCTCGTCCTCCTCTGAAATGAGGAGTTCCGAGGTGTCCTCGTCGTCTCCGTAGTCCAACTCCAACACATCCTCGGCGGGGTGGCTCGGACCGGCCAGTTCGAGCTGTGAGCCCCAGCTGAGTTCGGCACACGGTTCCGGCTCCGGGAGGACATGTTCGCTGGCGTCCCCAGGCGGTGGCCCAGGGGCCGGCAGGCAAGGGTCCTTCCCCGACAGGCTAGCTTGGCGCGCTAGCCGCCGGCGAAGGCTCTTCAGGGTGAAGCAAGCGCAGCTCTCACATGACCCGGGGACTTCCAATGCCAGCTGGGCGTGTTCCAGCCCGACGCAGCTCGAGCAGACCCTGTGCGGGTCTTTGCTTGAGATTTTGTTCCCACAGGTACAGAGGCGAGCTCCTGCACCGTCGACTCCTCTGGTGGGAGGAGCGGCTTCCATGTTGGCTAACTGGTGTGTTAGCATAGAACGAACAGATGCACTGGAGTGTGAAGCTGCTCGTTATGCCCCGAGCCTATGGTGAAGGTCAGGACAGAAGGACGGTAAGTTAACGTTCGGCGACGGAGAGAATATTAGAAGGCTCCGTCTGTGAACAGTTGAGCTAACTTACCTCAGAGATAAGCGACCACCGAAGCGAGAAGAGGTGATTGAATAGTGCGTACGTTGGGACGCTTGCTACTTATAGTAGCAGGGGGACGCGTACGTCACGGTCACTGGCCAATCAGGATTGGCGTATTGAGATAAGTGCTTCTGAGGAATCCGCGGAGGGGCGTATCCCATAGTGAGACATCGAAACGAATGTTAAGAAAGAGAACCTCAAACATAACACACAAATCTCTAAACCGTGGCTTCCCTTTGCAACAAAATCCTGCCATCACACATCGTAACATGTTCCCAAAATGGAACACATGTTTTCATTTGGTAAACACAGCCACATTTTCACATGACACACATACCATTCATTGCTTAAACACAAGTAGCCTTTGGGTGAACACTACCAAGCATGGAAAGAACACTGAAGAGCAAAACTGAAAACACAATTGTCTAAATGGAACACAATGCCATCATGCCGCCGGTCTGTGTCTGGCCAGAGGGCCTCATCAACATCACAGGTGATGTCCTCCTGGTCCAAACAGCGCTGGAAGCACCGCCTCGAGTGCCTCATGAAGCCCTGGCAGGCCTCAAAGGCCACATCTCTACAAGCCTCCTCCATGGCTTGAAGCAGTGGGACCTGGCTCTGTGGATTCCTTTCGTACACCTTCCACCTCCAGGCTGAGAAAAACTCCTCAGTGGGATTGAGGAAGGGGGAATAAGGTGGAAGGTATAAAATGGAAAACCGTGGGTGGCCCTGAAACCACTCATACACCTGGGTAGCCTTGTGGAAACTTACTTTTATGCTGCAGTCCCTGATTGCAAATTGCTCGCCAGACCCGAAAGTTTAGAGATTTGAATATTTGTGTGTTGTTGATTGAAGCTTTGAGAATTTATGTGTGAAGTGTGTGTAAACCTGAAAATTGTGTGCTGTGTTTTGACAGCAAGGTAATGTGAAATTGACATCAGAGTGAAAAGGAGGAAAATCAGAGTTCTAATATGATAAAGCAATCTTAAGTAGTGATAAACTGAGTCAAGCGATTGGGAACAGAAGTAGAGGTTGTGAAAATTGTGCCTCATTTTTGCTTTTTGAGTTTTAGCAATTGAAAAAACACTAATAGTCCTCCTCTACTGCACTCCTGAAGCCCTACTTGTGTCAGAGTGCAGTGTCTGCTACGGGCTGAATGCAGCGCAGATTGCTCCAGCTCAGATGAAGATTAGATCTGTGCAGACTCGTATTGTGTTTCTCCTTTGCGGCCCATCCTGGCTGCGTTTCAGCAGGTGCTGAAGATGTGACGTGAGAGCCATTGTGTTGCAGCTTTTTCAGCGGCCTGGGTTCTTTCATAGATGCATTTCTGATGCTGACTTGCATTCAGCAGTAACGAATCATGCCCTTTTAAACCAAAATAAAACAAAAACGTATTGGCTAAATAAAAGTGAACCGTAATATTTGGCATTTATATGACCTTTTTGGGTAAATTTTTATTGAGCACATGACCATGAAAGAATAACTGACTGAATAAAATAGGCAGTTTTCAAAAGAAGATTTCATTTATTGAGACAAAATCATCCAAACCAACCTGAACCTTTGTGAAACGCCTTTGACTCCTAAACTTAATGACTGGCTGTAACACTCTTGGAAGAAACAATTGCAATCAAGTGTTTGTGATAAGTGGCCATGACTCTAATATCTCTGTGGAGGAATTTTGATCCACCCTCCTTTACAGAAAAGTGACATAGGAATGTTTTTTGTACTATGGAACACGTATTTCTGCAAGAGATCAGATTTTATCACTTGCAGCAAGTGGTCCAGGTCCTGAGGCAGCAAAGCTTCCCAGACCTACCACCACCATGTCTGATTGTTGGTATGATGTTGATCTTCTGAAATAGCGTGTTAGTTTTTCCAGTTTTTCCTGTAAACTATAGAACAAATGAAACAAGAACATTTAAAAAACTGCAGGCCTCATTTGGATCATGAGTTCTAGGGCCAACACCTTTGATGATCAATGGGAACACAAAGTGCCACATTTTGGAAAATATCCAGTGGACTGATGAGACAAAAGTGAACATTTCTGCAAAAGTTCGTTTATGTCAGTAATGCAGCTTAGACTGAGAGACCATCTAAATGCTCAGGAACTCCTTGCAGGTGTTCTGGATTCATTAGCTGATTATTGTGTGACACTTTGAGTCTAGAATATTTAACCTTTTTACAATATTCTAATTGTCTGAGATGTTGAATGTGGAGTTTTCATAAACTGTAAAATATAACCATCCCAATTATTAAAAATGAAGCTTGAAATATGTGGCTTTGCATGTAATGAGTCTGACTCATATATTAGTTTCACATTTTAAGCTGAATTACTGACAAATTACAATTTTCACCATATTTTTGTTTTTCGTGTTTCACGTGTATGTTGCTTTTTGAGATCTTTTAGGAGATTTCTTGTTGTCAAACAGGTTTTGTCGAGTCATTTTTTTAGCTCTACAGGTCAGACCTGGTTAGTGAAATTGAATCCAGCTTTGCAAATAACGTGGTTAGGGTTAGTTAGTTAGATCATTCATGCTTCAATCAGGGGGATGGTTACTTTTTCACACAGGACCAGACTTTTCCCCTTTAATAAAAAAAATCCTAACATGAAAAACTGTGGGTGTTTCTCAATGTCAAGGTGCCTGGTCTTGCGAGGCGATGTCTTGTGAGGCCAGCCGCCTTGCTTGCAAGGCCACTGTCCTTCCTTGGTCAAAGAAAACAGTTAAATGGAACAGAATTGCATCACGTGACCACGGCCGTCACGTAACGTCACGTGACACGGGAGATAACGTTATATTTTATTCGTATTAGTTTCAATATAAATTAATAACGAGCCTTTTACTTTTTAAATTGTGTATATGTTTATTAAATAAAAAATATAAGCGAGTTACTTCCCGCTAGCCAACGAAGCTGCAACTACTAAGCACCTAACCAACCATAGATAACTTCTTTGGATCTAAAAAAAAAAACATTTTAAATTAGTTGTCTTACTTTTAAACTCAAAAATTGTCCCCGAAGTAGCTGCCGGCTTCTGATCCACCATCCTTTTGAAAACACAGCGGTGTATTCTGGGTAATTTTTGACCAAGGCTACCCTGCAAGACACCTCCAGTGTATCCTTGCTCAGCTAGCTAAACGGCTAACAAACGGAGAACACACGCCTCGATAGAACATGAACATTGGAAAATATCTTGGCGGCTCCCGGTGACGTGTCTCCTAGGCAACCAGAGCGGGGCCAAGACATCAAGGCGAGGTTCCTTGGCATTGAGAAACACCTTGTGTTTTGTATTTGCTCATGTTCTCTATGTGTGATATTGAAATATGTAGATCTATTAGAGTGGATCTGTTGAGGTCTACAGTTTAATCGTTCTCTTTTTTTCTGTGGAAAACCCATCCAAAAGTATATTTATCTTTTTTTGATGCTCAGAGGCTTATCAGAAGACACAGCGCTGCCTTTGTAGCAACGTCTATTTCTCAGATGAGCAGCAAACAGAAAGAATTTCCCATCCTCTCTGTAACAGGACTCAATTTGTCACAGCTTGGTCATAGATGACAAATGCTTAAGAGCAGGGGTGTCAAACTCATTTTAGCTCAGGGGCCACATTGAGGGAAATCTAGTCCCAAGTGGGCCGGACCGGTAAATAAAAAAAAATACTTCAGATTGTTTTCTTTGTTTTAATACAATCAATATAAAACAAGGCTGGAGCCCGAGGACAATGTAGTACAAGTACAACACCTGAAGTGTACTTGAAAATTTGAAAAAAATTAAAAAATCAACAACTAAAAACATTCCTTAGTGATTCAAAGAGCTTACAGATCACATGGCTAGATCAGTTTTATGCAGCACTTAAAGTATATTTGACTCATTTTACTTTACATCTTTTAGCTTTCACCAGCACATCAATATCAGAAGTCACATCCTGAGTGGCGGCCAACTTCAGGATGTGATTCAAGTTCTTGTGTGAGCCTTGAGCGCAGCTTTGTTTTATTTATACTCATTACAGAGAAAACTTGCTCACAAAGATACGTTTATTTTAACTACATTGTAAAGTATGAAAATAAAGTTTACACAACCATCTCGCGGGCCGGATTTAACCCGCTTGTGGGCCAGATCCGGCCCGCGGGCCGCATATTTGACACCCCTGCTTAAGAGGCACCCAAACAGAGAACATCCAGGGGTATTACCTGCCAGTGATGCACGTCACACAGCTCATTTACATGATGCTTTCATCATCAAACCTCTGCCTCTAATTGCTGTCTGCAGCTGCCACCATGAGCCTGGTTTAATGAGCAACATCAAAAAAAAAAAAAAGGTTTATTCTCCTCTTTTTCCCACCAGAGGCCCAGTCCAGCGCCATGATGTTCGACTGTCTCTACCTAGAAGTCTCTGCCTCTTTGGACCACGGCACCAACGAGCTGCTGGAAGCGGCTGTGCGGACTGCCAGAGGGGACTGCATGGGCCCGGGCTGGACAGACGGTGATCCAGGGTCAGGGCGCAGGGAGAGCCTAACAAGCCGTGCCAAGCGCTTCTTGGCTGGCTTGGTGCCACGCTCATACGGCAGAGACCGGGACCGGGATCGAGGCCGCTACAGGGAAATGAGCCGCCACCGGGGGAGCAAGATCTTCCGTCAGAAATCTCGCTCCTGCCATGACCTCAGCGCACTGTGACACACACAAATGCAAACACACAGGGAGAGAAACACACTCCACATGAACACAAACACACAACAGACAGACACAGGAGAAAAAGAGCAAAAGATAAAGGAGGCTAATCGATAGAAGATGATGGACAAGATGCTCAAGAGAGATTTTTAAAAGATGGGAAGCTGGCTGTGGCAGATAAAGGCCAAGGGTGGGGGAAAATGAAGAAAAAGTGATGGAGAAAAAGAAAAAGGATAGATCTGACAGCCTGGATTGCTGTGAACGCATCAGAGAGACAGACGGAGGGACAGATAAGGAGGCGGGGTTGATTTGCAGCTCCGGTGAATCATCCAGCACTCGTTACCTGAGGAGGTCAGGGGAAAGAAAATCAGCTGGAGCTGATTTCACGCTTAATGAGGGGGAGGACGGTGTCACAAATGAAACACACACACAAATAGCACGCACTAAAAATGTAGAGACTGATAGCAACTTAAAGTAAACCTGTTATAGACTCTGTTTTATAGCATGCAGGTAGAATAATGTAGACATGACCCTGTAGGTTTTGCAGTCCTTGAATTAAAGTACCTCAGTGGCTGATAGCTAATGCACAATCTTGCTAGTGTTTCGAGGAATGCCATCCCAAAGGCAGGACTATTTACTTCAAAAGACTGGTCCACGCTCCATCCATCTTTTGTGTTTGACTTTTTGAAGGAGTGCTTGATAAAGGAAGCACCAATAGTATTTCATGTGTTCATCTGAGACTTTTCTACAAGGTTAAAACATCAGCACTCAAGCCATATATCTGCTGAATGTGCCATGAGCATCAGCACAGCAAACCCTTTACTGCAGCGGGGAACAACGGATAAAAATACGGACAGTAGGGCAGGACTCTCTTCTTCACACAAAGCTGAGTCAGAGGCCACAGGGATGCTGCCGGAGCACAGGACGACAAACAAAACAAAACAAAACAACACTAATCTACCTGTGGCTGATGTCACCTTCTCTATTTTTCATTTTAACTGCTGGAATTGTTTCATGTAACCACACTGACTTCTGTGGAGGTTGGCCAAACAGGTGATTCAAGGAGAGAACGTTCTGGAAATGCTGATCAGGTATTTTACCAAGCCTGCTGTCATCACTCATGCATCCTCTGTTGTTTGATACCGTCCACTGAACACTCTCATGTTTCCCACTGAGAATAAAGAGTTTGGTTTGACGTCTTTATCAGTTTTCTTTTGATACCTTTTTAAGGATATAAGGAGATATATATATATATATATATATATATATATATATATATATATATATATATATATATATATAAATGAATGAAAATAAATTATTGTTTATCTATCTATCTATCTATCTATCTATCTATCTATCTATCTATCTATCATCTATCTATATATGTACTGTATATATTATATATATAATGTATATATTATATATATAATGTATATATAATATATAAATTATATATAATATATATATAATGTATATATTGTATATATAAAATGTAGACATGACCCTGTAGGTATATATATATATATATATATATATATATATATATATATATATATATATATATATATATATATATATATATATAATCTGAACCTGCTTCCATGTAGGATCGCGCGGGGGGTGGGGGTGGGGGTGGGGGTGGGGGGGGGCTGGTGTCTATCTCCAGCGGTCAATGGGCAATCAGGCGGGGTACACCCTGGACAGAGAGCCAGTCCATTGCATATATGTATATATATATATATATATATATATATATATATATATATATATATATATATATGTATATATATATATATATATATATGTATATATATATATATATATATATATATATGTATATATATATATATATATATATATGTATATATATATATATATATATATATATATGTGTATATATATATATATATATATATATATATATATATATGTATATATATATATATATATATATATATATATATATATATATATATATATATATATATATATATATATATATATATATATATGTGTGTGTGTGTGCGCGTGTGTGTGTGTGTGTAAAGTGTTACCTATATGTTACAGATAAGAATTATGATGTAATGTATATGATACAGTGAAATGTCAAATGTGAGGATGCAATAATTAGAGTACCAGGCTGATTAAAAATGCTTTTGCAGCCTTTTCCTTTTGAACTGCACAACAAAGCAGAAGGGAAATGTGGCAGAGAAAAATAAAATTTGGTTTTTCAAGTGTTGTTAACAGGAAGAACAAAGGGAAGAACAATGTTCAGGTTAATTTTGTCACATTTTGTCACATTTTCATTTATTTGCTCAAACAAGCAGAAAGTGCAACTGAACTGTTTATAAGCAAAGTGCTGCTGCATTTAGCAGTAAATCAAACCCAGAACGAAGAATGATTTATGATTTTTGTCCATGTCGTGCTGCTTCTGTGCTAAAATATCAAATATGCTCAAGTCATCATCAAGTCAACTGATGCAAGTCGATTCAAGTCGCAAGTCATTGGCATTCAAGTCCGAGTCAAGTCGTAAGTCTTTGTAGATTGTATCAAGTCAAGTCAGTAGTCATTAAAATAATGACTCGAGTCTGACTCCAGCCCAAGTCATGTGAGTCGAGGCCACACAGCTTTGGTTTACAGTCCAGGAGAGGAAGGATCCAGACTCCTTTGATGAAGAGGAGCGGGCCACGATGAACCATCCAGGCTTCTGCAGCTGCTAGGCAGACCAGCAGATGATTTGCAGCATGAAGAAATTACAATAGCACACGGTCAAAAGCTCCGAAAAGTAAATTTTGCATATAAGGCAACAGTCCCACAGATGCTCCTTTATTATTTTTGAAATGCTGATTCCACCAGCTTTAGGGATATAGTAAATACAATTTGTCATCCTGACTGACTTCAGTAAATGATTAAATACTTTGAAAATCAGATATTTTTGCCTCAGTAGGAATTAACAGAAGCCCAAGTGTGTTTTCTTTATTTTATTTTATTTTTATTTTTTGTATGTATGAATATCCATCTGTATCCTGTCTGTTTTCACTCTCTTATCCGAGTCCAGGTCAGCGGGGTTGCAGAAGACAGGTGCAAAAGACCCTTTTCAAGGCAATCTCCACTAGCATGAATATGTTTATTTTAAATATGAACAAACTGCACCAACACAGAAAGATACCATTTTACTGCAAAACAGTTCCTTTGAGGGGCCTTTATTCATTTGGAACTAAATCCTAAACTGCACCCACTAAAGACACACCGCCTGTTGTGATTTTGGGTTCTAGTTTTTAACTGTAGAAATAATCCTGGACCTGATTGTAAATAAATAAACAAACATGTGTTCTTAACTTCATGACAGTAAACACTTGGTAATGCTAGGGTTGACATTTCTGCTCTGATTTTACTGAGCTCTGCCTTGAATCTCAGAGAAGTGGGAGCAAACCAAACGTTCCAAGAGGATGAGAAGAACCAACTTTAGATATTCCATTTTGTTGCTCTGTTGGCTCTAGAGCTCGGCTGCTTTTGCGATCTTGCCTTTCTTCCCTGCACAACTGCTTCTTGTTCTGCACAGACATTACAGTCCAGCTCTGTGCTGTAATTACACCTCGAATTACACACAAAGTCTCCTGTCTGAACCCGAGCATGAATTGCCCTTTTAGAGCGAAAAACATTTGTACTGCAACAGAGCCGTTCTGGGTGACACAAATGGAGGAAAATTGAAATGACTCACAGCAGACATTTTGACTTGTATGACTCAAGTGTATTTAAATTGGTTATTAATTGCCTCAGTGCACTGGAATAAAAGCTGCCAGCGAAGCATCACTATTTATCGCTTTGCTTGTGTTCCTTTTCAGGTATGACAGTCAAAAGGCCAGCTAATAGAAAAACAGGAGAGCTCCAGATTCCAACAAGGTAGACAGAGGATGAGAAATAAAAAAGGACATTCTCACCTTTTTCTTTTGCACATTAAACACAACTTGGCTTCTGTGGGATTAATTAGTTTAATTTTGTTGTTGGATCAACGAAGTGCTTGTGGGAGTGTGGATCAGAGGACTTTTGATAATGTTCACTACAATTTTGGAAGCTCATGTCTTAAAAACAACATTTTTATTGTGTCGTGTTAGAGAAACCACTCATTTGATCTTTGGGGTTTTACCTAAAAATAACTTAGCGGGTTTTTTTTTGACAGTTTGTGGATCAATTGCAACGTTTCACCACATTGCAGGTAAATCAGGTGCGAAGGCATATGAGCACATTTCCTAATCTTGAAATAAAAGCCCAAATAACCACAAATGTACCTTTAATAGCCTCTATCAAACTAAGGATACCAGAGATCCCATCAGATAGGTGCAGTTCTCGGATTCTAACTGTGAAGTAGATGCACCAAAGAACTCTTGACAAGAAGTAAATCTGGCAAAGATGCAGAGGGGTTGAAGAGAGGGAGAGAATCAGACACAGAGAGACGGGGTTGGAGGGATGCTTTGAGGAGTAATGGTTGCTTGGAGACTGTTGCCAAGGAGACAGCAAGTCCTTTGGCATCTCAAATGTACTATATTTATGTTGATTTTCAGAAGGAGGGTTTTTATTTGATTTTACTTTTCCCTTCTAGTGAGTAAATCAGAAATTGCTGACGGAGCGTTTCTTCATCAGCTTCACGGTGACGCCACGCCATGTTTGTGGCAGGATAATAAACAATACTTCAAGTATATTTTTTAAAAATCACATCTAAACCGGTCAGAGAGCTGTCGAATAGTCCCGAACATCTGACAGCTACGCAGGAAAAGAGTGGAGAAGTGAGAACAACATGATGGAGTTTGTTTCTGTGACACCCTATCAGTATCTCAAACTGTGACAGATATCCTCCCTCTCTGTGTTTTTCATTCGCTGACTCATTCTGTGGGCATTTTTCTGTGATTCTCGATTAAAAGAATACTTCACGAGAGCGGGGAAGGCAGAGAGGGCTTAGGAGATGCAAGAAAACCCACCCACTGTGTGCCAGTGAAAGCCTGTCGAAGTTCCTCCTCACTTTGCTCCAAAGAAAGACTCTTCAGTGAGCGCCGTGCAGAACTAATAAGATGCATCTTTTCCTGTGGCTGCAAGGATGTGAGCTTACAGGTGAAGGATGGACCTGGAGAAAGCAGGGAAGGCCACATCCTAAGTGACCTAGGAAGGAAGCAGCAGAGGGTTTCTAGGAGCTGTAAAGCTCCTTGTATCCCAAAGGTCATTATTCCTATTCTTTATATAATCTGCACATAGTGGTGATTACACATGAGAGTATAAGGAACCACCTTTCGTCAAGCTTTTTGACAGGTCTATTGTTTTATGACCTTTTGTGATATGATCTTTAATGGCCCTATATGTCAAGAAAGGAATTGATGACTGTTGTGTAATGACGCATGGAGTTATTGTTTGTAGTCCCCTTTTGTCAAGATGTATATTGATGATCTTCACCACTTTAGATGGGCTTGATAACTGTTTTGTGTTAACCCCACAGGTCCCACAACCCCTCCCTTTCATACGTAATACCCCACATCCCTCCCTCCAACCCTGCTAGCCTCTTTAAAAGCTTGGATCCATTTGAGTGGACAGACTGAGATCGTATAAGAATGGTGAAAGGCCGAAGAAATATGTAACGTGATGAAGGAGCTATTCCTCAAGGTTATTTAACCTCTTTCCACAGTTGCCTCTGACACAGCGCCCGAGTGCATGCGACAGCCTCAAGGTCATGCATTTGCTTCTAAACTGTTAACTTTCCAGCAAAAGATGAAAGAAGATGAGGAGACTCTTTTCTTAATTAAATCAATGAACTCTATTTTTAATAAAGCTAATCAAAACAACTGTTAGTCAATAATACAATGTGACCAATCTGTGAAATCACAATGTCATGATTAATATGTTTTAATAAGTAATATGACTTAATCTAGTTCACTAGACACACTGACACATGTACGGTAAACAATCACATGAAACATTGCTGTACTGATCCAATCAGAACCTTCCTAGTCTGAAGCGTGGCCGAGTCTCTGTGGTGTTTATAAATCTGCCAACTTTGATTCGACCAGAATTCAAAACATCCAGATTAATAAAACCAGTTCCAACACCATCTTAAGTCTAGTTCTCAAGATCTCATTGAGTTCACCGCATGCTAAGCGGAGTAATTGGACCGGTCATCCGTACTTCTCTTTATAAGCTGAGAACCACCCAGCTGGATAAGCAACGGTTCCTTTCAGAATAAAAGCTGAACTCGCTGACCCAAGGAGGGTCCCCTTTTGACGCTGTGAACCACCTGTCGCTTTTTACCAGGAGACAATCCAAGGACTAGTTTGTTGTGCTGTGACGCTGTACCATTGGCTCCAGTACCGAAAGGAGGGTCCATGGACCTGGCATTCTGGATCCATCGCTGGAGGTCTCACTGAGGGTATGTGTGGATGCGACAAAATGGCGTCTCATGTGTTTATGACAAGTCTCAAACTCTGATCAGTTAGGAGCAAAACATCATCCCACTCAGACTTATTTCTCCGGATACGAGAGTTCTGATAATATCGTGTCACACACACCATCCATCTCACACCTCATTCAAACAGAACATCCTTCATTAGAGTTAGTGTTACGTCCCCTTTAGTGGGGCCTGTAAATGCTTGTGGTTATTTTATTGAATTTTATTTTTATATGGCATACTCATTGTGGAGCGGCGGAGCGGAAGGAAACTGTCAGAGAGTGAGAACCAGGAAGAGCGTCTCGTCTCCATGGCGACGTCGGGGACTCCCTCAAAATGAACTTGTTGCAGTGATGTCATCCAGGAACCCTGGTTGAAGCGCGGAGAGTCCAGCTGCTTGAGATGAGGACTGATTATTTTAGCTGTGCCGGAGAGGATAAAGACGACGTGGGATCAGCTGTTCGGGGAGCAACTCTTACCCATGGGTTGTCTCCCTGCTCCTCACTCCCGTTGAGTTCCGTGTCCGACTGTAATCAGAGTGTGCGTGTTTTAAAGGTCCTACGCTAGACAGACGGTGGTTATAGTTTCGTTTATTAGTTTTGTTTATCTTGATCCAGAAGTGTAGAACACCAGCCTTTAATTGGTAAAGTTTTAGAGGTTCCAGCTAAACCAGAAAGCTTGGTATATTTTGTTGTATTTTATTCCTGGGGCTTGTTCCCCAGCCCCATTATTTTCGTCCTGTGAGACGGTTATATCCCCTCCTTTTATGTCATTAAAAGATATTGTTATTTAACAGCCCTATGACTCCTCCCACTCCTTTTCCCTCCAGTCATCCTTGTACCTTCATTTAATTACCTGTGCCCGGATCCTAAACTGGAGCTGTAACAGTTAGTATTGTTAAATTGTTTTAAATTATTTAGTAATAAATCATCTTAAACATTTGAAGGTCTCTCTCCCTTCTCTTGTCTCTCAGTTAATACAAGGTGTTATCTAATCCCTGCATTAAAAAGTTCCAATCTTCTGATTAAATAACCCAGTGGTCCGTAAGATGGATTTTATACTATGATATGAAATTTTAATGTCTTACGGTCCTTAATTAAATGTAAATTACTATCATTACAAATACCTCTAAGAAAATTGTGAAGCAAGTATCTACAACCAATGCTTCAACCTCTACCCAAGAGGAGAAGGAGGTGAAAGAGGAGAGCGTGGACACGCCATCGCCGCTATCACGGACCTTGCTCTGTGAAAAATCCATAGCGATCCATCAGCTGCCTGCAGGGGGTGGAGCTCCCCCAAATCTACATTCCACATGTGTAGAGTTCAGCTTCCTCCTTTTGGCGGTAAAGAGTCCTTGGAGCAAATATGGCCTCTGGAACCTTACGGCTGTACCGGTAGTTTTGGGTACCGGTTCAGCTATGACAATAAGGAGCTGTGTCTAATACATGATGTGGCTGAGGACAAACCTCTCAAGCAATATTCATCACATTCAGCAGTTCTCTCCTACAACGACTGGGCAGTGCTCAACCTCGCAGTTCCATGCAGGAAGTACAAAGATTATCGTGAGAGACCTTGTCCGCCTGTAAAAGGCAACAGGCCGCAAGCTCTTCCATCACTGGATGAAATCCAGAATGCCGTGATAGCTTTCAGCGCTTCATGGGAGGGGCTGGAGGATCCGGATGGGCAGTGGATTTTCAAGGCCTCGGTCTGGGAGAGAGGATCGGAGCTCTTTTTTGTGCTGGAAAATGTGCATGCTGAATGCGGTATTTACCGCCTTTTACAGATTGTACCTTTCGAGGCCTGGTGTGAGAAAATAGATGAAGTGGGGAATCATATCACTTCACTTTTTCGTACCAGCCGTTGCTGGAAAGACATTCTGACAGTGCCAAAAAAGCTGGAATTCTAAGCCCCCCTCAGGAGGAGGAGAAGGAGCGGCGGTCACATCATCAAACCATGCCCCCCACCCATCACTAGTTATAAAGAGCTTTCAGCTAGAAACCATTTCATCCCAGATGATCTAGTGCATCAGCATGATGGGTTACTACACTCAGTGAACCCTTGATGAACTATGGACCCCGGACAGCTTTTCTCCGCAACCGAGTTGGGTGTTAGCCGCTTCATCACCACCGAGATACAACGGCAGTCCGCTGCCCACATCGCCGCCACCACCATCATGCTTTCCGGAGGATAACTTCCCACGACTCCCCAGGCTGACGAAGTTTGCAGCCGCAAACGAAACGTTGCAGGTAAATCAAACCTTTCTGTGTTTTAAAAAGAACTAAAAGATGGAATTGTTGTTTTATCTTTGTTCACAGGCTGGGATTCTAAGGGGGAAATTCCATCCTACTTGGGTGGCTGAAGGACATCAACCAATTTTGGTACATTTGCCAGAAAGCACAACATCGTGATATGTTTAATGTAAGTATTGTGACATCTTTTGGACAACAAGACAACAATGCACATTGACATAATTACCTTTCTTTTCATAACAGTGCCAGCTCTCGTTTCTGTTGGTGAGCGCTTCTGTCACATGTAAAGTTTTCAAATAAAACTTATTTTTTCTGTCAGGACATGTGGGTGGGTGTGCTTCACCATGTCACAGGGAAGCATGAATGGACCCGTGGCAAATGTGACCATGGACCACTTGATGCAACGACCAGTGATAAAGAGCTCATGGTGCCAGGATCTCCACCACACGGGGCTCTTCAATGAATCATGTTCAACAGACGCTGGTTGAAGGATGTCACCGAGTGTCTGACCTTAGGTATATTAATAACATTTTCATAAGCAAAAAAGCTAAAGTGTCAATATCAAAGCTGACAATTTACATATAGAAATGACAATTGTGGGTGAAAAGGCAATCAAAAGTGTGATTCCTAATAATCTATAAAGTTATAGCTTTTGTTTTATTTCACAGGTCAACTTCAGAACTGGAGAGTTTCCAGAATTGCATTCTCATGTATGCTGGAAAAAGGTAATTGGATTTAGAAGCGATTTCTACATTATTTGTTATAATTACTAACTGAAATTATTGCATTTTCCAGGTTATGAATGACAAATAGAAATATCTAGCATGTGTTATGTCCTAGCAAAATTAGTCCCTTGAAAATTATGTGGTTCAATTTTTTATAAATCTTGTCCACCCTCTCCATGCACAACAGGTTTGCCTTCTCTCCTCCTGTCTACGAAGCCAGGTGCCTTCTTGCTGCGTTGGATTACAACCACCACAACCACCGGCCAGATAATATAACCCAGAAAAATGAGAAGTCATAAGTCTAATAGTTTTGTTCATCTTCAAGGCAACTGAATATGATCTGTACTTCAAAATAAGTTGTATTTGTTACTGTAAAATATTTGTATCGTTGAATGAAAATGTATAAAAAGGTGGACCTTCAGTAAATCCTGTAATGCTTGTCTTTTAGATACAAGCGGCTCTACAGGAAAAGTCACAAAATTACCACGTACAAGTGGTCAAGGTTGCCAAAGACTACAGCTATATCCCTGAACTTCAGCGTTGCATCCTCAGAAAACGTATGGATGGAGGGCCGCTCCCAAGAAAGGCAAAACGCAACCCCGGTGACCCAAGAAATCTTGGGAATTTAGCTGGAGTTGTGGCACCCCCCCCACGGCAGAACTGGTCCAGACACAAATTCGCAGAGGACAGGTGTGTCATTCACCAAAATGCCACATTTGTCAGCTCAATTCTAATTATGTTTATTGTTGTACTGGTTAAAATAAATAAACAAACCTCAGCATAAAATATTGTCTCACAGGCCTGCACCTTTTGCAGTTTTGGATGTATCACCAATTATAATACACCAGTAATTGTCTTATTTTTTTTTCCTATTTAACAAAGTTTTGGTAGATGTATTTTTACCTTTCATGTTTCAGTCGGATCACTCACGCCTTCGTCAGAGTCGCCAGCTGTTCGAGACGTCGTTTCCATTTAAATGCAGGCAGCAGATGGCACCATCGTCCCTCTGCTGCCTGCATATAAATGGAAGAAACATCTACCCAAATGGTTACATAAGAAAAGAAAAAAAAACCACAATGAGTCACAAAGTAAGAATATGCAGAAGAACACCAGCAATTACTTTATAAGTCTGGAACTATTTGTAATGTTCACACTACCTGCATCAACATGTTCTTATTTACATTGTTGTGATGCCTGTCCTGTAATGAAATTGGTTTCACAAATGATGTCAGTGACTTGATATTAGATGTTCTTACATGATGTATAAACAACATTAGCTTGTTAGCAAGCTTAGTGCAAATTAATAACTGTAATTTGTCTAAAACAGCAGAAATCACCTGCAGCTACAAAGCCTTATGCTAATAAAGTAGCATCATGTTACTGTCTTGCTCGCCAGTCACAAAACTGGCTTATGAATATTTCATAAGGAGCACTTGCTTTACATCATGAGTGTCATGGCTAAATAAAAATGCTAATGTTGTCACGGAATTTTACAAATATTAGACTGTAGCGTGATTAACTACATACTAGAATCAACACTGTTTGCTATCAGCTTTGTTAGATTCTGAGAAAAGATCCGAACAATGAAGCTTCTATCACAAATAAATATCTAGGATATTTTATATTCTATACAAGTTCATATGCCAAAGAGCTTGGTCTATTTTTAATCCAAGATTAATGGTCTAAGATTATTAAGTTTAATAGCAAAGTTTATTTATTTCATCAGAAGTTTAAAGGAATCTTTGCTTTTTCAATGACCAGAAATATACACCATTCTGTGTTCCATTTCAGAAACGAGTCAAGTTTTTTTTCAAAAGATAAGAATTTATTACTAACACTTTTAAAAATGACAATTTAGAAATGGCAATTTTTGAACAGACAATTTGATATTAAAACTTGTTTTAAAGGCAAACCTGTGACTGAATTAAAGCTAAAATGAAAATGCGAGTTTTTGGGTGCGTGAATGAATCTCAGGTTTCTTTCAGCGAGAGAAGCGTTTCTGGGTGGAAAGTTGTTTTGCAGCTAATGGAGTTGTTTCTTAGGAAGAACTGCACCAAACACCATCTGTGTGCTACCTCACCCAGCAAGATGACCCTCTATGTGGATCCGGAAGTCAAGGAGGATGTTGTCAGCCTCAGGGTACTCGGTCCGGTAGAAGACTTGAGTAGAACCGATCCTCTGGTCCAGAGTGTCACGAGTTGGGCAGGAGGAAGTTTAGGACCCAAGATGCAGAGAACCAGATGAACGAGGCAGGAGGTAGATGATGAAAATAAATCCTTTATTTAGGAGTAATCCAAAAGGCAGGGAGCCAAAAACCAAAAATCCATATGACTACACCAGAGATCCAAAAACACTAGAAGCTAGAGAGCCAAACGAGACGAGACTGACAAGAAACAATGAACCGACAAAACTTTGAGACACAGACAAGGTTTTATACACTGGGGAGGATGAGAGGGAGATGGGCTGCAGGTGTGGGGAGAGAGAGACCAGGTGAACTCAATTACTAATCAGGGAGGAAACTAACATGACCTAAGAATAAAACCTAAAGACAAAAAGAGCAGGAAACATAACTAATAATCTAAGGAGGGAGAAAAACCTCAAACACCGATGGGAAAAACACACTAGAGAGACTAATAACATGAACAGCTGTAGCTAAAGGAAAATGGCCTAAGAGAAAAACCTAAAGACCAGAAGGGCAGCAAACATAACTAATATTCTAAGGGGGGAGCTGAAACTCAAGGAAAAAACACTACAGAAAGAAAAACTACAGGGGCATGACTAAAGGGGGCCACAGGAGCACTGGACCTGGGAGAGGGATCCCTGAGGAGGGAAACCTAGAGGGCTGAAGATCTGGGGAAGAATGGAGAACACCAGGAGACACATGAGGAAGACGCAGACAAGGACACATGAGGGTGCTAGGAGACACAAAAGGAGAACCTAGAGAGGGATGGAGAACACCAGGAGACACATGAGGGGAGATGCAGATGCAGACCATGACACAGAGGTGTCGCGGGTACACGGTGTCGAGCGTCTGGCTTAACTCTGAAGTTTTGCGTCAGCTGGTTACAGTTGCATTTATTCAGAACGATTCTATCAAGTACTCTTATCAAATCTTTTATCGATTAATTGAGCACTCTAATAAATGACCCTTTTGTGTTTGTAAACCATAATATCAAATAGCATGTTATAAAACATGAAAGACCTCTTAAAATGAGCACGCAATTGCCAGTTATTCTTCAAGTTTTATTCAAAATTAGTTTTCAAAACTTCAGCACTTCAACTTTACTTCACAGTAAACAAATGCGTGTGCAAAAAATAAGCATACAACCTGAGCCGATTTTCCCCTCGTGTGAGAATCTACTAGCCTGCAAGCCAGACAAAAACTAGGAGGATAACTGTTGATGTAGCACAGCGAGCGGCTGTGGCCCAAACAGCACCAGAACCGCTCACGGCGCATGCGCAAACATGGCTCGCCAGCTACCTATGAACACATGTCCGTTTTAATTTCTACACTTTTTTTTCCACACAATAACAAGGATTGTCGAGAAAGCATGTTTGCCGTGGTTATGTCAAATTATACTGATCACAAAACATTTATTTACTTCGTTTTCCTCCGCCACTCATAAATACCTGTGTCCTCCTGCAGCAGTCCCGAGGGACAACAGACATCAATAACAATACAATAAAAAGTCTGACGTGTTGTGTAAAAACTGCTATTTTTAGCACATTTTTAGGTCCGACGTGTTGCTACCAGACGTACGGTGTGAGCTGAAACTGAGTGCTACAAACGAAAAAGTCACACAGTGTCCACAGAATATATAGCCGACCTCCGAATCCGCTTGCAGAAGTGACATTCACATGTGGATGTTTCCTGGTCAGGTGCTGCAGCATGGAGAATGTGGTGTTGTGGTAGGCTAAATCCATTTTACAGTATTTACACTGGAGTACGTTTTCCGCCTTACGACGTGAAAAATGGTCCCACACCTTTGACATTTTCTCGCACTCCACCGGGGTCCACGTTGTCCGCCATGGCTAAAGAGAAAGTTATGTTACATTCGCTACTCGCGTGTGCATTCAGTGCAGTGTGTTTGTGCATCACTTATTTCGGTCCGGGTGAAACATGACCCCGGGCGATTGCTAAGCCATGAATTCATTAAACATGAATTAAACGAAGCCTCGAGGTGGAGAATTTGACTCGAGGCTTTTTTGTACTCGAATTACTCGAGGTACTCGAGGAATCGTTTCAGACCTAAACTAGACCTACATGCTATCTGCCGTGTACAGTAGTGGTGCCTGGAGAAGGGACCGATCTTTATTTCTGCACCAGTTTGACAGAAATATAAATAAATGCCACTTTTTCATCACTGAATAAGTTATAACTTTAATAACATTAAGTGAACAAACTATTTTGACTTGTTTACATTTAAAAATGGATCCTTCAGCTAATAGTTAGGCTGTCCCCATCTCTGCCAGTCTTCAAGAGCCGCCTAAAAACACACCTCCTCCGCTTGGCGTTTCCTGAACATGTTTGAATTTGGCCCTCTTTTATGTTGATTTTATCTCAGTTTTCATTGGTTCAATTTTTCCCTTGTTTTACACATTTGTCTTCTACTAGAATGTTTCACCTTTTTTGTAATTTGTAATCTGTAATTTGAATTGCTTTTACTTTCTGATATATTCACTTTATTTAACTTTGTACTGTACCATGTTCAGCGCCTTCGGCTTCCTGACAGGGTTGCGGAAGGCGCTTTATAAATAAAGCTTTGATTTGATTTGATTTTGATTTGATTTATTTAGCAAACAGAGAAGTCAAGAGGCTCAACTGCAGGTTATCTTTATGTACGTATTTAACTTCTAAGTAACTTATAGTTTTTGTCACATTGCTCTTTGATTAAACACTACCATAGAAAACTGAAATCTCTGTTTATATTTAAAACCTTTACTCCTGTATGAGCATCAAGACCAAAGAGAAATTTCTTTGATGTCAAACGGTTTGTTATTTGTCTGAAGAGATGTATCATCTTCTTTAAGTTCTGATATCTTTTTTTCATTAAATATATTTCTACGTCATCAAACATCTGGTCTGTGATCCGATCATTATTATGCATAAGAGGTACACCTGATGATGGCTCCTTTTATGTTAAATCGCGTTTAGAGGCACAGGATGACCGAATTTAAAATGCAAACAAAAAATAAATATTTTAAAAAGTAATGAAGTTATTGAATATAATATAATATGTAAAGCTTTCTTTGTTTGTACTTTATTTATTTTCTTCAGGTCTACTTTTTACTTTTACTTCACTAATTTTTAAAGCCACTATCTGTACTTCCTACTTCACTACAATAGAGAGCCTAGGTCTCCTCTCTTCCCGGTCGGCTCACCGGTCCCCGGAGGAACGAAAACATGAATGCAAGTCAACGGGGCTAAAAACGCTATTTTCTAATCCGCTTTTCCTTACATCCTGGATCACACATATGCTGCACTTCATTTTAAATGTAATCCAACGATGGGCATTTCAATCACGCCAGTCACGTACTTTGAAATTTATCAGCTTGTAAAATTTGATGTTAGCATGACTACAAATCCGACATCGGCGCGTTGCTTATATGATGTCACCACAGAATCTCTGCCATTTTCAATTCAAAAATGCTTTATTAATCCCAGAGGGAAATTGATTGCTGTAGTAGCTCAGAATAATAATAATAATAATCAAGTCATCAAAGAGTTATTGTATATTACAATGGCTGTTGGCAGGAAGGATCTCCAGTAGCGGTCAGTGTTGCAGCCAAACTGAAGAAGCCTCTGACTGAAGACACTCTTCCGTTGTCGGACAGTCTTGTGAAGAGAATGCTCAGGGTTGTCCATCATTTTCTTGATTCTCTGGAGAATCCTTCTTTGCATTATCTCCTCCAGCGGTTCCGAAACTGCCGAAACTCTGGCTGAGTCCTTGAAAGGGCTTGGAGTTCCTCCATCTTGTTGGCCAATGATCTCACATTGCCCATTATGATCGATGGAAGAGATGGTTTGAATTTCCTCTTTCTCTGTCTCCGTTTTGCTCCTGCTCTGCATCCACACTTTTTACGTTTTAGCTCATTTGGGATTTGTTGCTTCAGTTGAGGTATTATTTCAGCTTTTCCAATGTTAATCAGCTGCTCCCGATTGTAAACAGATTGTTGCCATGGTTACGTATCATAACAAATGTTCAAAAAGTGAAAAAAGCTAAAAAAATAGCAGTAAAAATCCTCCAAGCTTCACATCACCAGAAACAGAAAAGTAAAGTGTCCAAAAAATACAGTTTTTCTTGAGAAACTAGAAGAAAAAATGGCCAAGAAAAGGCAAAACTTACATATAGTCAACAGAGCTACTCCAACATGCAGCCGCCCGGAGCAGCACAGTTCCCCGTTTTTCTCCGTGTCTGCTTCGATTATGTCAATTTCATAAAGCGCATTTGTAGTCCTGGACTTTTTACACAAAACTTAAAATAACGTTTCCCACCTTTCAAAAATAAGTGTGTTCTTGGTATTAAAATGCATCTTCATGGACATCATATGTGAAATCCATGGCACATAACAAGCAGAATTAGAAAATAGCGTCTTTAGCCCCGTTGACTTGCATTCATTTTTTTGTTTTTCTGGGGACCCGTGGTCCGGAAGTAGATGGGCGTGACTTAGGCTCCCTATGGAGCGCTGTCTGTCACCTATGATAGACTGTCACTATAGTAAAGCTATGGAATCTTGCGTTACCATAGTTACAGCTCGGGTGCATCGTTTAAAATGCTTAAGGCTAGAACCTTTCAGACTTCAATTCCATCTCGAGCGAGTAGGACCTTTTCTCTGCGGCCTCTGTGTTTGCTGACTTCAGTCTTCCAGAGAGCAGCTCTAGCAGGTAATAAAACTACCCACAAACAACCCAGCCCAACATCTGACATGTTTAGACTTTCAGATTTATCTGAAGTGTTTCCTGTGCTTTACCGGGAGACTTTAACATCCCTCAAGGTAAACTGGTTTTATCATTTATATAAAATACACCTGCTGGAAAAAAACAAAATAAAAAAAAAACCCTTAAGCAGGTCAGATTACAGATAAACAGTCAAGATAAAACTCATTTGAATCTGAAATATGAGTTATTAACGTACATTTCTACAACCCCCACCAATGATTATATGCATTTATAGAACAAAGGTAAGTCAGATGCTTTGTCTAGGTAAGTGAAATGATTGCGAGCTGAGGAAACAATCGGTGACTCCCTCTGTTGTAAAATGTGTGTTCTGAATGGTTCAAAATGTGATGCTGAGGAGAGGAGAGGAATGTAGGAGAGGTGTAGCTGGATGGCTTAGAGTTGGTAACCCTAAATTCTTAGAGAGAGTGTCAGACATTTCTGCAAGGGGGAAATGCTTTAAATGTGTGTGTGTGTGTGTGTGTGTGTGTGTTGGGGTTGTATGAACTAGTCGACTTCACTGCTCTGTAGTGACTTTTTATGCCTCTCAGCGACTAGTCGCTGTCACGTGATAATGAGCGACAAGATGCAGTCCTCGGAAAAGACAGCAGCCTGCGGTCAGCAGGTGACAAGCCCCAGCGCATCGGGAGGCAACGCGCTGTGCCAGAGCGTCGGTACTGACACCCGCCGTAAAACGGACATTTAACCAAATTGTGACGTTTACCCTCTTGCAATTTAACCTTCCCCTCACCCCCATCCTAATCTTAACCAGCTTGCGCATGCAAAGCTCTGATTGTTGACGCGCTCCAGACATCTGCGTCCTGAGCACGGCCACAGTAACATTATCAAATCAGGTGTCGCCACCTCAAAAACAAATTTAACACGCAATTGTTCATGTCGGCTCATTTCCTTTGATGTTTTCTGTCTTTTATTTGTGCCTGATGCGTTTCGCTGCTGTGGAGCGGGGCACATCACCTGTTTTGTCCTCCAATAACTTCACCTCACAGATGCGGTCGGCGAGCAGCACGCACTCCGCTGTTTTTGCAGTCGGTAGATCTTTTAGAACTGCAGTTCAAAGGTAACTCATGAGGTGAATATATATGAACCCAGGTAGCAGTTTCTCTTTAGGATTGAGAGGAGATGCAGGAAGATAATAAACAGGCAGGACAGAAAAATAGTCAAATAAAAACAAGTTAGTTTTTGTACCTGGTGGTTGCAACAAACAGACACCATTGAAGGTAATCAGAAGTGAGGAACAGAAAAGGAAATAATTATTTTAATGTTTAGAGCTGCAGGAACTCCGAGAGGCTGCAGGCGCACTGCGCATGGGGAGGGGGAGAGAGCTGAAGCGGAGCAGTATAGATGCAGAAACTACCGCTGTTTAAAGAGATGTTTAACTTTGAAAATGTGGGTGCAATTTTAATTGTCAAAAACACCAGCGAAACCACCCACCCACCCCCCGCGCTGCTTCAGGTGTATGACGTCAACGACTAGTCAAAGTCAACTCGATTTTCATTACTTGACAGTCGACTTTAAAAAAAATTAAGTCAAGCAGCCCCTAGTGTGTGTGTGTGTGTGTGTTTGTAGGGATGTGGGGTCTCACATATGAAAGGGAGGGGCTGTGGGAACTGTGAGGTTAACACAAAACAGTTATCAAACCTAACTAAAGTGGTGAAGATCATCAATATACATCTTGACAAAAGGGAACTACAAACAATAACTTCATGCGTCATTACACAACAGTCATCAATTCCTTTCTTGACATATAGGGTCATTAAAGATCATATCACAAAAGGGCATAAAACAATAGACCTGTCAAAAAGCTTGACGAAAGGTGGTTCCTTATACTCTCTCACACGCACAGAGATAGGATAAACAAACAGCAAGAGGAAGCAGGACTATGCCAGAGCGTTGTCAGAAATCACCCACAGAGGGAGTAACGGATCATTGAAATCGGTTTGGTGAAAGCGACAATGCACCAGCAGAGCCAGAGGCCAGGTGAATATGATGGCAGGTTGCAAATGAAAAGGAGCGAGTTTCTCATGCAAGTCAAATCTTAAATCATGCAGTCTTAAATAAATCGAAACACATTCTAAACGGGAAATCCTTGTTAGTTTTACACCAATCATTAGTATTTCCTCACATGATGTATTGTCTGGAAGTCTGGGGAAACACTTACAAATCTCATATAGCACCCATAGTTTTATTACAGAAGAGGGCAATAAGAGTAATTACAAACTCTGATTACCGTGCGCCAACACTCCCCCTGTTCATAAAACTAAAAATACTCAAATGTACAGATCTGGTCAAACTCCAAACAGCACAAGTAATCTTTAAAGTACAAAATAAAATATTTACGGACTGTATTCAGAAGCTATTCCAGGTCAAAGAAATTCTGTATGATCTAAGGGGGGAAGGACAATTTGTGAGAGAGAAAGTAAGAACAAATGTTAGGAGTCAGAGTTGTACTGCAGTAGGAGTCAAATTATGGAATAACTTGGACACTGGAATCAGGGCATGTAACACTGTTAAATCATTCAAAAAAATGTACGTCAATAAGATGATGTCATACTGCCATAATGACTGTATGTGGTCTAGTGTGTCTGATAGATGTCAATGAAAATGTAATGTTCTTGCACAAGTTATAGTATTGGAATTTCTGTTTTGATCTATCATACATCAATTTATTAATATTACTGGTAGTTTTGTATAGTTCTGTCTTTAGTTCTGTGTATTTTTCCTCTTGCTGAATTATGTTTGTTGTTGTTCTCTATATTTCGATGATGATTAGCATTTTTATTACTTATATCTTAATATTTATTACTATATTACTTATATCTTTCTTTGTCATTTTTTCTTGATAAGTAATGTGATTGAGTAAATAGGGTAGGCATAAAAAGTTAGGTTTCAGCCTACACCTTTGTGGTTACTATAATTGAGATTCTGTTTTATTGTATTCTTTCTTTTTCCTTTTAAATGACCAAAATAAAATGAATTGAAATCTCCAGTAATCTGGATTAATAGCAGGTCAGAAAAGCCCCGTGTTCTGCAGAATATGACATACCCACAGCAGATTAGACGTGCATTGTGCAAAGTGAATCCCATCAAGTGTAAGGCTGCAAAAGTCAAATAAAAGAATGAATTTTCTTTTGGAAATGTCATTAATTATCTAATTTTAGTTTTTCTAACAGACTGATTTTGTTTCCATAAAAAAACAAGAAAATCTCTAAGTGATTTAGAACTTTACAGTGAAAATCAACAGCTCTAATGGTTTTGTAGGTTATTCTGGGATTATCCACATGGAGATAAAGTTCACTAAGCTCCAATTTAAACTTCAAAATCACTTTAGATTCTCTAAACATTTTTTAAAACCTACAGGCACCAAGGATTATTGTCAGCAATTCTGCATCAAACCCAACTTTGACTTAATACCATTCCAACGCCGTCGTCATCGTCTTCCTCCGCTTATCCGGGTCCGGGTCGCAAAAAGCAGAGACGAGATTGTCCTGCCACCAAACTCGACACACTCCACACCACGGCTGCGCCTAGAAATTCTGTCCATAAAGGTGATGAACAGAACCGGTGACAAAGGGCAGCCCTGGCGGAGTCCAACCCTCACCGGGATCAGGTCCGACTTACTACCGGCTATGCGGACCAAACCCACGCTCCTCTGGTAAAGGGACTGAATGGCCCTTAACAGAAAGCCACCCACCCCATACTCCTGGAGCGTCCCCCACAGGGTGCCCCTGGGGACACTGTCATAAGCCTTCTCCAAATCCACAAAACACATGTGGATTGGTTGGGCAAACTCCCATGCCCCCTCCATCACCCTTGCAAGGGTACAGAGCTGGTCCACAGTTCCACGACCAGGATGAGAACCGCATTGCTCCTCCTCAATCTGAGATTCAACTATCGATCGGACCCTCCTCTCCAGTACCTTGGAGTAGACCTTTCCAGGGAGGCTAATCTAATCAGAACCTTGAGATGGACAGCTCACATGTTGCTCTGGTGCCCCCTACTGGCCACTGTGCTCTCTACGTCTATTGTTTATCTTTGAACCACAGAATAATATAGTCAAATAAAATCAGCGATGATTGAAACTTTATATATTTTCATTTACTTGCACAAAGAACAGAGGATAAACAAATAAAAACTTCTCATTCTAGAATGTCACTGAACATCTTCCGCTTCCTGGACTCGCCCGTCTGGATTTCCTGCCAATGGGCTCTTCTCTGCACAAAGTGAGAGAGGGCAAACTTTGCCCACACGTGACGAGCGAACTGGTCCGCCCGCAGCTGGGTCTCACATGGAGCTGGAGGAAGGAAATGGAAGTGAGCAGCGTGATCCTCTGTGACTTTTCTGCACAGGTGATTGAAGCTGTTCTAGTTACCGAGTTCTTGAGCGATGCTTTTTCTCTGACTGACTGTGCAGCTGTTCCACACGGCTTCCAGCACCCGACTGCCGAGCCTCGAGGAGGCCATTTGGACATACTGGCCCTAGGAGGGATTTATAAGCTAAAGCTTTGTATTCAAAGAAATGTGGTGGAATGAAAATAGCTAGTTTTACCTCTAGTCTTTTAAGGATTTTGCCCTTGCCTTTGTCACTGGATGTGGTGATGAGGGCCTGGAGGACGTGGCTGCCAGCAGGATCAGAGGCCAGAGTGAGGAGGTCAGCAGGGCTCATGGTGCGGAGGCTGCTGAGGAGGAGGGAGCGCTCCTTGAACTTAGCCAGTGCCTGCACCAGTCGGGAGCCGTGGTAACAGATGGAGGTCAGGGGAACCTGGCAGCAACAAGCAAAAGACAAGAAGTTCCTTTCTGCACTGATCACACGGTTCTGCGTAAGGTCCGCCACTTGTTCACACCTCTTTCTGTGTGCTGCCCTCTGCTGCTTCAGACTGGTAATACACCTCGTAGGTGAGCAGGGACATGAAGAGTGGGAGGCAGCTGACGTGTCGAGACCCGGGCTCAGCGCAGTGGAAAGCCTGAGAGGACAGCTCAGGGTCAACAAATCCATCCCATAATCACATTCAGTCACAAAAGGAAGGTGAAAATATAAAAACAAGAGGCTTACTTGGAGAAGGCACTGCATCATCTCATCCTGTCTCTCTCCACTTTCTGCACAGCTCTCTGCCAGCTGGACGATCACACCCATGTGACCGGAGGCCAAGATGGCTTCCACCCCCTGAACCAGCTCGTCAAACAACCTGATGAACTACAGACAGACAATAAGGCATGGAGGAAACCCCGGGCAGCTTCACCATCCCTCTGCCCTACCTACATGTTTATGCTTGGCTGAGGCTGCCGTCAGCCGCTGTATGGGGAAGTTAGCGATGGCATGGAGGGCGAGATCAACCAGGTTACCCTTCAGGTGGTGCTTGTAGAGGTCACGCAGGAGAGACTTGTGGGAGAACTGAATCATCGTCTCTATGAGGTGGCTGGAGGCTTGGTCCTTCAGAAAGACCAGGAGGGGACTAAAGGAGGGACAGACAAAAAATATTAGATACGATGGCTTAGTCCTCTCAGCCGCTGTGATACAACATCAGCCCTTTCAGGATTTAGACATCAGCATAAGGCCACAGCTTCAGCAGCAAGTAGATCAACCACCATAACTTACTCCACCTGGGAGACTGGTGTCGGTACAGGATCTGCTCGGGTGCAAGATCTGCTCAGGGTCCTTCGACTGCCGATGACGTCAGAGTACGGCAAACCCACTCGGACAAAATACAGTACACATCTATACTGTTGGAAAGACTTTCACAGTTTCGTTATTAAAATAATGTTTCTTAAGATGTAAGTTTGTGTTTATAATGGTATTTGTAAAATAAAACATATTGTATTCATAATGTTGAACTCCTCTTTGAGCACATCCCTTGAAGAATCATAGGCATTAGCAACACCTGTGAAATTGTATTTGCAGGAAAGAAGTGTGTCCCGTTTATTGAAGTATTTTGTGTTTAGTTTTTGACGTCTTGTCCATGCGTAGTTCAGTTACGCTCATAGCTGCTAGCCAAAACTCTGGAGTTAAAAGTTTTCTGGCTTTACTAAAATACCTGTCTGTACTTATTTGATTGATGGTAGTTTTACTTTCTATTAGACTCCAAATGTAATCATTTGGCACGTTTCTAATTCATAATTTGTAAGAATGTAATCGGTGATATTAGCATTAGCATTCCTATGGGTTTTTCCACGTATATTAGCATTGCGCTAACCACTCGCTGCCAAATTGCAGCCTTTGCGATTAGAAAATCTCCTTTTGTCACATCGCAATTTAATTGCACATGCAGTTAATTGTTCAGCCCTAATATACATGCAGCTCTATGCTAAAAGTGTATTTTCAAAGAGGTAATGATGGATTTCTTTGTAAAAGTTGTCCATCTTTCCAGCAGAAAGATTTGCCTGGACCAACGTAACGTGATTATGTAAGGTTCATGTTCAGCCAATCAACTACTTTGACGTCATCGGCAGTCGATGGACCCCGAGCCGATTTTGCACCCGAGCAGATCTTGTACCGACACCGGCAGAGTGGCTGTGGCATGCAAAATGGCCAGCCCAGTGAAGTGGAGACATGTGCATGCTAAGAAAATCACCCAGATAGTGGAGACGGCCCTCGTGTGAAGTTTCCATCACTTTGGAAGGAGAACAGAGTAAAAGACACCCACCTGACCCCAGGAGCAGCACTGTGACCCGTCAGGTACTCGGTGATGCGCTTGAGCAGCTGTTTGCAGAGTTTGGGACGTTTTCTGTGACAGACGGTCAGCATGGTCTGGAAAACGGCACTGGCAACAGCATCTCTGACACTCACTGGAAGAAACAATACAGCATTTTAGACTTCCACCATTTCAAGGAGTTTTGTAGTGAGACCAAAACTTTCCAAAACAAAACCTAAATATTTTGAAGAATAGCCAACAGAAAGAAGGAAAGTCTTTCTGAGTGACATAAAAAAAACTTTCTAAAGTTTATAAATTTATATTTGTAGCGATCATCTTCATTAGATCGGACATTTCTTCTGTGGGAGTAGAATACTGCCACCTGCTGTACACCAGAAATTCTAGATATCCTAGAAAATTGAGTTGTGTGTGATGAGCATACTTCCTGTAAACTCTTCTTCTGCTGCCGTTCCTGCAGCTGAATTAGTTTCCCCATGAAGTTAAACTGGAGTCGAGTATGAGCATCATTCATTAATCAAAGTGGAAACGATGCAGCTCCAAAGAGCACATCTGTATTTTCACTGGGGCGCATTTCAAATTAAAAGCACAACTTATTTCCACAAAATCTTTCTTTTTATACAACTCTTTTGAGTAATCTCCCAATTTGGTCTTCATTATGATAGAAACATGGAAAGCCTGTCATTGAATGACAAATGCTAACACAATCTGACATATTAAGCTAGTTTCTGAAAACAAGCAACACTGGAGTTACACTGTGCATTTAATCTTTCATTTCAACTGAATAATCATTTTCATAATGTCTGCCAATCTAAAGATTTAGTGCTGCACCTATTTCTCTGTGAGATTAAAGGGCTGCAGAGGTTTCAATCTCCTTGTGTGTTAGAAACAGAATCAGATCAAACAGATATTTTTTTCCCAGAGAATTCAGCTAAAAGCTACTTTTTGCAGTGTTTGCATTTACCCTGAGGTTACTTACTGACTCTGTAAATTTGTACTGCTATGAAAACTGTAGCACTCAATTTAATATATTAACGCTGAACATCTTCCTATCCCAACGGCGATCTATTCAAACAAACGCCCTCGGGCTCGTTCCCTTAAGCTTTGCTGGAGGTGTCGCCATCAAAATCAGCTTCATTTGTTTTTAAATCCCGTAGATAAAAAAAGTTAAAGGGACTATAAGGAAGTTTGACAGCCAAAACATGTATAGAAATAATAAATTGTCACGTTGCGAAGTTTGTAGGACCCAAAATGCAGGAACCCAGGATCACACGAGGAAGGTGATGATATAAAGAAAAAATCCTTTATTTTGGAGGATAAAACAAAAGAGCCAAAGTCCAAAGATGCCCAAATACCAAAAGCTAGAGATCAAAACACTGAGAGACGAGAAGCACAAGTAATACTACAGATCATGAGCGAAGTCTGACAGAATTACCACAATGGACCGACAAGACACTGAGGCCTAGTCCACACGTAGCCGGGGTTTTTTGAAAACGAATATCCGCCCCTCCAAAAACTTGCATCCACACCACCGCGTTTTAAAAACAGACTCTGTCCACACGTACCCGGATAAATACGTTGTTAAGGACATGCCAGACCTGTAGGCGGCAGTACTTCCCCCGTTCTTAACCTCATCCTTCATCTGTGGTCTTCCGCAAGGAGCAGTAATTCTGCTTGCAAAAACAAACAAGCAAAAAGCGCTTGGACAATTGATAAAGCGAGCGCAGCTCTGAGGGCATCTATGCTGTCGGCTAGTGTAAACACAGGTCGCACACGTGATGTCAGCATTTTTTGTCGCGGAAAGTGACGTTGCGGACCTTAAAACTCCGGTTTTGTCTGTCCACACGCAGACACCCAAAACGGAGAAAACGCAGATCTTCACTTTGGCCGGAGTTTTTAAAAAGATCCGTTTTCGTGTGAAAAAACTCCGTTTTCGTGTGGATGACAGGCCAAAACGTAGAGAAATATCTACGCTTTGGCAGATCCCCGGCTACGTGTGGACAGGGCCTGAGACACTGACAAGGCTTAAATACACTGGGGCATAATGGGAGGATGATGAGCTGCAGGTGTGAGGGGAGAGAACCAGGTGAACGTGATAACTACTCAGGGAGGAGGAGCAGGAGAGGACACCAGACCTAACTGGAAAAGAACACACACACACACACACACACACACACACACACACACACGACTCTCTCAGCTGTTATTTTCGTTAAGGAGTGTGCACGTACAGCATGCGCGCCTCGTGCACGAGCCTACTATTGAAGCTGCCGTTACGCTTTTGGCCTGAGGGGGCAATCGCGAGCATAAAAATTCAAAAGTCCGAAAAGTCCCTTTAAGAAGAAATAACAGGACCAAGTACAAAGTTTATAAATCGTTTTTTTTGTTTTTCTTTCAATCTTTCATCTTCCATAACATCACAATTTAGTCTAAAATTTTAAGAACTGGTTTAAACTCAAGGAAAAGGATGACTCACGTTGGATGTTTTCCATCAAGGCCTCTGTGAGGCTCTTCAGCTCGTACCAGAATGAGGTGGGGATCTCAAAATCAGTCAGCTGAGGGGCAGTTCTGCGTTCTTTCCCACCTGGTTAAAACCAAGAATATCAAAATAAAAGTTGGTCACGAATACAAAACTTCAAACTAAAACGCCTGTGGCTACAGAGACCCCGACAGCTTCAAAGAACCACAAACGAAAGGATCAAAAGCTTTAGTTTCACAGGTTTAATGTAAAAAATAAGATGAAATCACATTTTTGGGGGGGAGAAATCAGGAGGCTCAGTCATTCTGGTTCTGTAACCGTCAGCTTGTTTTAGTGTTACCCACGTGGAGGCGAGGGCAGGAGCTGAAAACATCCAATTCCTGCTAACAATCAAACCGTGCTCGAGTTTTCTAAGACAATTCTCAGAATCTCAGTCAGATTTATTGACTCTATGCGACATCCACATCTCAGAGAAATGTTATCTTAAAGGCACACTTTGCAGTTTTGCTTGCTTGTAGCACCCCCTAGTGTTCTTTAGTAATCCTCTGTGGTTAAACCGAAAATTAAACTTATCGCCTTGCTGTGTGTTAATCTTTTTAACACCTTAATCTAACAGCTGAAATGTCTCCTCAGCCTTCATTAGTGTCTACAGGAGTGACTCATCACTAAATTAAGCAAACCAGCTGTGTTCATCATCTAAAACATGCAGGATGGTGCTGGAAGCAGACTGCAGCTCCACCATGTCAGCTCCACTCCACTCCACAGCCCCTGGCTTCCACCAGCAGGGACCAGACCAGCAATTCTGAAGTTGCAAGTGGAATATTCTGGCCACAGGGGGCGGTGGGCATCTGAGTGACATTTCATTAACCCTAAGAGTCCTTTTAGCACATGCTGGCTCAAGAAAACGATTATAAAATATAAAAAGTTGCATAGTATGGCTTTAAAAGAAACAAACATAAAAACATACAATTATACAAGATTATTGAGAAAAGCAACAATTATAAGTGTTAAAACCTGTTCTGCAATAGGACTAGCTTGTGTGAACGTGTGAGGGTGAGGTGGTGTCTACCTGGACGAGCCTCGGTGCGAGGGGGTCCAAGGCACCCCCCCAGCACGTGCATAAGAGTGCGGACCACGTGGGAGCCGTGAACGTGTCTGATGAACTCAGAGCTGTTGTCTCTGATCACCTGACTCAAACACAACACCTGTGTTTCCAACAACCCAACTTCTGCCTCTTCTTCTTCTTCTTCTGTGGTGGCAGATGGGTCCTCCTGTGATGCTTCTACAGCAAAGATTCACAAAACCCACCAGAGCTTGTTTAGGACAGTTTTAAATTGACACTTCAGCCTTTTCTAAGAATGTTTTTTTGAAAAAGTAAAGAATAATTAATATAATTTGATTTGAATGGCCTATGTTTGCAGAAATAGACTTTAAATCAGAACTGATGTGCGGATTTGTTGCAGATATGTCCATTTCATTAGTTTTTTCCAAATATGTGTGACAAAATGAACTCATTTAAATCACTAAAATAGTCTTTAAAAACTAAAAAACTAAACAAAGAGATTCAAAACATATTGGGATTTTTCGAATATCAATATAAATGTCTTACATTAATATTATTGAACATTTTAATATAATTAAAAATTTTAATGGACCATAATGCACCAGTTTCATTTGAATATTAATTGTGACTGTTCCTAATGAATAAATAACTGCAAAAAATACATGTAAATATTAATTTTCTTGTAGATGTGGAAGGTAAAGGGTTAATCAGCTACACTCTTCAAAAAAGAACATTACTTTATAATGTGAACCTTTAAACCAGTGTTAATTCTGTCTTCTGTGAAGTGACGCCACCAACACCGGCGATCTCTGATGACAGCCAGAGATACTAGCTGAAGCATGTCAGGAAAAACAAAACAAAAACAAAACAAAACAAAAAAAACATGTTTTTTACTAAACCCTATCAAAAAAGGAACAAGATAATGGATAATGAAGATAAACACAGAATGAATATCCAAAAGAGTTAGGGTCCTAATTACCTGTTTGGTTTGATTTTTAGTCCCTTCTTTTTAACTAGACTGTCTATGTGATTATTTAGCTTGTTTTAATTGTGCAGAGCTTTGGTCAGCTGTAACTGCTGTGTTGAAAGCGCTTAATAAATATGGTATTATATGGTTATAACGGCAGGGACATTGGAACACAGATGTTTACACAGAAATATACTTTAATAACTGCAAAATGGTTCATACGTTTTATAAATCATTATGAAAATTTGGAAATTGGGGCCATTGTAAGACTTTGGTCTGGGATGCATGCATACTAGCTGTTAGCTTGTCAGTCCTCTTGGATGTAAATTCTGTTTCTCCAAGCTGAGGCCATTCACGAAGGCTGCTAGAAGTAAGTACAGTATGAAGGTTCTGTGTTCTGAGCCAGAGCTAGTAAACAACCGTCTAAGCCCCTCCCCCACAGCTCATTAGGAACCATATTAGAGTTGCACAATATATCGGAAATACAGGTCCTTCTCAAAAAATTAGCATATTGTGATAAAGTTCATTATTGTCTGTAATGTACTGATAAACATTAGACTTTCATATATATTAGATTCATTACACACAACTGAAGTAGTTCAAGCCTTTTGTTGTTTCTAATATTGATGATTTTGGCATACAGCTCATGAAAACCCAAAATTCCTATCTAAAAAAATAAGCATATCATGAAAAGGTTCTCTAAACGAGCTATTAACCTAATCATCTGAATCAGCTAATTAACTCTAAACACCTGCAAAAGATTCCTGAGGCTTTTAAAAACTCCCAGCCTGGTTCATTACTCAAAACTGCAATCATGGGTAAGACTGCCGACCTGACTGCTGTCCAGAAGGCCATCATTGACACCCTCAAGCCAGGGGGTAAGACACTGAAAGAAATTTCTGAATGAATAGGCTGTTCCCAGAGTGCTGTATCAAGGCACCTCAGTGGGAAGTCTGTAGGAAGGAAAAAGTGTGGCAGAATACGCTGCACAGCGAGAAGAGGTGACCGGGCCCTGAGGAAGATTGTGGAGAAGGACCGATTCCAGACCTTGGGGGACCTGCGGAAGCAGTGGACTGAGACTGGAGTAGAAACATCCAGAGCCACCGTGTAGAGGCGTGTGCAGGAAATGGGCTACAGGTGCCGCATTCCCCCAGGTCAAGCCACTTTTGAACCAGAAACAGCGGCAGAAGCGCCTGACCTGGGCTACAGAGGAGCAGCCCTGGACTGTTGCTCAGTGGTCCAAAGTACTTTTTTCGGATGAAATCAATTTTTGCATGTCATTCGTAAATCAAGGTGCCAGAGTCTGGAGGGAGACTGGGCAGAGGGAAATGCCAAAATGCCTGAAGTTCAGTCTCAAGTACCCACAGTCAGTGATGGTCTGGGGTGCCATGTCAGCAGCTGGTGTTGGTCCACTGTGTTTTATCAAGGGCAGAGTCAATGCAGCTAGCTATCAGGAGATTTTGGAGCACTTCATGCTTCCATCTGCTGAAAAGCTTTATGGAGATGAAGATTTCATTTTTCAGCACGACCTGGCACCTGCTCACAGTGCCACAACTACTGGTAAATGCTTTACTGACCATGGTAGTACTGAGCTCAACTGGCCTGCCAACTCTCCTGACCTGAATCCCGTAGAGAATCTCTGGGATATTGTGAAGAGAAAGTTGAGAGAAGCAAGACCCAACACTCTGGATGAGCTTAAGGCCGCTATCGAAGCATCCTGGGCCTCCATAACACCTCAGCAGTGCCACAGGCTGATTGCCTCCATGCCACGCAGCATTGAAGCAGTCATTTCTGCAAAAGGACTCCCGACCAAGTATTGAGTGCATAACTGAACATAATTATTTGAAGGTTGACTTTTGTTGTATTAAAAACACTTTTCTTTTATTGGTCGAATGAAATGTGCTAATTTTTTGAGATAGGAATTTTAGGTTTTCATGAGCTGTATGCCAAAATCATCAACATTAGAAACAATAAAAGGCTTGAACTACTTCAGTTGTGTGTAATGAATCTAACATATATGAAAGTCTAATGTTGATCAGTACATTACAGACAATAATGTACTTAATCACAATATGCTAATTTTTAGTGAAGGACCTGTATATCGTTATCGCGATATCAGCATGCGCAATATGCATATCGCAAAGAACAGATAAATATCGCAATGAATGGTCAGCTCAAATGTTTGCTACACATAATGCATTCTGTCAATCAAACGGAAACATGTTTCTTTTTTAACAAATCAAATAGAGCTCTTCACCCACTTGGCCAATTGGGTGGGTTCTCATAGGTTAGATGCCCGCCCCCGAGGCGGATGGCACTCAATTTTGATGGTTAGCAAATAGGGTCGGGCGATTTGTATAATTTTTCCCACCGCCAATCGTCAGTCCAAAAAAAGACGATGGACGATTTATTCGTGCACGTGACGTCATGACGCACAGACTGATTTGCGAACACAGAAGAAGCCCAAAACATTGATTTTTTTTAGACAAGCGCAGCACATATGTTTGCTGGAAGAGAACTTAATATTTTTCTTTTTGTTTAATTTAGTATTTGTAGTTTGGTAGAGTGACGTATAAACGGCCCGTATTAAACACGGTTAAAATGTTAAAAAGAAGCCTCGTCTTTGCTTCCCTGTGGTGCCCACTGTTGTGGTATTTTATTTAAGCAAAATGTTTCTTTCTGAACAAAAACTTTTGGGGTTCTTTCTTTTATAAGAGGGGGGATGGAATGAATCGCTGTCTCATTTGGACGCACCCTGAGGAGGCAGCTCGCTGCCAGAGGTCACATGATCCATTCATCCCCATCACTTTCATTTTTTAAATAATGGATAATCATTCGTTAAATTTCCATTCATTTTAATTAGTATTTAGTCCAACCAAGCGGATCAGAATGCCCCAGTAACATGAACAATGCAATTATACGATTTCACTTAAATTAGGAACATTCCACCTGCGCCGCGTAAACCTGAAGTGGCCACCTGCAGCTTGTGTGTAATCAAATGTCTCTAGGGAGCTTGCTGAAGAGGTTATGAGATTATAGACTTTTGCCTCAGACAGACTCATGGCTGTTTAAATAATGTTCTGGATGGATCCGTGCTCTGCTGACACGCTCAAAGCAGGTGCTGAATAACGACGAGAGCTACTTCAGCCAAAGTTTTAAATAAAGAAACATTTCTCCAAATGAAATAACCAGAAGTCTTCCAGACTGAAAGATAGAAGGGTTTCCACTTTTCACTCAACGCCGCGCTGTAGTGCACGATGTCGAGTGCGTCACAGACGCTCTCCAAGCCCCTCCTCGGCACGCCGCTTGCACGTGCACTGTCAGCAGCCAGAGGCGGAGGAGGTGAGAAAAGGCTCAGATGCGCTGATGGAGATCTTCTCGATTGTTACCTCCGTGATGTTCTCTGTGCGTAACGTGTAAAATATTCGTCAACAACAAACAAAGAAATAAACAAATCGCCTCCTGTAAGAAATAACCATAACGGCTCAGCCCATCGCCGATGGTCGATTCATTCGCCCCATCGCCCAATCTTATTAGCAAACGCCTGAGTTAGCTTTCTTCTGCTGATTCAGCTTTTCCCGGGATCCACTGATTGCCTTTTCTTGTTCATTTTCTTTTTCCCTTTCCTCACATCTTTTGCTTTTCTCATTTTTATGATTTTTTTGTCATTTTTTTATTTATTTGTTTTTGATTATTTTTGTTCCTGAGTTAAGTTTTTATTTATCGCAAGTAATATCGTCATCGCACTATTAATCAGTGTTATCGCAGGTTTTCCTAATATCGTGCAGCCCTAAACCATATGAACTCTTTAACGTTTTATTTGTTTGAATAGAAGCAAAGTTCTTACCACTCCACCTGGACATCTGTCTGAGTGCGCTCTCCACCACGTGGCCCCCACACCGGTCACATGATACGACCTTAAACCCTGATCCCGATTCTCCACCCAGCTCGGCCAGTACACCCCCCACCTGTTCAAAGGTGGCCAGAGGGAGCAGGCGCTGCAGAGTGATGCTTCCTGTTCTGTCCATCGCCACCAGGGAGGCTTTCCCCTTCACCTCTGAGAGGACGTTCTCCACAAACATCTCTGAAGAACAACGAGACGAGAGAAAGTCAACGAACGTGGATAGAGTCCAACCTGCTGCATGCTTCACATAAAGCTGGGACCAATTTAACATACTGGGTAAGACGAGTATGAGTTAAGACAGCTAACTGGAATAATGTGGGGAATAACTAGTTTACTGTAATCAATAAAACTAATTATTTAAATTATTTTGTCACATTTAATTATTGAAAGTTTCCTCTTATTTTGCCTTGCTTTATAAAGATGCACTTCCTTCCTGTTGCATGGCTAAACGAGTGTCTGGTGGAGCTCTGGTGTCTGGCAGAAGGACAACGGGGGATAAAATCATCAAGTGAAAAGAGAAAATTATTTTATGGTGCATTTTTAGCTGTACTTCTCAAAAATAGCATCCTGAACATACCTGCTCAAAACTGAAGCCATACACATAAAAGTTCTAAGGAGGAAGCTTGGCACTGGCTCTTCTACACTCATCAAACTTTCATTCTTGTGTTTCACCTCAGAAATCTAAATCTTCTCACCTCTCTCCTCATTATCCTGGAATTCTTCACTGAGTCTTTCTCCAACCCGGCGGAAATATCCAACACTCAGAGCATCCAATCGGATCTTCTCACCCTCTCCTTGACCTTTATGTTTTTCTTCACCTCTCTTCCTCTTTTTTTCTTCTCCACTTCCATCTGCACTAGGGTGTTTCCTCTTTTTTCCTCCTCCATTTCGCCGCTCATTCACCAGCATATTGTGGACCTCAAAGCACAGAGAAGGTTGCACTTTTTACAGGTAATTCCCAGTTTTAAAATCTGTGAAAAGCAAAGAAGAACATACATCACATCATTAGATTTTGACTGGCACAACACAGCTTATTTCACACTGGTTAAGACTGAAAACACACCTGTTATATTGGCATTACAATAGAAAAAAACACTCATCTCAGTATCATCCCGAATCACTATAAAATAAAAGCTTTAAGGACTTAGCTTGAGTATCTTAGTAAGTGTAACTTGACCCAGTCACGCATCCTAACTGAAATGATAGCATGAAAATCAGCGAATATAGCGTTTTTGTTATTTGTTCGTTTTTGTTTGCCTCGTGATTTTTATCTTGAGAGGCGCTATAGAAATGATACTTTCTTCTTCTTCTTATCTGCTAGATGAGACTAATGCAAGCCGAATTCACCGCCAAGACCCACTGCTTCGCTTTAACTCTATGCCATGGTCCGCTAGGTTAGTATAGTTGTCAATTACACCAGTGGAACATAAAAGTAACATTCCACACACTGAAATCGCCTATGAAGACATCACTCATAGTTTATAAGTTGCTGCAGTCTAATACCATTACCAGCTACCTTATTTGTGAGATAAAACAAACATTTTTATTAGATGAGCATAAAATAACCTCAGACAAGTTACACTTTGTTTTAAAAAGAGAATAACACATGATCTCACGTGTGAGAGATGTAGACCATACAGAAGCGATGTGTTGGTGTCGCACAATGATGACGTAAACACAGCGCGCGGTGGCTCGGCTCGATTTTGCAATTCGTAATAATAATAATAATAATAATAATAATAATAATAATAATAATAATAACAATAAGAAGAAGAAGAAGAAGAAGAAGAAGAAAAATCTTGTTTCTCACCAGCAGAGGGGGCTATTGTTTCACTCTCAACAAAACCTCAGAGGTTACAGCTTCGCGGAGTTAGTTGGTTAGTTAGTTAGTTAGTTAGTTAGTTAGTTAGTTAGTTAGTTAGTTAGTTAGTTGGAATTAGTTCAACATCTGGCCTGCTGTCCATTTTTTGGACGCAAATTTCCACCACAGATTAAAGAAACACAGTTAAATGTTCATAAATTATGAGCAAAACATAAAGAAATTGATAAAATGGGGAAAAACATTTTTCATATACTTTTTTCATTTATTTTCAATGCAGAACATTTATATGATTTCAATAGCCTTTTTGCCAAATCGTGTTTATTTGTATCTTTATTTTATTTACTTGAGTAATTCATGAATTCATTGTAAAATCCAAATGAATTCACGCATTTCCTGTTTAAAACAAAATATGGACATTTTTTAAATCAACAGCAGTTAGTAAACACGGAAAGATGGTGAGTTGCTGCCCTCCAGTGTCTGAAAGCAGGTCATGCACGTTTTCGTTTTCTTTTTTTAGCCGTTTAGAAGAGAATATTTTAGCCTCCTTATCTTATTGAAGCTTTAAAAAAATCATTATCTTTCTTTTTATCCTGTTGGGAATATTAATGCTGAGGAGGAGAAGAAGGAGAGTAGAATAAGAATAAGGAACTGGATTTATAAAATTAAATGGTAAATGGCCTGCATTTGATACAGCGCCTTCTAGAGTCATGGAACCCCTCAAGGCGCTTTAAAACACAATCAGTCATTCAGCCATTCACTTACACATTCACACACTGGTGGGGATGGGCTACGATGTAGCCACGGCTGCCCTGGGGTGCACTGACGGAGGCGAGGCTGCCGAGCACTGGCGCCACCGGTCCCGCCGACCACCACCAGCAGGCAACGTGGGTTATGTGTCGTGCCCAAGGACACAACGACAGCAACAGACTGAGCGGGGCTCGAACCTGCAATCTTCCGATTAAGGGGCGAGCACTTAACTCCTGTGCCACCGTCACCACCAAAAATTAGGAGTTAATTAGTAGAGACACCTCCTCTAAATTCTTCCAAACACCATGTTGCCTTGAAAGAATGAGGTAATTGTGCCGTCTGGTTTTCTAAAGCTGGTTTCCTGACCTCCAGTGTCTAAAAGCCGGTACTAAAAATAAATAAATAAAAATAAAAGCCTACAAGAGATTTTTCTTTTCAGCCCTTTAGAAGATATGTTAATCTCCTTAAGCTTTAAAAAATATAAATCTTTCTTTTATCTTCTTGGAAACGTCGATATTAAGGAGACAAAGGAGTAGAAAGAGATGAATGAACTGGAATTATAACGTCAAAACAGTATGACAGCATAGCTCAGGAAGTAGAGCTGGTTGTCCAGTAATCGGAAGGTTGCAGGTTCAATCCCAATTCCCAACTTGACTGCTGGTAGTGGTTGGACTTGGAGGGATTGGTGGCGCCAGTGTATGGCAGGCCTCGCCTCTGTCAGTGCACTCTAGGGCAGCTGTGGCTATATTGTAGCTCATCCCCACCAGGCAGAATGGGTGAATGACTGATTGTGTTGTGAAGGATTGAGGAATTGCAAAACCCTGAGAAGGCGCTATACAAATAGAGGCCTATAGAGTTACATATTCTTCCAAACACTGCCTACAAAGAAAGAAAGAAAACAATCTTATTTATCCCAAGATAAAAAATCACAAGGCACTTCACAAAAACAAAAAAAGAAGATTAGAGTATAAAAAAGATTTCTAAAAATGATTAAACATATGTTTAAAATGAGAAAAAATACTAATTGTCATTTAAATAAATGTAAAGGAAGAAAGAGAGAAAATGAATAGGAAAGAGGGAAATCAGTGAAAAGGTGGAATAAGAGCAGAAAAGGAGAGGGTGATGACGAAGGTCACACAAAAGCCAGCTTGAACAAGTGAGAAGGGAAGATGGGGAGTTCATGCACTCCAATGTCAGAAAGCTGATACTTATATTTCAAAAATTTTCAACCTCCTTATCTTAATGAAGCTTTAAAATACGTATTCCTTCTTTTTGACCTCTTGGGAAATATGTATGTTAAAGGAGATGGTGTAGAAGGGCAGGAGGAAACAAGTGCCATCTAAGACCCTTCAACTAAACAAAGAAAGAAATAATGTTAAACAAATGTTAAAAAGGGATGGAAATCCACTAAGATGAACTTCGCAAACCAACCAAAACAAGAAAAAAAGTGTTCCCACATTTTATCCTGATATTCTTTAAAAATGTGTGTGTGTGTGTGTGTGTGTGTGTGTGTGTGTGTGTGTGTGTGTGTGTGTGTGTGTGTGTGTTAGTGTGCATGCGCGTGTTTGTGCATGCACAGGACGAGTTCAGTCAGCTGAAGAATGAAGGATGAAGCTTCAAATTTTCAGCAGCTCAGCAGAGATCCTGAAGCGAAACTATGTGAGGTCCAGCAAAAAAATAAAATAAAATAAAATAAATAAATAAATGTATCAGAATCAGCTCACAGCATTTCATGAAGGGTCGTCATCAGTCATCGCTGGCATACCAGCTACAGGTTATACCATTTTTAAATCTAAGAGCATTGTTTCATAAACAAAAATAAAATAAATAAATAAACAGAAATAAGATGGAAAATAAAAAACTAAGTTCATCCTTCCTGTTTTCATAGTATTTAAAGAGCAAGTCACCCCCAAATCAACTTTTTTTTTCTGATAAACTATATAAATGTGTGTCTAATCGTGCTGCAGACACGTGTAGTCAATAGTTTTGCACTTTAGTGCATTTTAGTTAAAATTTAAATTTTCTGCCTGAAATGGTCAGTGTTGTGCCGTTGTCAGGTAAAAACTCTTCACTGCATTTGAATTTAAATCTGCCACCGCTATTGGCTAAGAGGTATGCTATGATGTAAACTGGTACATTATGATGTCACAATGTCATGAGTGTGTGTATTGGTTAGTGGCTCCACCCTCTCGGTCTGCTAGGCAACAGCATTTGTTGCATTTTTCAAACATGAAGTGGGAGTGGAGTTCACTTCTTGTAAGGGGTGACTTGCTCTTTAAGTCAGGAAGCATGTTTGACTGATTATTATCGATGCTTCAACCCTTATTAAATGCTGGTCTGGAGCGTACAGGTGTGTGTTAATACAAACAGCTTAGAAATTAAACTGTTATCTGGGATGGTTACTGAGGCGACCATTAACTTCTCTCTGCAGAGACTTTTGGGCAGACTTAGTTATTCCATGTTTTTCTTGGTTTTTCTTCTTTTACAGTATTTGCATCTCATTTGTGTTCAGTAAATAATTTAATGAATAAATCTTTTGTGCATTTTTGAACCTTTGTGGTTAGAAGCGAACAATCTTAAAGAGCAAATTGCAGGTTAAACATTTCTAATTCATATAAAATGCTGTTCAAAAATAAAAATTGAAATGCGTATTGTGGACATTTCGTTTTAAAATACATAACAGCAGAGTTTTTATAGTAAATGGTAAAAATGGTAAATGGCCTGTATTTGATATAGCGCCTTCTAGAGTCCTGGAACCCCTCAAGGCACTTTGCCACACAATCAGTCATTCACCCATTCACACACACATTCACACACTGGTGGTGATGAGCTACAATGTAGCCACAGCTGCCCTGGGGCACACTGACAGAGGCAAGGCTGCCGAGCACTGGCGCCACCGGTCCCTCCGACCACCACCAGCAGGCAACGTGGGTTAAGTGTCTTGCCCAAGGACACAACGACAGCGACACAATGAGCGGGGCTCGAACCTGCAGTCTTCCCATTACGGGGCGAGCACTTAACTCCTGTGGCCTTTCTTAGAAAAGCTTCTAAAAAGGCTCTTTTTCCTAAATCTGAACCTCTGACGTAACCAGCTGCCTCAGCTCAGTGTGGAGAGTGGCTAGTTTTAGGGCAGAGAGGTCATGTGATCCAGTTAGTGTGTGTGTTTACTACTTTTGGATTGTGTTCATTTTGATAAACTACAGTGTCTGAAGGCTGTACCAACTCCAGGCTGTCTGGACATCGAGCACGGGTTTCCAGATAAGAGAAAACACATCTATCTCCGTGCCTGAGGGCGTTTTTTGCAGCTGAAAAGACGGATTTCTGTAGCCCACATCGGTCGGTACCGGGACAAGGAGGTCCCCACTGGGCTCCGGAGACCCGTGGGGGGTTAAAAAATTAAATGCAAACTTCTGGAGCTCAGATTACCGTCAGAACCAGGTCAGAACCACCACTGACCTCCAGGGATGGATCATGTGCAGCTTTTAAAAACACCAGCTGCAGCTGGCTCACTGGTGTCTGGGTCGGATCCAGCTCACAGAAGAAGAAGAAGAAGAAAATATCATTTCTATAGCGCCTCTCAAGATGAAAACCACGAGGCGCTTCACAAAAACAAAAACGAAAAATAAAAAAAGGTTAAAATATAAAAAAGCATTTAGAAAATGTTTAAAAATATATTTAAAATGAGCAAAAATAGGCAATTGCGATTTAAAAGAAAAAATGTTTCAGAAAGAGAGAGTGAATAGGAAAGAGGGAAATCAGTGGATCCTGAGGAAGGTGGAATAGGTGGGGAGAGCAGAATAAAGAGAGAGTGGTGAAGAAGGTCATACAAAAGCCAGCTTGAACAAGTGAGTCTTCAGCTGCTTTTTGAAGGAGACCACTGAGTCCACTGACCTCAGGCTCAGGGGGAGAGAGTTCCAGAGTCTGGGGGCCACAGCAGCAAATGATCTGTCAACTTTGGTCTTTAGCCTGGTGCTGCACAACCAGTAGGCTTTGGTCACTGGACCTCAGGGACCTGCTGGGGGTGTAGGGACTAAGAAGATCACCAATGTAAGATGGTGCTTGTCCATGTAAGGCCCTATAGACCAGAACCAGGATCTTGAAATGAACCCTGAAGTTGAATGGCAGCCGGTGAAGCTGGAGGAGAAGCGGGGTGATGTGGGTGTATTTGGAGGACTTGGTCAGAAGCCGAGCACAGGCATTCTGAACCACCTGTAGACGGTTCAGGGAGGTTCTGCTCAGACACGTGAAAAGAGAGTTACAGTAGACTAAGCGTGAGGAGATGAAGGTGTGGATAACTGTCTCAAGTTCAGAGCGAGACAGAATGGGACTCAGCTAAGCAATCTTCCTGAGATGGAAGAAGGAAGAGCGAACAAGAGAACTGACATGAGAATCCAGGATGAGAGCTGGGTCAAAGGTCACGCCAAGATTCCTGACAGAAGGTTTGGTGTGGGAAGCAAGCTGACCAAGAGAGTCTCTGACTTTGGGAACCAGCTTGTCTGGGGCACAGATGAGGATCTCAGTCTTATCTTCATTCAGCTGAAGAAAGCTCCCAGCTATCCAGGTTTTGATAGAGTCTAAGCAGGTGTTTAACAGCTGCAGCTTAGACATCTCATGGGGCTTAAAGGAGATGTACAGTTGGATGTCATCTGCATAAAGATGGTAGGAGATTCCTTTGAAGGAGCTCAGGATGTGCTGAAGAGGAAGCAGACAGAGGAGGAAGAGCAGAGGCCCCAGCACAGAACCTTGTGGGACACCATGGGTAAGAGAGGTGGTGGAGGACCTAAACTTGAAGATGGCCACAGAAAAGGAGCGCTCAGAGAGATAAGAGGAGAACTACTCCAGGGCAGATCCTGATAGGCCTACCCAGTCTCTGAGCCTCTCAAGCAGCAGGTGATGGTCAACAGTGTCAAAGGCTGCAGTCAGGTCCAGCAGGACCAGAACAGAACAGTCCCCTGCATCACTGTGAGTCAGAAGGTCATTAGAGACCCTAAGAAGAGCTGTTTCAGTAGAATGAGCTCTATGAAAACCTGACTGGAAGCTATCATAGATGTTCTGTTCATCAAGAGCAGCTGTGAGTTGTTTAGCCACAACCTTTTCCAAGATGAACAGAAGTTTAGAGATGGGTCTGAAGCTGCTATGGAGAGAGGGGTCGAGACTCGGTTTTTTAAGAAGCGGGTGGATTACAGCGTTCTTAAAGTAAGCAAGATGAGAGAAGCCCACATGAGCTCCAAAACCAGATGACAGGCGTCTCTCTCTCCCTCTCTCTAAGCACTAAACTACGTTACGTGAACAGATATTAAGGAGTATGAGACAACTGACAGACGCTCATTAGTATTAATATTATATTGACTGACCGACACTAATTTAATTGTCTGGTACTTGATAGTAATCTGTACAATATTGTGATCTTAGCACACGAGTTTAAGCTAGCATCGTTAACTCACCTCCTGCTCCCCCGCTGCTTCTCCTCAATCTTTCTGGTTTGTCTCTGCTCTCTGGGGTGTGCAGCAAACTCAAAACTTTATGGTTTTTGGTCCATCAGAAGTAGAATTATGAACATTTAAAGTTTCCTCTGAATCCATATTTTTCTCTGGATTAAGCTAACAGGACTCCCTCACCTGACGTGACTTGGTTCAGCAAAAAAAAAAAAAAAAAAAAAAAAAATCACAAAAATGATCTAAAAGCCTAAATAATTTATGTATGTGTAAAAAAACGTTTAAAATGAGTTTCTAATATGTTTCTCTAAACATTGGTTCATTTACTCTTTAACGCCTGATCTTTTTATTCTTGCACTCTGACATTTCAAACTTTTTGCTCCATTTTTAAATGTTTTTTTTTTTATTGGAGTCAAGTAGACGCCACACCATCTGGTAAGGTCTTGTTACCCTGAACACAACCAGCCACATGTTCTGCAGGAATGTGGGGAACACTTTTTTCCTAAAATGTTTTCTGATTACACCTCACCATGCTATTCCAGCTCCTAATTGCCTGTTGTTTATCCACATGTGCTGCACAGAAAAGTGAGTACACCAGCAGTTGGCAGTGCAAATTTGAAATGAGGTGGTAGTTATGAGCTGTGCTTAATCTTTCCCAAGCAACTCTGCCCCAACCCCTGCTTCAGCTTTGCTCAAGCAAAGAGCAGGTTCATGTTCAACGTCGTCGTCTTCCTCTGCTTATCCGGGTCCGGGTGGCGGTGGCAGCATCCCAACTAGGGAGCTCTAGACCGTCCTCTCCCTAGCCACCTCCACCAGCTCCTCCTGCAGGACCCCAAGGCGTTCCCAGACCAGATTGGAGATGTTACCTCTCAAACATGTTCTGGGTCGACCCGGGGGCCTCCTGCCGGCAGGACATGCCCGAAACACCTCCCCAGGGAGGCGTCCAGGAGGCATCCTGACCATATGCCCAAACCACCTCAACTGACTCCTTTCGATCCGGAGGAGCAGCGGTTCTACTCCGAGTCCCTCCCGAATGTCCGAGCTCCTCACCCTATCTCTAGGGCTGAGCCCGGCCACCCTACGGAGGCAACTCATTTCGGCCGCTTGTATATGATAAATGACCCGCACTTGTATAGCGCCTCTCAGAGTAAGGACTCCAAAGCGCTTTACACTACAGTGTATCATTCATCCATTCACACACACATTCACACACTGGTGGGGATGAGCTGTGATGTAGCCACAGCTGCCCTGGGGCGCACTGACAGAGGCGATCCGCAATCTCGTTATTTCGGTCATTACCCAAAGCTCATGACCATAGGTGAGGATTGGGATGTAGATCGACCGGTAAATCGAGAGCCTGGCTTTCTGGCTCAGCTCCCTCTTCCCCACGACTGATCGGCTCAGCGTCCGCATCACTGCAGATGCTGAACCAATCCACCTGTCGATCTGCCGATCCCTCCTACCCTCACTCGTGAACAAGACCCCGAGATGCTTTAACTCCTCCACTTGAGGTAGGACCTCTCTCCTGAGCCGGAGTTGGCAAGCCACCCTTTTCCAGTCGAGAACCATGGTCTCAGATTTGGAGGTGCTGATCCTCATCCCAGCCGCTTCACACTCGGCCGCAAACCTACCCAGCAAGAGCTGAAGGTCAGAGCTGGATGAAGCTAGGAGGACCACATCATCCGCAAAAAGCAGAGACGAGATTCTCCTGCCACCAAACTCGACACACTCCACACCACGGCTGCATCTAGAAATTCTGTCCATAAAGGTAATGAACAGAACCGGTGACAAAGAGCAGCCCTGGTGGAGTTCAACCCTCACCGGGAACAGGTCTGACTTACTACCGGCTATGCGGACCAAACTCACGCTCTTCTGGTAAAGGGACTGAATGGCCCTTAACAGAAAGCCACCCACCCCATACTCCTGGAGCGTCCCCCACAGGGTGCCCCTGGGTACACGGTCATAAGCCTTATCCAAATCCACAAAACACATGTGGATTGGTTGAGCAAACTCCCATGCCCCCTCCATCACCCTTGCAAGGGTATAGAGCTGGTCCACAGTTCCACGGCCAGGACGAAAACCACATTGCTCCTCCTCAATCTGAGATTCAACTATCAATCGGACCCTCCTCTCCAGTACGTTGGAGTAGACCTTTCCAGGGAGGCTGAGGAGTGTGATCCCCCTGTAGTTGGAACACACCCTCAGGTCACCCTTCTTAAAGATGGGGACCACCACCCCGGTCTGCTACTCCACAGGAACTGCCCCCGATGACCACGCAATGTTGCACAGATGTGTCAACCATGACAGCCCTACAACATCCATAGCCTTGAGATACCCAGGACAAATCGCATTCGCCCCCGGGGCTCCGCTGCTGTGTAGTTGTTTGACTACCTCAGCAACTTCTTCCCCCGAGATTGGACAGTCCATCCCCAGGTCTCCCGGCCAGGTTCCTCCTCAGAATGTGCGTAGGTAAGATTGAGGAGCTCCTCAAAGTATTCCTTCCACCGTCCGACTATAGCCCCAGTTGACGTCAGCAGCTCCCCATCCCCACTGTAAACAGTGTGAGCGAGTTGCTGCCTTCCTCTCCTGAGGCACCGGACAGTTTGCCAGAACCTCTTTGGAGCCAATCGATAGTCTTTCTCCATGGCCTCACCAAACTCCTCCCACGCCCGAGATTTTGCCTCGGCAACTGCCACTGCTGCACCCCGCTTGGCTATCCGGTACCTGTCTGCTGCCTCCGGAGACCCACAGACCAGCCACGCCCTGCAGGCCTCCTTCTTCAGCCTGACGACTCCCCGAACTTCTGGCGTCCACCAGCGGGTACGGGGGTTGCCACCACGACTGCCACCGGCCACCTTGCGACCACAGCTAGCAACAGCCGCCTCAACAATCGCAGAGTGGAACAAGGCCCACTCGGAGTCAATGTCCCCCACTGCTCTCGGTACGCGGTCAAAGCTCTGCCGGAGGTGGGAGCTGAAGACCGTCTTGACAGGTTCTTCTGCCAGGCGTTCCCAGCAGACCCTCACTATGCGTTTGGGTCTGCCAGGTCGACGCGGCTTCATCCCCTGCCGTCTGATCCAACTCACCACCAGGTGGTGATCAGTTGACAGCTCCGCTCCTCTCTTCACTCGGGTGTCCAAAACATACGACCGCAGGTCAGATGATACGACTACAAAGTCCATCATCGACCTGCGACCTAGGCTGCCCTGGTACCAAGTGTACCGATGGGCATCCTTATGTTCGAACATGGTGTTCGTTATGGCCAAACTGCAGCTTGCTCAGAAGTCCAATAACGAAACACCACTCGAGTTCAGATCAGGCGGGCCGTTCCTCCCAATCACACCCCTCCAGGTCATGCTGTCATTGCCCACGTGAGCATTGAAGTCCCCCAGCAGGACCTGATACATGGGCTCATTCAACTGTGGACCCACCACTCGCAGGAGGAACATGAAGGGTCCGGTGCAGTGTGGATCAGGTGGCAGATTCAGCAAATGGGGTCTTTCAGCTCTACAGTCAGCATTGTTTGGAAGTTTTTTATAGCATTTTTTTTTTTACTTCTACAGTAATGGTATTCTTTCAAACAGCTGTTAAATCCAACCATGAGCTGAATGGAACTACACTGGCTCCAATAATAAAACAGGTACTTCATTTATCTTGTTGATAACATTTTCCAGGAAGAACTGAAAGGCAATTTTTCACTGTTTAAAACTTTTTCTTTCTGCTCCAGATGCTATTCAAGGAGCTTCAGCCTCATGCAAACTTCACCCTGACAGTGGAGAACATGGCCAGAGTCTGAAAGAGCAACTGTATCTTCCATCATTTGTTTTATAGTCAAAGTGGTTTAATTTAAATGAAAGCAAATTAAAATGTACTCTTTTATCAGATTTAATCACAATTGTGTTCTTCAAATGTTATACTTCTGTTTTAGCGTGAGATGGGTTTCTGTGACACAAATTAAAATGCAAATCTTTTCAGAATATTATTGTTACAAACCTCTTTTCCTGAGATATTATTAATTAATGCTTTAACTGTGGTCATTTAAAATACAGCAGGCAGACCTGAAGGATCCAGTCCTTCAGGTCCGATCCAAATCAGTCAGACAGATTCAGGATCAGGACAAGAGCGCTCATGAAACCTGAGCTGAGCACAAGATGAAACCATAGGATGGAGGTGAGACTGGGGGAGGAGTCAAACAAGAAGGTTACATCTTAACTAGAAAAGCCTTCAGGGAAATCAGTGAACACAAAGGGATCAGTCTTGTCTTTGTACTGTATGTGTGTGTGTGTGTGTGTGTGTGTGTGTGTGCGCACGCGCGCGCACGTAAGTGTGTGATTATTTCTTTGTGTGCATCACTGTGAGTCAGAAGGTCATTAGAGACCCTAAGAAGAGCTGTTTCAGTAGAACGAGCTCTACGAAAACCTGACTGGAAGCTATCATAGATGTTATGTTCATCAAGAGCAGCTGTGAGTTGTTTAGCCACAACCTTTTCCAAGATCTTGGAGATGAACAGAAGTTTAGAGATGGGTCTGAAGCTGCTACGGAGAGAGGGGTCAAGACTCGGTTTTTTAAGAAGCGGATGGATTACAGTATTCTTAAAGTAAGCAGGGACCTGACCAGAAACCAGAGAAGCATTAATTATAGAGAGCACGCTGGGACTGATGGACTGAAAAGCACTTTTAAACAAAGATGAGGGTAAGATGTCGAGGGGGCATGCAGAGGTCTTCATAGAGTTAACTAGTTTGGTTAACTCAGGCAAAGAAACAGGAGCAAAGCTATCTAGGATGATGGGCCTGGTTGGAGTCGGGAGAGGCAGCGATAAGGCTGAAGGAGAGATGCTAGATCTAACCTTATTGACTTTGTCCACAAAGAAAGACAGAAAGTTCTCACAGTCTGTAACAGAGTGGATGGAGGCTGTTGGAGAGGCAGGAGACACGATGCTGCTGATGGTGTTAAACAGCACCTTGGGGTTCCCTTTGCTCTGGGACACCAGGTTGGAGAAATGGGAAACCCTAGCGTCTCTGACTGCAGAGTTAAAGGATGTCAGAAGATCCTTTAGGAGCAGCAGATGGACGTGGAGATGGGTTTTCTTCCACAAACGCTCAATATTTCTGCATTGGCGCTTCAGGCTGCGAAGGCTGTCATGAAACCAGGGAGTAGGGTTCACTGCAGGAACTGATCTGGTTCTGACAGGACAGATATTGTCCAGAATGGAGAGGCAGTGCTCGTTAAACTGAGAAGTTAAGGAATCTGGGTCGTTATCAGAAGAACAGGGTGGATCAAAAGCAGCAGAAAAATTGCTAGCTGTGCTCTCATTAAGAAAACGAGAACTAACCATACGGCGAGCAGGAGGTGGGGACGCAGAAACTGACAAGTTACAGAAAATGCAATGGTGATCTGAAATATAAACGTCCTCAGGTCAAACACTGTCAGCATTTAGACTCAGGGTAAAAACAAGGTCTAGAGTGTGCCCCCTGGTGTGTGTGGGGCCAGAAACATGCTGGGTAAAGCCGAAGGAGTCCATAAGGCTGGAGAAATTCATGGCAAAGTGATCAGAGGGATCAGCAACGTGGTTGTTGATGCACTGCACTCCCATAGCACCCCCAAGTAAATATTAGATTTTTTTTACAATTGATTTTTAATTTAATGTGTGGATGTGATAATATTTAACATACAAAACAAAAATAATCAGTAAATTATCATATAGATATTAAAAACTTAAACCAAAACAGGAAATTTATGTTAACCTTTGACCTCATTTTCCACCTGTGAACGAGTGAAAGGTAAAATGGATCGGTTTTTGTCGCCCACATTTCCACGGGTTCAGTCAGAAATGAATGAATCTTTGGAAGTGATCTCAGACCCACAAAAACCGACGGATCTGGATGAGGAGAGTCAACCCTCAACCGCCGCAGCAGTCGAGGGTTTTGCCGCTGGAAAAGCTAACACTAGCGTTAGCTAACCTTGCAACACTATGGATAGTTTTCTGTGTGGCTGTATGCGTTTATGATTTCATGGAAAAGTCAGCAGTTGTTCATATGTTAATGATGTATATTAATGATTGTTTCAGGTGTTGTTGAGGTTTTGTGCACGCATGTGTATCTGCTAGTGTTGAAGGTGTTTTAGAGAACAATAGGTACGCATGACCACTTCCTTCATAGCACCCTCAATAAAAAGATTAGCTCCTTCATAGCACCTGCAAAAAAAATTTCTGGAGCCGCCACTGATTGTTATAGTTTGTTTTGATTTATAATATCTTTGTTCAATCTTTTAATTTCTGTCATTTGTTTGCAGGTCAACTCATCCTTTAATTGTAAAGAACTTTGATGCAAAGCTTTAGAATAAAATGTCCACGAGCCTTCATCCTTTATTCAGAATCACTCTGCATCAGTTCCAGACCGAGAGAAAACTAGGTTCCAGTTGAACATGATTATGACATGGTTTGGGGAATGCGTTTAACCCAAGACATGCAGAATCACACACTCACAGATCTTATGGTAAAAAAAAAATGAATCTTTATTTTAAAACGCGAACTGAAGGTGCACTGGAAAAGCCCAGTAGAGATCGGGAACGGGAGTGCAGCGTCTGAGGAGGGGAGAGCAGATACAGGTGAGTCCAGGAAGGCAAGTCTAAACTTGGTGGGTGCAAAGAATAGACTTACTGGGAGTAAGGGAGCGTAGGAATGAGGGAGGGTAAGTTGGGTGCCGGGGTGAATCCAAGTGGGGTGTCCAGGAGAGGGAGCAAGAGGAGAGCAGGAGAGCGGGCCGGCCGGGAGGAATGGAGAACGGCGAGAGCTGCGTCCGGAAATCCTATGGGACACAGGTGAGTAATCCTGAGGAGTCGCAGAAATCCAGAGACGTAATCCAGAGAAGTCACAGAAGCCCAAAAACGCTCCAAAACCTGGTAACGGGTAAGCACAGGAAAAAGATCCAAAGGTTCACAAAAAATCCTAGAAACATTAGAGCACAAAATCCAAGAGTCGCAGGAGGGCAGGAAACTACCAAGCTGTAGTAATCATACGGTGTCGAGGAGTGTTCTCCATCCTCCTTTAGTAGTCAGACCCACTGATTGCAAATCAGCTGCAGCTGGAGCCTCCCTCTCCTGAAACACACAACTCAAAGATGGGAAAATGAATGGAGTACTCACCCCGGCACATGACAGTTTCTGCTGTTTGGAGCGGGTAGGTTCCTGGTGTATCTTCATTTTCAAATGCATTTGGCAAGCTACCTGACATCTCTGAAGGGACATGTTGTGCTGTTAGCACTTCGAGTCATACGTTGCATGAGCTAAATCGTAAGCTTGATGCTCTGACCAGCAAACTGGTTACGGTTCCGAAACTCATACATAAAGTGGAAAGCAACTTGGAGGAATTCTCAGCTTGAAATGGTCGAAACTGACCCCGATTCAGCTGCTTGGAGTCGCCCTTGAGACCACTGTGAGACCTTGATGCAGATGCAACAAGCTCTAGCATGTACCAGAACAATTGCTGTTTTCTGAATGTGACTCCCCATGTTGGTCCTGGAAAGTCGGACATCTCAAATTTCCATTCATGTAGATGGATGCTCTGTCCCACCCTCCGCTAAATACTCACATGGGCCTGCATGCTTGTCGGATCAGCTTGCCTCAAGGTTGTATCATTTCATCTTAGACGATGGACACTGGGATCGCACTGACAGATAGATGATGGACTCACTAACTTACTGGCGCACTTATGCATGCAGGTGCACGCAACTATTTACAGACACACATGCGCTCCTAAATTTCATCTTGTTCGCCCCTCCCTTGATCCTGCTTCCCATTGCTGGGCAGCAGGGCTGTAGGTCGCACTGATCAGCTGCGACGTTGCTCTGTTGCATAGGAGAACCATTTGCAGGTGTTTTCTATTTGCAATTATACATTTTAGTTGATTTGGGTCTTGTTTCATATCACACAGTCACATTTGAATAATTAAATGCATTTTTATTAGAAATTAAAACGCTTTAGTTTACAGTAATAATAACCATGTCTATTCCTCAATTGCTTTGAGGGGACATTTTCTCGAATGATTAAAATGTGATGAATTAAGATTAATTAATTACAAAACCTCTAATTAATTAGATTATTTTTTAAATGAGTCCCACCCCAAGTATTTTTTGTATCAGGACACTGATTCATTGACAATGAATCTTTAGGAAAAAAAATCGTTCCCAGCACTGTTTGTAAACTTTTTAGGAATTTGTCTTTCTTTGAATACAGATTCAGCAGCCTTTATCACCTGAACAGAAAGTCAGTCATAGTTAATAGATAATTAACCCTTTGATGCATGAATTATGAAATCTTCAACCATGATTTTTTTAACAATTTTTTTCATTCATCTTTAGGTGTGAACGAAACAAATTTCATATTTACATATTTTTTGTAAAATGTAATTTACAAATAATTTATTACATGTCCACCTCAGGCGACAGCGTGCAATCTGAACATGAAATATGTTGGCTTGACTTACTGAAGTACAAATGGAGGGGTTCAAATGTAATAAAGTCTTCAACAGCTGTGCTTAATAGCAAAAATAAATAAATAACAATTTTAAGTACCTGTCCACTGTAGTGACCATTATGCATCAAAGAGTTAAAGTGGTTGTTAAAGTGTGTGTCTATATCCTCAAGGCATTCCCACACCCGAGAGGATAATTCCTCTAACACGTTCTAGGTGTTTCCCAGGGTCTCCAATCAGTGTGAGATGCTTAGAAAACGCCTCAAAGACATTCAAGGAAATCTCTCAGTCTGCTTGATAATGGCACTTCTTGAGTCCTGCCATAACATGAAGGAAGGTTGTTTGAGCTGCCTAAAGCAAGTCTTTTGGGTGGGAACAAATCTCATCCACCTTGAGGTGATGCTTGTAACCTATACAGAGCAGTAAATTAAGAACTTTCCCTTTATGCCCGGCTCCCTCTTTACCAAAACAACCCAGAACAACTGAAGAGGTCTCAATCAGTGGATTAATTACTCATTGCATGAACAATTCATTAAGATATTTCTTCTCTCTCTCTCTACTCTGAAGACTTCAATAAGCATTGCTCTTAACAACCAGCAAGCCCTGCTGCAGATCCTTTCCCTGCTCCTAAAAATCTTACAGGTGGTGAAACGTACCTGCAAAAAGCAGCCTGAGGGCAGAGCTCCAGCTTTTTCTGATCAAGCACTGTCTGAGATGGTAGAGCAATAAACAAGTGGTTCTTACTAAGCAAATACATCTGGCCCCCTTGTGTTTTCTCACACAGCTTGCATATATTTATATATATATATATATATATATTTTTTTTTTTTTTCCAGGTTAAGCATGCAGGATTGATGTGAGGAAGGAGGAAAAACTGCAAAATGAGAAATTCTTGGTACACCCGTGTCATTGTTTGTCTTGCTTGTGCGATAATGTCAGAGATGATGTATGGCGCGAGGCCGACAAACACTCTTGTGAAAGTTTGACTTTGTGGAGACTTGAATAAGGTTACACTACCGTTTTCTGCTGGTTTTGTTGTAATAAAACTTTATTTCACATCCCAGCAGAGCTGCACACTGGTGTTAGCACTGGTCATACTACTAACATACTGTACATTTGTTAATAAAAATTTGTATTAATACATTTTAATATATCTAAAATGGGTAATTTAATCAACGCCTTGAGTGTTTAGATTAAATAACAACTAATTAGTTGCTCATATTTTGCATCAAAGTCTTAGTGTCATTGAATTCCAATCAGAATCACACAGTATAAATACAGTGTCATTCCTTTTTGTTGTTTTAGTTTTTTATTGGTAACATAACTTTGTGCTATTTTAGTTTTTCAATGTTTTTGATTCCAGCAGAAATAATCTGAGGCAGTGGCCTTCAAATTGGGGTCCCTGGACCCCCAATGGTCCACAAGCCATACACTGAGGGTCTGTGAAACACTAGAGCAGGGGTGCACAGTCCTGGCCCTCAAGGGCCGCTATCCAGCAGGTTTTAGTTGTTTCTCTGCTTAAACACACCTGGATTGAATCTGCTGAGTTGAACAGGCTGCTGCAGAGCATGATGAACTGCTGAACAGGTGATTCATCCAGGAATCAGGTGTGTTGGAGCTGGTAAACAACTAAAACCTGCTGGATAATGGCTGTCGAGGATCAGGATTGCCCACCTCTGCACTAGAGGGATCTGAAGATGCAATGGTGTGTATCTCCTGAGGTAGTGCTGGTTAGCACAGTGGAGAAATATGTCCACTTAATCAGGTAATTCAACCAGCTGACATTAGAAAGTATGTCAACAGTTATCTAAAGTCTAGCTTCTTCTAGGATGATGATGATGATGATGATGATGATGATGATGATGATGATGATGATGACGACGACGATGATGGAACACCAAAATATGGGTCATCAAGTGCAGCAAATGAATGAGTGAAGCCAACGAAGTTAATGAGGCATCTCATCACACCCAGAGAAAAAGCAAGTGGTGAAACTGGCTACAACATATGTTTATGTTTATGTGCTTAGCAGACGCTTTTACCCAAAGCGACTTACAAATATATATATATTTTTTTTTTTATCCTATAGGGCATGTTGTGATCTGTGGGGGAAACCGGAGTACCCGGAGAAAACCCACGCATGCATGGGGAGAACACGCAACTCCACGCAGAAAGGCCGCAGCAGAGTTTCGAACCTGCGACAAACGTGTTGCGAGGCATCAGTGCTAACCACGGCACCACCATGCAGCCCATGCAGTAGCTTCAGACGGCAGGATTCTTATTTCCTGACGTTTGGACATCTCGCCACGGATTGGCTAACAGCAACGCAACTCTACGCTGGTACCACTGACACAGTTTGCTCTGCAATGTTGATATTTTAACTCCACAACTAACACTAGTCTGGAGTTGTTCTGCTGTGGGAGCCAACATATGAAATTCTTGGAGATATCTGAAACCTGAAACCTTCTCAGTGGCCTAGTGGTGCAGATCATGGTTCAAATCTCAGTTGGGCCATACCAAAGACTTTAAAAATGGAATCCAATGTCCCTGCTTGACACTCGGCTTTAATGGGTTGAATTGAGTGTTTAAACCACCAAATAATTCCCGAGCACCGCCACAGCTGCAGCTTACCGCTCCCCATGGGGATGGGTCAAATGCAAAGATGTAATTCACTATTGTGTGATCACGACTATGGGACCTAAACTTTAACATCAAAAGCTTGAGAACCCTTGATAAAAGGCACCAGGCTATTTGTAAAGAGCTCAAACAATATATCAGATACCAAAAGATGTTAAGACACTTTCACACTCTGTGTAGTGTTTTGTAATCTGTCTACTATTTTGTAGACTTTGTAAAATTTCCAAACAGGAGAAGCACTTTCTACTGAAACCTTAAAATGTCTTCCTAAGGACGTTTACCTTGGACTGCTCCTGGCTGCTTTGCCTCCTGCTGTGAGAGAACCAGGATCTGATCGCATCTGCTCTGGTTACCAAAGGTCCAATGTTCTTTATTTGTATTTGCAAATTTAACATACAGTCCAGGAAAATTGGAATTCTGGTGCACAAATGGTTAATTAGATCCTCTATGAATAAAATAAAATAAGAACAATTAAGGGGAAAATAATAAATGAACAGTTAAAGAAAAGAGGGAAAAGTTGCTCTTACAGCTTTTACATTTTTTATTGCCCATAATGTTGAAAACATGTTTGCATTTTTTAAAACCACATCTATAACATGTTTTAATTTATTGTAACAAGGTTTATTATAACAGCCAATACGGTAAAACTCCACCGATGAAACACTTTCTTCCTGAAAGTAAAATGAATACTATCTGATATATATATATATATATATATATATATATATATATATATATATATATATATATATATATATATATATATATATATATATATATATACCTGCAGGCTAGGTATTTAAAGATCTTCAAACTTATAATCTGATAATTCATGAAACATTTTGGGCATTTTTTATTTTTTATATTTTTTAAGTGATGCTTTAGTTCCCAGTTTTCTGAAAAAATGTGTGTTTCAGGCCTTTGTCTCATAGTAATGTAGATGTTTAAAAGAGGATGGGGTCGTGACTGTTCATGAACTACTTCATAGTGGATGTGGTTTGTTACTGTTAGTGTTATTCTGGTTTTTTCTCAGCTAACATTACTACTCTACTCAAAATGCTACAAAAGGCTCCAGCTCTAAATTATTCTGATTTTTCTCCATATATTCCATGCTATCGTTATTTGTTAAAACACAGAAACAATTTCGTTACCTGTTTTCCCGCTACGTTTCGTTTGCAGCTGCAAACTTCCTCAGGCTGACGCTGATGGTGGCGTCACTTCCTTCTCCGTTTATCCGCGGGCAGCAGAGGACGTTGTCGCCCTCTGCTGCCCGCTCTCCCCTCTCCGACGATGCAGTCCCATGCGCGATCCAACGTGTAAACTCCATCGCCCCGTTCATTGTCCCACATCCACGTCTCCTTATCTCGATTGCTTCTTTAATCCATCTTTTGTATTTTTGTTGTTCGGTGTTTATGATCCTTGTGTTGTCCCAGTCCATTATATGGTTTTCTCCTATGCAGTGATCTGTTACGGCTGACTTGTTTATTGTGCTTTCTGCTTCTTCTTTTGCTGCTCTTGTGTATCTTCGACTTGTTTCTTTCTCGCACTTCTTTCTATGTTCTATTGTTCGTGTGTTGAGTTGGCGTCCGGTTTCTCCTATGTTTTATTGCAGAGTTTGCATGGGATTTTGTAAATGACTCCACATTTAAGTCCAGCTGGTATTTTGTCTTTTGGGTGTACTAGTCTGTTTCTAACTGTTGTGTATGGTTTTGTTGGTGTGTTTATGTTGTGTTTTTTCATCGTTGCTCTTATTTTTTCTGTTATGCCTCTGATGTATGGTAGGGTTATCACTGGTTTTGGTTCTTGTCTTTCTGTGTTTCTGGTTCTTTGCTGAGGTTGTTCTTTTCTTTCTGTTTTTGTTTGCCGTTTTCCTTTGTTTATTGCCCATGTCGGGTATCCGCAGGTCTTTAAAGCGTGTTGTATGTGTTTGTCCTCTTGTTTACGGTCTCTTTCTCCTGTTATTATGTTTGCTTGGTGATATAATGTTCTGATTACTGACACTTTGTGTATGGTGGGGTGTTCTGATGTCCATAATAGATATTGGTCTGTGTGTGTTGGTTTTCTATATGTGTTTATGTTTTGGGTCCCGTCGGTCTGCCTGGTTATTTTCATATCCATAAATGCTATGCTGCCTTCTGTTTCTGACTCATGCGTGAATTTTATGCTGCCCGTGTCATCAATGTTATTTAAGTGTTGTGTTAGTGTTTCTGTTTGTCCTTTTGGTATGATTTCCAGTATGTCGCCCACGTAGCATTTCCATAGTTTTATTTTGCAGTTTGGGGGGGGGGGGGGGGGGGGGGGCAGTGGCTATGGCTTTTTGTTCTAGGTCCTCCATGAAAAACTCGCACAGGGTGGCTGATAACGGATTACCCATGGCGAAGCCTTCCAGTTGTTTGTATATTGTGTTGTCGTATGTGAAGTAAGTGGAGTAAGCTACCAGTCCTATCAGTTGTGCTATGTCGTCTGCTGTGAGGTTTGTTCTTTTGTGTAAAGTCTTGTCCTGTCTGATTCTGTTAACTACCATGTTTATGGTTGTTTGGGTTGGTGTTTTTGTGAACAGGGATGTGACGTCGTGTGAGATGAGTATGTCGTTGTCTTCTATTGTAATCTCCTTTAGTTCTTTTGCCAGTTCTATGCTGTTTTTACAGTGTTGGTCTGTGTTACCTAATAACGGGCTGATGATTCTGCTGATATCTCTTGCCATGTTGTATGTTGGTGTGCCTATGCTGTCAACTATTGGTCTAAGTGGGGTGTTTTGTTTGTGTATTTTTGGCGTTCCATATATTCTTGGTGTTATGTTTGCCGTAGGAATCCAGTGTTTGTACATTGTCTCTGTTATTTTGTCGTAGCGAAAAAAACAGGTAACGAAACCATTTCTGTGTTTTAAAAAAGAACTATAACATGGAATTAGAAACAAGACACAGCAAGAACACACCTAAGATGTTTCTCCATATATGTTTGAGTTTGATTACTGAGCTCCTTTCTGAGCATGGTAACCCTGAAGAAAAGGTTTAGTCACCTGTATTTTAAACTTTCAGCTGTTACCCAAACCTCATGATCATAGGTGAGGTTTGGAACAAAGACTGACTGGTAAATAAAGAGCTTTGATTTCCCTCTTTACCACAACATACCAGATCTGTCTGGCCATCCTTCCCTCATCCAACAAGACCTTGAGATAAGCAAGGGGACATATATGCAAACTCACTTTTTGCATCCTTTTGTGCTGCCATGTAGGTCTCAAATGTGAAATAAATATTTTCATTCATTTTCTGTCAGGGTTTGATTTTAGGAATTGTTTACCTATGACAACCCATTTCAAAAAGACCCTGTTTGTGATGTCACAAACTGTTAAATTAGAAATGAATCACCTCTAACATGCAAGAGAGAGCTGCTGCTGGAGGAGCAGTGGATCTACTCCGATCCCCTTCTGACTATTCTTATGGGCCATTCCCATCTGTACCGGGTCGGCCCGGGCCGGGTAGCGTAGGTTGTTTACATATCTGGGTGGCCTGGTACTTCTGCGGGCCAACCAAGGCTCATTCTTAGCCCTCTTCTCGAGGGGGTCTGCTTCAGGTCGACCAGGGCCAACACACCCACTGCTGACAGCAAATTCACACCTTCCATTAGAGCAAGCCTCTGATTGGTGGGTAGAACCAGCCCACATGGGCTTAAGACAAGGATGTGTGGAATCAACCGGGCCAGGCTGGGGCCGACTGGGGCTACCCGGCATGTTCCCACCTTTTTTAAACAGCATTTTTTAAAGTGACAGAGCTTAAATGACTCATTCTGGAAGGCACTAAAAATGTCAAGACTAAAACTGCTGAACTTCATTTATGTGAGAGGGATTTAGTGCAAATAATTTCATGAACTTCACTGTATTGAATATAGAACAGTTTTTTTCCCATACTTCAGGTGAAGGCAGGTTTAAGGCTTCCGATTGCGTAAGTCACTATCATTCATACATTGACGTCATTATGATTTTCTGCCAACGCACAGATGTGCTGCCTTGCCCCAGGCACAGCAAACAGTTGCTCTGACAGTGTGATGATGCAACATGGTTTGTCTAATTTACAGAGGGTTCATTCTGGGATACATTAGAGTTAGAATACTGGACCGGGTTCTGTTTTTACTAACAGGAGACGTGAAAGAGAAACCGAAGTGAACTTTCTTGAATAAAGACATTTGGATTCCAGAGGGGAGTTTCCTCAGCTTTAGGTTCAACTATCAGCCATGCCAGTCCAAATGAGTTTCTCTCATAAATAGCTATAAACACGTTCTGGGGGGATTTCAAGCATGGACGCCTTATCTGTGGGTCGCCACTGTCCATTTCCTTCCTGTGTCGGAAAATAAGATAACTTCACTTTCTCTCACGAGGCAGTACTGTTTTCACGCGCGCCGTGCCCAACACGCATGATTAAAATATGCGCTCGTTGACGCACCGCTCACTGGAGCGAGACCGTCGGGATGGGCGGGTGAGCCACAGGGGTGTGTGTGTCTGATTTAAGTACAGTGAAACATTCCCGGGGTGACTTGGGTGTTCCGATCCAACAGCGGTGCAGAGCTGGACCAAAAGTTCCCCAAACTTTTCAAAACAGACAGAGGAAGTGTAGCAAACGCGAGAAAGGAAGAAGTTTCACCGCAGATCGGATCCGGAGAAGAATCCAAGCAGAGAAAAGTAAGCAACCCACTTTTTTTGTTTGTTCGTCTTAGCTGAACTTGAAGGAGAGCGCCTCCGCATTTCTCCTCAAAGTTATTACATCTGGCGGGTTTTATTAGAAAGCCCACACAGCTTTATTCTGTCCACCAATGACGGAATTCTCCTCGCTCTATTAGCTATGTCATCATAGCCGTTTATGATTTGTGTTCAACACATAATACACTATTTCATGTTTAAATCCACTTTTTTCCAGGATTATTTTTTATATTTAAAGCTCAGCATCTGCTTCTTTCAAGGAGTGCGTAAAAAACGTATATCTTGTCTTATATTATCTTATCAGATATAGATAAACTATTTGGAATTCTCGTAATCGTTTAATAGGAAAGGAAAACTGTCGAAACCATATCAAGCAAGCGGGCCTGGCCATTCCACCGACTTGAGTCTGCATGACCAACCCCTCTGCATGCCAACATGATGGCAGAGAAGAGCCGGTTGTCAGGGGCAGAGAGGGCACAGGGTAGAAGAAGTAATGATGAGCAGCGTGAGAAAAAAAAGGAACTCAATTTCAAGCTTGGTTGGTGCTTGTGTTATAGATTTATTTAAGTTGATGTTCTAAAGTGTGAAACTGCCTGAGAAGAGTATGTGTGTAAAGGCTGATTAATCAATTATATCCGAAATTTTTATTTCAGCTTGAAATGACCACAGAAAAAGTTAGTCTCTGTATATTTTTTTTGTAATAGGATTTATTTATGGATGCATGGGCGTGATTTTGACTTTAGAAGTGGGGATGACACAACCAGCATGAGGACAGGGGGATCACTACAGGAAGGGTACAAAAAATATGTATAAACCTACAGCGTAGAGGCCCTTTTATGACATGTCAGGAATGCAGAACTGTCAAGTACACAGGTGGCAGTAAAAAATACCTCTAATACTTTCAATTCAGCTTTGTTTCTCACCTTGTTAGAAATGCAAAATGAAGTACTTTATTGATGTGACTATATATTTACTCTGGTCACACGTGTCAAAATGGTAATATTTGATTGAAATTGATGTTTTTTCCTTGTCGTGCAATGTGAGTGCTAGACGGTTTAAAGAGTTAGGGTCACGTAAGCACCGTGAACGTATATTCTTAAAAGTCACAGCTGCTCAGCAAAAAAAAGTTCTTGAGTCTTTACACATGAAAATGACATGTGTAGAGGGCATGTCCCCCTGTCCCTCCCCTAAAAAAAACTGCGTCCGTGAATGTGTGTATTGCCAATTTCTGATAATTTGCTTTTTCAACATTAGACATTTGAGAACGAGTCGACAGAACTGCGATATGAATAGAGGCACGCAGCTCAGTAGCTGCCAGATGGATGTGCTGCGAACAGCTAATGTGTAGCTTTAGCCTGCTGTAAGGAACAGGTTACATTGTGATAAATATCGATATCGACTAATATGAAAGTTAATATCTTGAGAGGATCCTGATCACCCAGCCCTAGCCTTTTTGTCGTCTGTGGAGTAGGGCTGGGCGATACGGCCTAAAATCAATATCACAGTATATTGAAGATTTCACCTCAATAACGATAAATGGACGATAACTACATGTATGTGCAGAAACAAAAGTTGCCCACTAGATGGGGCTGCCACATGTAGTGGTACATCTTCTTAAAGGGACGTGAATGTTGCCGACATACACACCTTTTCATTTTGTTACTATCAAATTTATTCGCATGGGAAAAATTATCTCAATAAAAGTCAGACATTTCGATAACGATACATTTTTGATTTATTGCCCAGCCCTACTGTGGAGGTTTCACTGTGATAAATGTGATTTAGTCTTCATCATTTGCCCTCTCATAAGTTTTAACCTATATTGATGCATGCAGTCCCTTTGTAAACTCTGGATACATTCCCCAACATTTTTTTTTGTTATTGTGATTTTTTTTCTTTTTCACAAAATTCAACAGAAATGATTCTTTCTTAGCAGAAGATAATTATTCAGTACGGTCAATGTGTTGGTTAACCTATAAGTTCAATTATGCGTTCAGGAAGTGTGACTCAAGTTAGGGTGGCGCCCGTGTTGCATCATCATGAAGCGGCTTTGCCTCCTTTGTTTTTCTTTCTATGATTCTGGATGTTTCAGATGTTTCAGACAAGCTCAGATGTGAAAACCATCGAGGGAGGAGAAAAGTCATCAGACCGCCAGATGAACTCAGGAAGTCACAGATTGTTAACAGAAAATCACAAGTGTATACGGATCATTTCTTTTAGAAACACATGAGTCTCACACACACACACACACACACACACACACACACACACACACACACACACACACACACACACACACACACACACACACACACACACACACACACACACACTCTTCTGACACATGGATGTTATAGGGCCTTGAAACCATGAGGCACTGCTCCATATCATCTCACCAGCTGTTATTCGACCTTTGACCTCAGCCACATAACATTACCATCACTGCTATTTTCTCAAATTGATCTTTGAGCCTGTTTGACCCGCCCCTCTAGTCTAGTATTTACTTTAAAAAGCAATAAATCATTTAAGTTGAATGATTCACACACTTACAAATAATGGTCAATGGCCTGTATTTGTATAGCACCTTCTTAGGGTCCTACAGCCCCCCAAGGCGCCTCACAACACAATCAGTCATCCACTCACACACACACACACACATAGCTGTTTTGCATTAAGAGACATGAAACTGTAGATTAGGCACCAAAAAAGGCCTTTATGAGAAAGAGTGACTTTCATTGCAGACCTGGCTTGGAACTGTTTCTGTTCCAGAGGGACACAGCATGCAGATGAAACTCGAAAATTAAAATATGGCGCAAAAGTTCATTTATTTCAGTTATTCAGCTTAAAAGACTTGTGCAAAGCCAGGTTTTTCAGCCTTTGTTATAATTTTGCTGATTATGGCTTACAGTTTATGAAAACCCCACATTCAAAATCTCAGACTATTAGAATATTGTAAAACTGTTCAATATTCTACACTCAACTAATATCACTCAGCTAATGAATCAGCTAATGAATCTGAAACAACTGCAAAAGGTTCCTGAGCTTTTAGATGGTTTCTCAGTCTAAGTTGAATTGCTGACATAAATGGACTTTTGCACCAGATTCCAGTTTTTCAAGTTTCACCTGTATGTTCAAACGATCATTTACCACAACTCAAGTTGTGTTTTTTGTGGTAAATTTAACAAACCAATTACTTTAAGAATGAAGGTGTTTTAAAACTGCAGTCCTGGTTACTTTATTCTCTAAATGTTCAAATGTCAAAGCAGCAACATTAAGTGAATCAAGGCTTCATTATAACTCAGTTATGTCACCTTTTTCCTAAATGTACATTACTGAAACACATTAAAGTCCAAGTTCTCTGAGAAGCCAATTTTTACTTGTTAAATATGAGATATGACTGCTCACTCTGAGGCTGAATGTGAAAAGTCTTCTACCACTATTTCCTATTTAGCCGCCAATAGAAAATAGGTGGGAAATGCTCGGTGGTTGTTGATTTAGCGTTCAGGAGAGAGCAGAGAGCATCTCTCAGCTAGTAGAAGCTAACTGTTAGCCTTAGTAACTCGGCACAACATGGCAGAATTTCTTCAAGCTTATTTGAGTAAATAAAACATCAATGTTGCAGGGCGAACAGTCAGTGGTAGAGTCATGTTGTTTTTAGCCAATCAGAGGCAAGATGTCCAAATAGCAGGAAATAAAACTCCAAAAGTTCTGATTCCTGAAACAGGAACACGAGAGCTTTTCCCCCCGTAGATTGTTCAAATTAACAAGTGAACTTGGTCATTAAAGTTGGGAGCTTATTAATTAAGGCTTAATTTTATGCTTTAACGACGGAGTGTAGCTTTGATGTTAAAAGACACAGAAAATGCAGATTGTCCCTCGCTAACGTTTGAATGTTGACCCTGATCTGAAAAAAAAACTATATAACTCAAGGCGTGGCATAAAACTGAGATAAACATTTTTATACTTATGTACCCCTCTATAAGCAGCTCACACACACACACACACACACACACACACACACACACACACACACACACACACACACACACACACACACACACACACACACACACACACACACACACACACACAGCTGCAGCTGGGGTGGAGCAGATTGAGTCCAGCTGCATGTAGGAGTTAGCTCAGTATGGTTAACATCCCAGAATACTTTGGGAATGTCTGAAAGTCAGGTATGCGGTAATTATGGGAAAGAATTAAAAGCAGGATTTTTTTTATGATATGACGATAAGTCATGAAAGCCTGGGATATGTTTGAGTAATGGTGCACATCTCCCACACAACCTTCCCTAACAAATTTGTTGACATGCTTCAGCTGATTTTCCTGCACAAGTTTAATTAAATTTTTTTTACATAATAGTTCTGTAACAGCCATCCAAATGACATTTTATTTTATTTTACTTAAAAAAAAGTTCAGCTTCTTAAGACACGTTAATAACTATTTTTGTTTCTAATCAAAACTAATAAGCTAAGGGCTGAATTGTTAGTGGTGTGATTATTTTTAGCATAACTCCTTTATAAATCTAAATTAAATAAATGTATTGTAAAATGTATGCATGTATTGTAAAAACTATGCATATTTTATTTAAAATTATACAACTGTAATGGGTATAACCTGAAGACCCAGAAATTCAGCCAGAACACAGCAGTAAAACATTAAAGTTTTTTCTTTATTTAAAATGTGGGAGAATCAGGGAATCGCAGAAGATTCTGCTGACAGGAAAACTGGAGATGGAGCAGCATATGCTGCGATGACAGGGAGAGGGGGCGGGACTGTCTCAGTGCCAGCTATGGGAGCTCCTCTTCCATCTGTGGATTCAACTCCTCTCCTCAAAACGACACAGACAATTAGTACAGCCCACAGAAGTTCAGGTATCCAAAAATCCTAAGTCAGAGTGAGGTACAGGCAAGGTCATTCACAAACAGCAATACTTATCAGTGGGTTGAGCAGGGGTCCATGGGCGAGAGAATCCGCCGAGAGTCCCAACAGGCAGAATCCATGGACAGAAAACGTGGTCAAAAGTCAAAAGGATTGGTTGAAAATATTGCTGGAGTCTACTGCCACAAGGCTGCTGATAATCTGTCAGGGAGACAGACCCTGAGCTTTGCTTAAAAGGAGGAGCGCACAGGTGAAGCTCAGGCAGGGCTCAGGTGAACTAGGTGAAGCTGATTAACAGGAGGACTGGCAGAAAGGAAGAAACATACATGACAGGTATGGCAAAATAAGGTGGAATCATTACACAACAGTTAGAAAGAAATAAAATTGGCCCTTGCCAGCTGTAGATCCTCCACTAGAGGGCAGTAAACATGTATAAGCCTGGACATGAAAGCACAAATCCTCAAAATCCATCTGATGCTTTTAGGCCCTCGGTGGTTTAGTTTGTAACAACAAGGGTTGCAATCGTGTACACGTGCTCATTTAGATGTCAGGAATGTTTGTGAAACCTGTTCAGATTTTAGCCGTGAGTATTCTTAATGTGTCTTTCAGAATGCCAGGTGAGAGGTTGACACTGAGAAGCACATCTGAAATTGGGCGTTTCCCTGGTGCAGCCCCGCCCACTAGGGTGCAGGTCACCATTCACAACGAGAACGAGAAGCAGGAGGAGGGAGGCTGTCGCCGGTGGTTCAGGAAGATCTGTCCGTGCTGCTGTAAACGCAAAAACAGCACATCCTATGATGTCACAGATAAGGTAGAACTGACCAAAGTCCCAGCACCAACCCCAGAGCCTACCAAACCCAAACCTGAGAATGGAGAAAGGAAAGAGACTGAAGGTAATATGCCTGACTTTTAACCTCTGGTGCATCTATGTGGCACAGCGATTTGCACCCCTCTCTCATCAAACAAGTCTCACAGCAAAGGGTTGAACTTTTGTCTCCCAGGAGTGGAGCTGTCAGTCTGCTCCGTGGACCTCCTAAGCTCTGGATTGGGTCAGAATAGAGTGGAGCATCACACGGATCAGTTTCATGGGGATGAGCTGATCATCCGCCGTGGACAGACCTTCCAGATCGAGATAGAGCTCAGCCGGCCTTTCAGTGCTGAAACTGACAAGATGCACCTGGAGTTGAAAACAGGTAATGCAAAAACCCCAAAACTGATATATAAATATAAAAAAAACGTAATTTAAGGCAAAAGAATAAAAATAGTTTGAACAAAATTTGAATGCCTAATTTTTAAAAAATAGCAACATTAGCTAATCATGTGAAATCGCTTCCTAAAATGCATATTAGATGCGTGTCAGTGCATAATACATTTATATCATTGATGCAATATCACTCAACCTCCACTTTATACTGCAAGATTCTGTGTTATCAGTTAGACTATGGGGTAGCAAATGATCTCTCAGCTAAACAACAAAATGTAGTTTCAACCATTTCTGATCGGCTCCATCTGGAGTAAAGTTGACTCCAAAAGTTAATCCGTCATACATTTATGTGTAATAATGACTTTCTGACATTTTCGTCTGCGTCCACGCTGAGCTGAGGTTCATGAGATATTTTACTAACCTTCAAACAACAAATGACTGACTTATGGCAACTTTTGAAACAATGACCCCATGCAAACAATTAGCATCCAAAGTATTTGTTGGGATAACACTCAGCTACAAACACCCAAAACTGTATCAAAGTGTATGTAAAACTAACTAAATCTTTGCCATTTTTGTGCTCGCTAAAGCTGAGTAGCTGTGGAGGCCATCTTGAAATGGTTTGACTCCAAAAGATCACCAGTTGGTGATGTCCACCCGGTCTTTGTTTTCCTTTGCTGTTCCTCAGATATTTTGCTAAGGAAAAACTTTCTCTCTTTCTGACACACACGCACACACACACACACACACACACGCACGCACGCACGCACGCACACACACACACACACACACACACACACACACACACACACACACACACACACACACACACACACACAAAAGCAGCAGGCGATCAGTATGCAGGCAGTGAAAGGACACCGTTTTTATGTGTGAAATCCTGTGCTGCACCACTTTGACCTACATTATGTGACATTGTACAAAATCTAAACCCTGACAGCACAAATGCAATGTTTAGCCCTCGAGTTTAGCTCTTGAATTCAAACTGAGCAGCAGTTCAACCGTAGCTGCCCCATGAGTCTTGGATTTCTCCCCACAGCCCTCAGTGTTAACAGCTTCCAGACCTCTGCTCACCTAACACCTCCCTCTGGTGTTTACCGACCTCATACCAGTACGCACTGGGGAGGGAAAAAAAGGCCATTATATCACTGTGCTGTAGTGATTTTCTGTCAGCCTCTCGTTAGATAGCAGCTGCATCTGCAGAGGAAATCTTTGTTGCTAGAATTTGTCTCGGCCCACATTTCTGCACTAGGAAGCTGAAGTTTCAACAATTCTCCACACAGACGACGTTCCTTCAGAAAAGATGCACAGTTTTCACCAGATTTCCTTTAGTGTACGTACTCAGAGGTAAGAGAGGAAGGTCAGGGCGTTTTTCCATGCAGTCAGATGGAGAACAATGCTTTTATGATAAACGTACTGCCCAGCTGGCAGCCATGACAGCTCCATGAAAAGCATCCAGCATGTTTTAAACAGCAGAACATTTAAAGAGACTCATTTAAGCCAGTTACACAAATATGTGTTTGGTTTTCTAAAAAGGGCAACTGTTGGAAGTTGTCCAAACTCACAAGTTTGTTTACTCTGAGAACTCGGGTCCAGCTGGGGGAGGCTGTGCTGCGTACGCAGTTTGCACTTTGATCTCATCTACTACCAGACTGACTCTTAGAGAAGAAACCAAGTTTTTTCTGTTTCCAAATAAAGAGATCGGCACGGATCTTCTCTGAAACAAACACGGCTATAACAAATCTGCACACAAATTCAAAAGAAGATGCGAAACAGCACCAGAAATGCAACAGTAAACACATTGTAAAACCTGCAGCTGATGCAAAAAGCGTACACCTTTTCTGTTGCAGGTTTCCTGCCCAAAGTGTCCAAAGGGACCCATGTTATCATTCCGCTGGTGGAGCACCTGGAGGATGAACGCTGGGAGGCCAAGATCACGGAGCAGAACGGCACTAAGATCAAGCTGTCTGTGAACTCTCCAGCCAACGCGGTTATCGGCCTGTATGGGCTCTCTGTGATCACCGGGTCCCTGAAGGACGAGGCTCCGACCACTCACAGCTCCAGCAAGAACATTGTCATGCTGTTCAACCCTTGGTGTGAAGGTGAGCAGGGGAACAGAGCAGAGGGCTTACATGCAGGGCAGGAATGTGGAGGAGAAGAAGGAATGAAACCATGGCTGATAGGAGGAGACAAATGAAAGAAAGTCAAGAAAGGGATTAATAATATCAGGGCTGAACTCATTATTCATAACAGGCAGATAATTCTTCACATTTTACTCTAAGCATAGCTGCATATGCTACAGAAATCCGTCTATTGGTCTGATAGCAAATTCTTGGAGAAAATGGATGTCTATTTAGACATCTAATCTTTTAAAGGAGGCTCGATATAATGTTACACATGGGTGAGAATCCAGGAGTGTGTTGCTGTCCATCAAGCAGCAGCAGCAGTGTGGCTGTGTAGCTATGTGAGTTATGTAAGTCCTCTGGCTTTGGCTCAAAACTTCATGGTGCACTTAGTCAGCCTGCTGAAGAGCCACTGCTCCTGGCTGCGTTCAGGATCGAACCAGTTTGTGCCTAAGATGGAATAGACCCTGAGCTGCCTCATTTCTCAAACATTCCCGCATCCCGTCACGCTCCCTAACCTGCTGGCGCTTTGAGGCCAGAATGCAGAACCACATTTAACATGAATGGATCTCATAGTCAACACTGGCACAGCTGTAGGATGTCAGAGGGGATGTTGAAGGGACTTTGGGGAGAGACTTTCAGCTAGTTTAAAACCCCTTTATATATTCTAATGGTGTCATTTTTGATTTGGGATAGTTGTTTAAATTTTTCTAGACAATTTCAACATTTTACCCATTTTTGCACAGGATCAAATCTTGATTCTAAAACTAAACAAACTCCTGAGTTTGTTGCACCTGCATGGCTTCACTTGAGTAAGCCGTCTGAGGCCTAGTCCACACGTAGCCGTTTTTTTTAAAAAACGAATATCTGCCCCTCCAAAAACTTGCATCCACACCACCTCGTTTAAAAAAATAAACTCTGTCCACACGTACCCGGATAAATACGTTGTTAAGGACATGCCAGACCTGTAGGCGGCAGTACTTCCCCCGTTCTTAACCTCGTCCTTCGTCTGTGGTCTTCCGCAAGGAGCAGTAATTCTGCTTGCAAAAACAAACAAGCAAAAAGCGCTTGGACATTAGATAAAGCGAGCGCAGCTCTGAGGGCATCCATGCTGTCGGCTAGTGTAAACACAGGTCGCACACGTGATGTCAGCATTTTTCTTGTCGCAGAAAGTGACGTTGCGGACCTTAAAACTCCGGTTTTGTCTGTCCACACGCAGACACCCAAAACGGAGAAAACGCAGATCTTCACTTTGGCCGGAGTTTTTAAAAAGATCCGTTTTCGTGTGAAAAAACTCCGTTTTCGTGTGGATGACAGGCCAAAGGGTAGAAAAATATCTACGTTTTAGCAGATCCCCGGCTACGTGTGGACAGGGCCTGAGTGTCAGAGACTTACTCACTTAGGGACTTCTACACATTACATACGAAACTGGAGCAATTAGAATATGTTGCAAAAGTCCATTTATTTCAGACTGCGAGACCATCTAAAGCCTCACAAACCCTTTGCAGGTCTTTTTGAATTAATTAGGCGATTAGAGTTACACTTTGCGTCTAGAATATTGAACCTTTTCACAATAATCTCATTGCTCGAGGTTTTGCAATGCTTTCATAAGTTGTAAGCCCTAATCATAACAAATTATATCAGTTTCACTTTTTAAGTTACTGAAATAATAAATGTTTGCTTCATAGTCTCTTGTTTCAAGATTCACCTGTATCTCTCATCCTTTTTTTAAATGTTTTTGCAGCATTCTCAAACCGGTGTTGTTCTGAGGCTTGTGTGACACATTTGTCTTCTTAGTAGAATAAAAAGTCTTTGTCCGGATTAAAAATCAGGGAGAAGTCAATGGAAATGGGGCCCGATTAACCAACTACTAAAGAGAAATAAGAGGACAGAATCCAGAATCACATTTTTATTGTAAGTTTGATCCTACGCACAGATGGGTAGCTGCACTGTAAACCCAAATAAGTTCCCAGAACTCAAAACTTTTGAGGCAATCAGTTGCCTCAGTTTTTTTTTTGAGTTTTGAAACAGAAAACTTGAAGTTTTCGTAAATTAAATTTCTTAATAAATTTACTCATACATTTTAAGTTTAATGAAATTAAAATTGCTCATCAAGGCAACTCAAAGTATTTTAGTTGACAATTCCAGGAGATCTGCTGAGCATCAGCACGCAAAAGCAAGAAGATTTTGACAGTTTATATGAGATGTTTGTGTTAAATGAATGGAAAACCCATGCTACAGCCTTTTGTTAAACCTAAAAAGGGATATAAGCCAACATGTAAATGTGAGGCACTTCTTCTTAAATCAGCTGTTTAACAGTGAACACGGTCAGTTTGTGTCAAACCAAAAATCAAGCTCAATTGATCATGGTCAGAACATTCTTCTTGGATGCAAGGAATTTTAAAAAGATATGGAGGACATCAGCACTGCTGATAAGTAATCTGAGTACAATCTGACACAATAATCCAGACATGAATGCTGCAGAATATTTAAAAATTCCTTTAGGTTATTTTTAAAAGCATGTCTTTTTTTCAGTACCACAGGGATAATTAATAAAGCAATAAATCACCATGACAACAAAATATGTCTGCAAACTATGACTTTACTGATAGAAACTCCTGGCCTCTTTGACATGAAGGACAAAGCTGAGCTTCTTTTCTCTTAATTCCATCTTAAATGAGCTCAGATGAGTCAGTCTTTCTGAATCTTGTTTGTTTTTTATGCAGAGGTAACTTACGTTTATGAATAAAACAATAAACTCCATTCTTCTTCAGCTGTTTGCAGAGGAGTGTCTGTGTCCATGCAGGAACCTCCACTACAGGATTATTTAAGGGCTTTTGTGCAGCTGCCTGAAGGCCTGAATATGAGAAATATGCAGGATTGATTTTCTAGCCTTTGGAGTGAATTTTCTTTTCTTCAAAATCTAATATTAATGCAGCAGATTTTAAATTCCTCACATTTGTTGGAAATACTCAGGAACCCTTCTATTTCTCTTTCCCACTAACAGCATCACTGCTAGTTAACTAAATGAAATATACCATTTAATAATGGTTCTTTAACCCCATGTATGCAAATATCTCAGTTCAGATTAAATCACTGTTGTTGTTTACTGAGTCTTGAGGCTTTTGAGGGATCATTAAAAAAAAGAAAGCTCTTGGATTTATGGTTTATCTGGCAGAGTTTGGCAAATCATCCACACAGGATATTTGACACAAATAACAGAACTTTGCAAATCAAAAAGCTGTTGACCTGGGTTTGATTTGAGGAAGAAAATAAAATACTGTCTGCTTCTCATTATGGATCTGCTGCTTTTGGCTGTGTGCCCATTTGCTTTTCCTCTCTCCCAATCTCTTCTTCCCAAAGCCGATCTTTCCCTCAGGGCCATAAAAGTCCAAATCTATCAATCACAGTATAAAACGCCGGGGGGCAAGTTCAGAGCAATCCTTGCATCTGGTGAAAACCTGTCCCTTCCCTGACCTTTACTGCCTCCATGTGTATTTCCTGCTTTTTTACGCCTCTCCCAGTCAGCCTTTTTGTTTTGTTTTTGCTCTCTGCTGACCCAAGCCTCACTCCGTGGCCTCATGGCTCCATTCCCAGGCCTCCTCCCTAAAATCATCATATACATTCCAGGAATTTTAAGTTTTAGGTGAAAAATGTGAATGGTCACAGATGCTGTTTGTTCACCTCCTCCGTTAATGCCTTTAGAAGTCTCGGCACACTGAGGTTTTCTTCACTCTTTCTCCTTCTTTATGCTCCCAACCAGAACCTGTCCTCTTTCTCCCAGCAGTGAGTTTTTTAGCTGTTTCTTCCCACTTGCTTTTTCTTGCGTCCATTTCAAAAACTGTCACTGCTTTTTAGTCAGGTTCCTCTCTTCCCACTCAGGGGTAATCGCGTTGGTGATAGCGACAGATAAGAGTGGAAAAAGAAACACGCATATATTTGTGAAGCAGCCCACACCCAAGTCTGCAGAGCTGAGTTATTTTCTCCTAACTGACTGTTTCCCATAAACGACCGAGGGCCCCACTGCAAGGTCCATGGAGTCATTGTGTTTCTCCAGCATTTCCTGACCTCGGGACTTGTTCACATGGAATGAAAGAAAAAAATCACATTCTTAAGCAGTTTTATCACTAGTGTAAAGCCTTGGGTTGTTTTATAACTGACTTTTATGGGTAAATTATCTAAAATTTAAAATAAAACACACCATCAAATTTTTATAAAATCAGAGATGTTTAAGAGTCCAATGCTGAAAAAATAAATTCATTTGTGAATGTGTTTTGTGGATTTCCAGAGGACACCGTGTTCATGGATGACGACGATCAGAGGAAGGAGTATGTGCTGAACGACACGGGGAGGATTTACTACGGAACAGAGAAGCAAATTGGTGCTCGCACGTGGAACTTTGGGCAGGTACAGACGGGACGCGGACGTTTCTGAGTGATTACTACATCACAGTCAGCCTGTGGCACTCCTCTACTCTGTTACAGCCGCTGCTTTTTACTACTGAAGAAGGTGATGATCTAAGCAGGTCCACACACTTCAGTTATAAAAAAGTACTTTGTAAATATTTAGGAATTTTCCACTCAGAAGCGCCATCTCCAAAAGACTGTAAGCCATGACTCATTATTAGGATGGTGAATCTGCTGTTTGCATAGATTAGAGGATTTCTAAAACATTTCAAGTGTGTTTCTGTGTAAAAATAACAAATAGTTACTATGCCACCCATTCTAGATCCCATCATTTATCTTACTGAATGGCTTTAGTTAAAGAAAGAAACAGATAAGGTAAGATACGGTGTTTGCATCGCTGTGGGATTCGCATTAAATTTTTTTTTCTGCAGAAACATACATTTATTTTTAAAGTTCTGCCAATATTGTGGTCAGTATTGAAAATCTCAATTATTTACCAAGATTTCTCATTTATTTCTCCTCTTCATACAAAAAAGTACCTCAGTGCAATGTGGTTTGTCCAAAAAGCTTCAAAGGGATGCTCGGATCAGTATTTTATCCTGTTCTGCCGTGGCGGTTTACGACCTTTATTCACTTTTCCATTCTTATATATTTATTTTGACTTAATAATATCAGAACTAGATGCTTTGTTCAAAACAGGTCTTTTCTCAAGAAAGATCAAGATTTTACATGCAGATGTTTGCTATGTATATAAAGCCTTTAGAATATCCACATATCACGTCCTCAGGAGACCGCACTTACCAGTTCCTGCCAGCAGGCGGCATGAAGGAGCTGTTGTAAAAACACGTTTTCATTAATAAAACAGAGAAAAGCTAAAGTAGAAACTTGGTTGTCCAACCAGTAAGAAAATACACACACATACATAAAAACACTGAAGAGCATGCCACAGATCTAGGGGTCATTTTTGAAAATAATAGAAGCATTTTTTTGTCCACATTCATGCTCTGAATTTTTAAAGTGACAATGTGTAGTTTTTACCATTAATCTCTGGAATATCCATCGAAATATTGCACAAAAATTACTTAAAAAGGACCAGTTGTTGAGAAATATTGGCAGTTTCATAACATATAAACATAAAAATCTGGTATAAAATACATGGAGCAGGTCGAAGTCACCGGGCGACGCCATATTGGATGCCATGTGTCCTTCTACGGAAGTCTGTGAGGACAAAATGCATTTACTGATTTGTAAAAAATGGTTACAAAACTTTCACCATTAATAAATATTGTTGCTTTACACATTTACCTCTTCACTCTTTGCAAGTGATGAAAGGGAATCTGATGTTCTTGTTGTTTTGCTGGAGGTTGCCTTGGCAGGGATTTTTGACCCTAATGGGCATCTGTTGGTCAGGTCTTATTTGAGCGCAAAAGTAATGCTTGCTTGCATTGATTAACTGCCCCTATCACCAGGGAAACTACACACTGTTACTTTAAAACACCACAAGACATTTGGGAGTTCAGCCCTTGGAAGTGGCAGAAGTGTGTATCATTTCAAAGGAAAGCAAAAATAATCTTACACTACATCAGACTAGTGTTTTACCTAGCGTTAGCAGGGGTAGGCTACTGTCACGAGCGGTTTTACATGTTCCCTTGCTCATGGGTGTAGTCTTTACTTTGGAAGTGTGTGTGTGTGTGTGTGTGGGTGGGGTGGGGGGGGGGGCACACAACCAGCACGAGGGGGGTGGGTCTTTACAGTAAGTATACAAAACATATGTGTAAAACTACAGCCTAGAGGCTCTTCTGTGCCGAGTCAGGTGGCAGGAATGGCCAATCACATGTTAGCAAGTATCAGCAGAGCCAATGAGTGAGATTATGGACGGTTCTGATGGGAAACAGGCTTCAACACAAGCGGTTGTTTTCCGCTTGGGCCTAGTGCGTCACCAGTGTCTATTTAAAGAGCAAGTCACCCCCAAATAAACTTTTATTTGCTGATAAACTAAATAAATGAGTGTCTAATCATGCTGCAGACACGTGTAGTCAATAATTTGGCACTTCAGTGCATCTTAGTTCAAATTTAAATATTATGCCTAAAACTGGCAGTGTTGTGCCGTTGTCAGGTAAAAACTCTGCACTGTATTTGAATTTAAATCTGCCATCGCTATTGGCTAAGAGGTATGCTATGATGTAAACTGGTACCATATTATGTCACAATGCTGTCGTGAGCCTGCGTGTGTGTATTCGTTAGCGGCTCCGCCCTCTCGGTCTGCTAGGCAACAGCATTTGTTGCATTTTTCAAACAGGAAGTGGGAGTGGAGTAATTCTCTGGTAGGGGGTGACTTGCTCTTTAATATAACGTAATATAGTTTTTTGGATGGTAAAAAGTGCAGTGGACAAAAATTGACTTTGGAAAAAAAGGGTGTGAGTGTGTGTGTGTGTGTGGGGGGGCATGTCCTCTTAAACTCTGAATAAATGCTGTTCGGAGAGCTATCTGCAAATATTTCCAATTTGAAAAGAAACACACCTCAAAATGTCGATCGCATGCATGCAAGAAAAACTGCCACTGTGAGACATTACGTTCCTGCTGTAATCTGGACCGCGTTACCTTTATAAATCATTTCTACTAAATTTACTGGAACTCTTTCTCCCTTCTTCTTTGTTTTAATCATTTGTAACACTAATCCTGTTCCTTTGTAGTTTCATGAGGGAATCCTGGAAGCATGTCTGTTTGTCCTGGAGAAAAGTGACATGCCTCCATCTGGGCGAGGTGACCCCGTCAATGTGGTCAGAGTCATTTCTGCTATGGTGAGCCATAAAAACATATGCAAAAAGGGGGAAAAAATCACATTTAGAAAATAAAAATAAAAACCCTTACTGATCTTGTTCGTGGGAGGGAAAGTGATCATGCATCATGTCTTTTCCAGATAAATGCTCAGGATGATTATGGCGTTCTGGTTGGGAACTGGTCAGGGAATTACTCTGATGGCGTCTCTCCCGCGGCATGGAGCAGCAGTGTGGAGATCCTGAGAAAATACCACTCCAGCGAAGGAATCCCAGTGAGTTACGGGCAGTGCTGGGTCTTCTCAGGGGTCACCACGACAGGTGAGTAAAATAGAAAAGTATAGAAACCAAACATGGTGGTATCTGTGATTTAGTTTTTAATGGAAAACAGAAAATGCATGAGAACATTCACCAGACATGAGTAAAATATACATGAAGACGTGAGCTGTTCTTTGGCGCCTTTCATAACTTTGTAACAGAACACTGCAGTCGTGCGTATTCAGGGAACTTTGCATGATAGCTCGCTGACTTTAGCGCATGCTCCTGATGGCCATGGCATAGGTCAAATACAACCAGAATTCCTCGCAGTAGCATTCCTGTCATACCTGCTACTCTGGTCACTAACCAAGCTGCATGTGTTGCTTTCGTTCAGCCCGAGTAATAAAGTTCTTTCTGTCATCTTGGCAAAAACATCATTGTCCACAGATTCAACTCAACAACTCACACGAAATGCTAACATCTATCTGTTGTTGTTTTCAGTGCTGCGCTGTCTCGGCATACCTGCTCGGAGTGTGACCAACTTTCAGTCTGCACATGACACAGATGTTTCCCTCACTACAGATGTGTACTTTGATGAGAATCTGCAGCCAATCGATCACCTCAATAGTGACTCTGTCTGGTAAGATAACAGAACAGACCAAGAAACCTGCTGCATGAAATTAAATCTCAGGAATGTACATTAGTTGTTCTTCAGTGATACGAAAACTCAGAGAAGTTAGTAATCTATGTAAAGTAGATTATAATGTAATGAATGTACATAAATACCTAAAAATGACATTTACATTCTTCTAACTGTTGCTTTTTGACAGCTTTCTAGGCTACATAATGAACATATTAATGTTGAAATAAATCTTTAGTATCAAATCTAAATATATAAAGTTAAATATTCAAATAGACATACATGCGAAAGTTTAAAATAAAATAAATAAGAGACCCTTTGATGGTAAGTCCATCTAACCACGTGTCTGTGTGTCTGCATTCACCTTGGACATAGTTAAACGAGCCACAGTTACCATCAAAAGTACCCTGGGATGTTAGATCAGGGATCTTCTCACCTTGATAATTTGGTGAATTGCTACTTGTATTTTATATCAGTGTGAGTTTGACTCTTTCGCTGTAGTTGACCCATCTCCAAGGAGCAGTGGGCTGCCATTTGCACGTTGCCCAAGGGTACTTCCTGTGGCTCGGCAGGGCCTGGGATGGAAGCGCTCACCTTTTAATCAGTGATCAACCGCTTTCAGCCACAGGAGCCCAATTAAATATTTAGTTATTATTTTATTCTAAATCTTTATTCTTCATTATTATTTGAAGAACAATGTGATAAATGATAGCTGTTAATGTTTAATGTGTTACTTTTGCATCGGCACCACAACTGCAACTTTGTTCAGAAACTAATCTATTTAACATCCTCCCATATAAAGAGTTAATAATCAGTCCCTTTGGCTGTTTATTAAAGCCTTCATCTTTAACTTTGAAGCAGGCAGGAGTTGTGACGAGGCTAATTGCTACATCATAAGTAGCACTAATTGGATTTCTGTTAAAACAATTAATCTCTGCCATAATTACCCCTGTGGTCGTTAATTAATTAACCCATTCTAACCTTTTAATTAACCCTTTAAAATTCCTGTAAAATGAATTGAAGCAGAAACGTTGAGATGTAAGAGTGCCAGTTGAAGCTGTGATGAAGCAAATGACATCTCTTTGAAGGAACTTCCATGTTTGGAATGATTGCTGGATGGCCAGACCAGACTTGCCTCCTGGTCATGGAGGGTGGCAGGCTGTTGACTCCACTCCCCAGGAGACGAGTCAGGGCATTTTCTGCTGTGGCCCCGCCTCCGTCAGCGCTATCCGCTCTGGTCAAGTTTACCTCAAACATGACACGCCATTCGTCTTTGCTGAGGTGAGTTATGATTCAAGCGTGTTTCCTCAGATCTCGGTGTTCTTTAGCAGCTTGTAGTTATGAGTCCTTGATCTACAACAACTGTGTGGAGGAATTTTTTCTGTGTGGTCCATATTTGGTTTTAGCTTTGTTATTACATCTGAAAAGGAGTATTTTGGTATTTTATTGCCAGGTGAACAGTGATAAGATCTACTGGCAGAGGAATCTAGACGGGACATTCAGCCAGATCTACAGCGAGAAGAAAGCTGTCGGCCACTGCATCAGCACCAAAGCAGTCGGCTCGGATGAACGAGATGACATCACACAGCTGTACAAACACCCAGAAGGTACTGGCAGGCCCATACTGATCACAACATGAAATGATGTGTCCCTGTTAGCCTTTTTTTTTATTTTTTATCAATCTGAATGAGTCCTGGAGACAAAATGAGGGTCACTTACCTCATCCTTTCCCTCTTCTTTGCCAGATTCGGAGGAGGAACGCATTGCCGTGGAGACCGCGAGTCGTTATGGCAGCAAGCCAGATGTGTACTCTGCTCCTGCAGCAGAGGACGTTCAAGTGGAGGTGAAGATAGATGGTGAGGGGCCCAGGATGGGCAGTGACGCCAAGCTGAGCATTGTGATGAAGAACCTGAGCTCCAAGGCCCGGCGGGCGACTCTGCACAGCCAGGTGGCCGTCATGCACTACACCGGTGTGCTGAAGAATGCTATCAAGAAGGATCAGATACCTGTGGAGCTGTTGCCCAATGAAGGTTGGATTCTCCTCCTTAATGTTATGGATCTAATGAGAGAAAAGCCTTGTGGTCCCTTTCAACTCTGCAGGGGCTCTTAGAATCGATAAGCCATCACTTTGCTTCATAGGTTTAAAAACTCAGAGGGTTTTTCTCTAGTTTCCTAAAACTTGTTTCAGACAACGACAAAATAAATAGATAAATAAATAAATAAATAAATAAATAAATAAATAAATAAATAAATAAATAAATAAATAAATAAATAAATAAATAAAAATGCAAAACAACATTCACGAAGAATTTACGTTTTGTTTTCTAATGATCGGAAAGGAAACAAATGCTTAGGGAACCAGCAGTAGCTTGGTTGATGCTTATGGATTCTTTCTGCGCATCAAAATTAGCCCATAAAAGCTTGTTTCTCTATTTCACTCTCATGTAAAGCTGAACTGAGGCCCTCTAATGGACATATCGCCAAACAGAGACTGGCTCAAATTTGATCTAACTTCTTCCTGTCAGCATAAAGAGAAAATCTGTATTTCTGCCTTTCTTTACTCACAGAAAAGACTATTGAGTGGGTCTTACCCTACCAGCAGTACCAGAACCAGCTAATGGACCAGGCAGCGCTGATGCTAACTCTGTGTGGGAGAGTCTCTGAGACCAAGCAGGTGTTAGCCAACCAGACATCTTTCAGGCTCCGAACGCCTGACCTCAAGATCCTGGTGAGTGTCCGATTTTATTTCTTCATTTATATTTGACAAGGTTTTTTTTCTTTGCAGTTTCTCATCCATGACTATTATGTTCTTTATGGTAGCCTCTGGGTGACGCTGTGGTTGGTAAAGAGATGTCAGCCAAGATCACCTTCACCAACCCGCTGCCACGCATGCTAAAGGACGTGGTGTTTAGAGTGGAGGGTCTGGGTCTGCAGAAAGGCCATGAAGTGGTCGTAGGGTAAGGCTTCATTCTCAGTTTAAAAGTTCACAGAGAAACCAGTTTTTACTTGTCATTTGGAAATTTGATTGGCCAGTTTACATGCAGGCTGAAAGTGAAAACCGTCTTCTGCCCCTATTTCCTGCATTAGCCTTGACAGGGAAATAGAGGGGGAAATGGATCAGAAAGATCTATGTCACACTGAAAATTTGCATTCATGGCTCACGAGGGGGAAGGCTGTTGTTGATTTAGCGTCTAGGAAACAGCTGCGTTTCAGCTGGTAGATGCTAACTGTTAGCATCAGAACTGTTAGCATAAGCGACTCCAAAACATGGCAGAACTCCTCCAGATACAATTTCAGTGTTGCAGATCAAAGGGAGTCACCAGCCTCTTTTAGAGACCAAAGCCACCAATTAGCTGCAACGCTGTGGAGCCTTAAGTCATTTGTAAGTGGTCAGACCATGGTAATATGGCGCAATCGTGTCCTTTCTATAAAGATTACGTGATGGCGGCATATAGGGTCGGTCTCTACGTTGTCACAGACTTCTGTTTATCTTGGAAGCAACTTGCTTTTTATTGCAATTGAAACAGCACTCATTACGTTTTTTGGACAAGCCGCTCCTAAAGATGTCAGTCCCGCACAGTCCCTGTGTAGTCTGGTGATCTGAGCTCTAACAGATAGCTCCAGGAGCGCTGCATCGTTCCAGTTTTACATCGCAGCTGCTTCTGTTTACAAAAGTGAGACCCACTACCCGTGTTTACTTTCATTTTTAATATAGCTGCTGGCCGGAGCTTGGCAGTACCTCCCCACGTGATCATAACACCCCTCTCTGATGCGCCAAGGCGTAACCTGCATTTACAAGTCCTGCATTGCAGTAATATTACTATCAAGCGTGGCGGCACAAATGCCACAAAACTCCCCCAACACCATGCTGCTACAGCGCGCTCATAAGACACACCACGGTGGCAGTATTACACTGATTTGCTGGCATGGTGTGTCTTCTAAAAAGGTCTAGTGGTAGAGTCCCATTTGCTGTTAGCCAATCAATGGTGAGATGTCCAAATACAGTATCAGGAAACAAGACTAAATCCTGCCATCTTCAACTCCTCACGCCTCGGGCTAACTTCCTAAAACGGGAGCGCGAGAGCTTTTTTTTCCCCACAGAGATCGATCAACTCACTAGTATTAATTTATACTAGAGACCAAACCAAATGTGCAATGAAAAAATGAATAAATTGGTCTTTAACCCCCCCCCCCCCCCCCCTACATTTTCTTCCCTCTCTCTTTGAAACCCGAACATTTCTTCCCTCCTTCAGTGATGTTGGCGGCCACTCCACAGTGACACTGACGGAGCACTTCATCCCCTCCCAGCCCGGACCCAGGAAGCTGGTCGCGTCCCTCGACTGTAAACAACTCACTCAAGTGCACGGAGTGGCTGACATTACTGTTCTTGAGCAGTGAGAAGCTTCAGGATTTAAGCTGGGAGATTTTTGTGCTAACTTCCTGTACCGCAGTCAGATGTTTCCTGAAGCAAATCTAATAATCAACACCATGGAAAGGTAACTGTCACATTATCAGTGTTATTATTTTTATGTTGATTGTACAAACACACCTCTGGCTTGCTAGGGTGAAGATGCAACAAACTTAGTACACCAGTATTCAGATTGTTCTGACAATAGTGCAATTTAAAAATGTATACAAAGCATGTCAAAGTGCAAAGTGAAGCTGTTTTTGTTCCATTGTGTAAATAGTGCTTTTGTATTATTCATGGTATTCTTTTATTAGCATGTATTTAACGTGAAAAGTGTTGACAAAATGGCTGGTGTGAACGGATGGTTCTGAAAACAATTTAGGAAATCAATCAAAAAGATTTTTTTTAGGAATATCTATTTAAACATTTAAAGCTTACTCATATTTTTAGACTACTTCATTAAAAAAATCATCTGCATTGCCAGGCAGGATCCAGTTTTGAGGTGAGATGAAGTTATGTGACGCCTATTTCAAAATAAAAGTCCCACATTGGTGCACAGACAACATTTGTGCATTTGTACAAATAAAGTGTTTCCCTCCTGATGATTTTTTGTTAATAAACTGTGAAATACTACACTGACAGCAGTTTTATTATTGCACATTACAGATAATTAGCAAATCTGAATAATTCATTTAAGCTTTTACTGGTCGTTCCTTCAACTTCAGCACTAATGTGAAAAATCTACATGTAACCATCTTGTTTTATTTATCTATATTTGGGATGCTATTGCGTCATCTGTGTTGTATCACTAATAAAACTCTGAAACTTGGCCTGGCCCACTAACTAATGACTTAGAAAGAATAGTGTGTAGGTTAAAGTGGATAAAACCCACGAGGAACAAATGTGAAACTGTACATTTACTTAACAAGGGCTGATGGTGCATCCTGTAACACAAGAAGCTGTTTTTCACTGATGTAATGGGTTTACCTTTTTCTTTAATGTTATTTAACATTTTCAGGAAATCTGTCTGCATCTGTTAAGTAGAATCTATATGAAAACCAGTCCTTTTGTGAAGAAAATACAAAATGGTGATAAAATTTCTGCAGAGAAGAAAAAAGCTTTATTCATCCATCTATCCATTTTCTTCCGCTTATCCGGAGTCAGGGTGTGTGTGTGTGTGTGTGTGTGTGTGTGGGGGGGGGGGGGGGGGGGGGGGCAGGCAGTAGTCTAAGGCGAGAGACCCAGACTTCCCTCTCCCAGTCACATGGGCCAGCTCTTCCGGGGGAATCCCAAGGCATTCCCTGGCCAGGTGAGAGACATAGTCCCGCCGAAACTCATTTTGTCCGCTTGTATCCGCAATCTCGTTCTTTCGGTCACTACCCAAAGCTCACGACCATATGAGGGTAGGAACGTAGATCAACTGGTAAATCGAGAGCTTCACCTTCTGACTCAGCTCTCTCTTCACCACGACAGACCGGTACAACGCCCGCATCACTGCAGATGCAGCACCAATCCGCCTATCGATCTCGCACTCCAGCTTTCCTTCACTCGTGAACAAGACCCCTGTCAGGTTGAGATGATGGAGGACCCAAAATGCAGAAACCCAGGATGACACAAGACAGAAGTTGAATAAATAAAATAAATCCTTAATTTTTGGGATGATCAACAAGTAACCAATCAAGGTTACTTCTTAAATTACAACGCTATGGAATAAGAGGGGTGGCGCATCAATGGGTTAATAGTTATTTATGCAATAGAAAACAGTTTGTTCAAATAAATAATGCTAAATCTGAATTAAAAGATATTTATTATGGTGTGCCACAAGGGTCAGTCCTCGGACCTAAACTGTTCATATTGTTTATTAATGACCTGGTAAATGTGTCAAAATTACTTGGCACAGTTTTATTTGCGGATGATACTACATTGTTTTATTCAGGATTAAATATACATGAAGTAACTCAAGTGATAAACAGTGAATTGATTAAAGTTAAAAAATGGTTTGATATAAAGACTGTCACTGAACCTGAACAAAACAAACTATATACTGTTTAATAACAAAAGAAGCTGTGATGTATCTTTAATGATAGATGGAATGGAAATTCAAAGGGTAAAAGAAACCAAATTTCTTGGAGTCATGTTCGATGAGAGTCTCACGTGGAAATCACATGTAGGTTATATAAAGGGGAAAATCGCCAAAGCCATGGGTGTATTATATAGAGTCAAGTTTCTACTAAATTTGTCGGGGTTGTTAACATTGTATCACTCACTGATTGAACCATATTTATTTTATTGTTTAGAAATTTGGGGAGCCACTTGCAAAACTTTTACACAACCATTGTTCATTTTGCAAAAGAGAGCATTGAGAATCATTAATAACAGTAACTATAGAGCTCACACTAATCAATTATTCATTAGATACAAAATACTGAAATTTCCTGACTTGGTAGAGTGGAAAATATTGCAAATAATGTACAGAGCGAATACGAGTAATCTACCAACTAATATTCAGAAAATGTTTCATAAGAGAGTGAGTGGGTACATGTTAAAAGGAACTGATGTCTTTGAGAAACCTAGATTCAGAACCAAAGTGAGGGAATGTAACATTTGTGTAAATGGTGTAAGATTGTGGAATGCCATTAACAAGGAATTTAAAGAATCAACTACACTTGCAATATTTAAAAAATGTATAAAATCTAATGTATTTAGTAATTATGAAAAGGAGAATTATAATGTCAAAGATTAGACGTGAAAATATTAGAAAGTGACTGAGGTTACACTGTGTTTGTTTGGCGGATAATTTTATTTCGTAAAAAGGGGCAGAAATCATAAGATTTTTTCTTCTATCTGCTCCTTTTCATTCAAATGTTTTTTTTCAATATGTTAATGTATGTTGTATTTGTTTGTGTTTATTTTATACATTGTGAATGAAATAAAAGATTAAAAAAAAAAAAAAAAAAAAAAAAAACAAACACTAATCCGAAGAAGGCTGGGAGCCAAAGCCCAAAAATCCAGATGAAGACCTGGGTATCCAAATATTCAAAGGCACGAGAAGACTAAATCCAAACACGAGGGGCACTAGAAGACATGACAGAATTACAAACAATGGACCGACAAGACACTGAGACAAGACAGGGCTTAAATACACAGGGAGGATGAGAGGGAGATGAGCTGCAGGTGTGTGGGGTGTGGGAGGAGGACCAGGTGAAGGCGATGACTAATCAGGGGAGAAACTAACTTGAGCTAAGAATAAAACCTAATACAAAAGAGCAGGAAACATAACTACAATTCAAAGGGAGGGGGAAAAAATAATAAACACTGATGGGAAAAAACATACTAAATCATGAAAGGCTGTAACTAAAGGAAATGACTTGAGAAACCTAGAGGGCTGGAGATCTAGGGGCAAATGGGGAAACCAGAAGACACATGAGGAAGATGCAGATATGACACATGAGGGTGCTAGGACACAAAAGGGAATCTAGAGAGGATGGAGAAACACCAGGAGGCACATGAAGGAAGGGGCAAACGCAGACCATGACAACCCCGAGATACTTAAACTCCTCCACTTGAGGCAGGACCTCATCCCTGACCCGGAGAAGGCATTCCACCCTTTTCCGGATCAAGACCATGGTCTCAGATTTAGATGAGCTGATTCTCATCCCAGCTGCTTCACACTCGGCTGTGAACCGCTCCAGCGAAAGCTGAAGATCACGTTCTGATGAAGCTAACAGGACCACATCATCTGCAAAACGCAGAGACTCAATGCTTAGGCCATCAAAACAGATCCCTCAACACCTTGGCTGCACCTAGAAATCCAGTCTATTAAAGTTATGAACAGAATCGGTGACAAAGAGCAGCTTTGGCGGAGTTCAAGTCTCACTGGGAACAAGCCTGACTTACTGCCGGCAATGCAGACAATCCCTGGTACCGGTCATGCAGGGACCTAACAGCCCATATCAGAGGGCCTGATACCCCATACTCCCAGAGTATCCCCCAGAGGGACAGGGTCAAACGCCTTCTCCAAATCCACAAAACACATGTAGACTGGTTGGGCAAACTCCCACGCACCCTCCAGGATCCTCCTGAGGGTATAGAGCTGGTCCAGTGTTCCACGGCCAGGACGAAAACCACATTGCTCCTCCTCAATCTGAGGTTTGACAATCCAACACACCCTCTTCTCCAGAACCCCTAAATAGACCTTACCAGGGAGGTGAGAAAAATCTCAGACATTTTAGGATTATTGTCACGTATTTAAGTAAATAAGTGGGAAATTCTCTGATGTTGAAAAATGTTAACAAAAAAGTTACCTAATAACCCTGCACCTGGACACGCAGGTGTAGGGTTACTCTAGAAGATAGAATTATATTATCAGGTCTGGTATGTTCATTCAATTGCCAGAAATATGTCAATAATATCAGAATTAAAGAGTTAAAGTAGCTGAAAAACTGGAACATTTGCTCAGATCTTTATTTATAAAGGGTGGTGGCCGGGCTCAGCCTTAGAGATGGGGTGAGGAGCTCGGACATTCGGGAGGGACTCGGAGTAGAACCGCTGCTCCTCCGGATCGAAAGGAGTCAGTTGAGGTGGTTTGGGCATCTGGTCAGGATGCCTTCTGGACGCCTCCCCGGGGAGGTGTTTCGGGCATGTCCTGCCGGCAGGAGGCCCCCGGGTCGACCCAGGACACGTTGGAGAGGTTACATCTCCAATCTGGTCCGGGAACGCCTTGGGGTCCTGCCGGAGGAGCTGGTGGAGGTGGCCGGGGAGAGGACGGTCTGGAGCTCCCTAGTTGGGATGCTGCCCCCACAACCCGGACCCGGATAAGCGGAGGAAGACGAGACGAGACTTTATTTATAAAGTAACGAGAAATAAAATGTTAAAATCATAATTGCATAAAAAATAAACATTCTCTGAGGTTTATGGAAAAAACCCACAACAAATATTAACCCACTCAGGCTCAAAAGAAATTTTGATAAAAGGACAAACAACTAAGTCCTTCAGGGGTACTTCTGAGTTAAAAATGCTCATGAAACACGTATTCGGAGTAACCAGGTAGGTAGGTTCTAACGTTGCAAATCTGCAACACCTGCCTCCAGAGGGTTAATTTAGTTATAAGATACAAAGAAATGTGTTGGAAAAACACAAAGAGAGAAAGAACTTTGTAAGTTTTATTCTGAACACAGATGCAACCAGTCGTGTAATCACTCTTTATATCAAAGGCCCTTTTATGATTTACAGCAGTGAAATGGGTAACTTAGTCAGATTAAAACCAATGATGCTGAGCATGCTTCATGTGTGAAGGTTGCAGCTGTGATCCCAACATGACACACTCTCAATACACACACTGTAATACACCGGAGATGTGGAAGCGGGGTCAGTCCACTGATTTACAGATATTTTCCACCATTTTGTTAAACTCGTCTGGTTGGTCTGCATACACGTTGTGCGAGGCGTCGTCTATCAGCTGCAGAGAGGAATTTGAGCACAATATTAATAGTTGGTAAATGGTAAATGGTCTGTATTTGATATAGCGCCTTGTAGAGTCCTGGAACCCCCCAAGGTGCTTTACAACACAATCAGTCATTCACCCATTCACACACACATTCACACACTGGTGGAGATGAGCTACAGTGTGGCCACAGCTGCCCTGGGGCGCACTGACGGAGGCGAGGCTGCCGAGCACTGGCGCCACCGGTCCCTCCGACCACCACCAGCAGGCAACGTGGGTTAAGTGATTTGCCCAAGGACACAACGACAGCGACAGACTGAGCGGGGCTCGAACCTGCAACCTTCCGATTACGGGGCGAGCACTTAACTCCTGTGCCACCATCGCCCCAATCAGTTACTTATGAATCTTGGATGTAAACGTCTGTGTGGACTCACCCGCACTTTGGTGTGGGCCTTATTGCCCCTGATCTCAGCCGCTCTGTCCCCAGATGAGCTGTCCACCCAGGACAGAGCTCCATACACCATGGTGACAGGCATGGAAGAGGGCAGGAGATGCACTCGCTGCAGCATGGGCCTCTTAGCCCAGCCAAGTGTCTCTGACATGGCCCGGAAACCCACTTCACCACTGGGAAGAAGAAAGGAATGTTATTTTTGTGCTTTCCTACCATGCCGTTTCCTTCAAAGCGGAGACAGGACTCAGGAAGCACGTTGTCGAGTAAATACCTTGGGCTCTGTGCATTACAGTGGTAGATGTACTGCGTCATTGTGTCATCATCAAACAGATCTTCAAACTTCCTTTTGAAATCAGGACGGAATCTGTTCACCAAGCCCGGGCCTGAATCGATAAAACAGTCACTGAGATTACAGCAGAGCCTTGTACGAGTTGCACAACAGCAGATAGGGATTTTTTTCGTTGTTATTACCCCACGGGCCGGCTGCTCTGACGACAGCCAGCGGGTTGAACAGAGAAACAATCGATGCGATAGCCCTCACCCAGCGAGGAGGGCGCACCCTCTTCACCACCTCTTCACTCTGACCCTCCTGGGTTTGCGACTGCGGTCGCTCAGGGAATCCCCAGGGGTCCACCAAGATCAGATGAGCCACCCTGCAGAGGTACAGCTGATAGTAATAGTGACACTTATCAACCTGCTGCTGGTGCTTTATTGTTGTGTTTCTCTGAACGTACACTAGGAGGCACTAGTGAGCATTGCCTGCTGCTTTTCTTCACGCTGATTTATAAATGATTAAGATGGCACCCGGTTGAGCTCCTTTAAAGCCAAACACAACCAATGAGCGGTGACACACTTCCACTGTGCACTTTGGTAATTACAGAAGTGCAAAATTAATGGTGTGGTAAATGTGCACGGTGATATTTCTTCATGCATTCATCCTGGCATAGCACCACTGATTTAACGATCCTCCAGTACAAAAACAAGGTTTATTGTAGCTTTAAATGTTATCTGGAGGAAAATGTCCTGGGAAATCTGGGTTTTTTTCTTCTGAGAGGTAGATTAAAAGATTAATAAAGCTCTAATATCTTTGAGCTAAACTGAACCTGCAGCCACGAGTGCTGGTTTGGTACGTTTACCGTAGAGACTATTTCTAAAAGTAATAAGATTCTATAACAAGAATACTGAAGCCTTAGAAATTAAAAGTTTGAAACACACACACACACACAAAAAACAAAAAACAACGAAAACTTGTAACTTTTTGTCCTTAAATGCTAAATGTTATTTTTTGGGGGTGAATAACACTGCGCTTGTACCACAAGTGTATTATTTCATGTATAAAGCACGGTGGAGGTGTTTACATGGTTTGAGATTCATGTGTATTGGTCTGTACCATGATTTTAAGGTCATTTGGGTTCAGTAAAACTTTTTTTGCCCTCTTTAAAATTAAAACAATACTGTTAAATAGGAAGGTCTAGCAATCAGATAAAAACGGATTTTTAGACTTTCCGTGTTTCGAATTGGAGGGAAAATAGCATACCTAAAAAAGAGATTCTGTATAAATATTTTGGTCTAGACTTGATTTTAAAAAAGGGGCAATAGATAACTAAGTAACACTAGCCTTGGAGATTGGTTGCAGAAGCAAAATGATTGTGCTGTAGGTGGGTCTAGCCACGATATATTAGAACCTCAGCAGGCCTACCTATTGGTTTGGTCGGTGGGATGATGCGACGGAGCGCAACACGATGGCAGCAACCCATTTGAAACATCTTTGGCATCACCTTTGGACTATTTAGACTTGGACTTTTCTTTGAATCAACAGCAGATAGAGGTACTTAACTCCTTTATTTAGAAAAAGGATGTATTTGTGTTTTCTTTGACTGTGTGTGGCAGACTGTTGACTGACATCCACAGCGGTGAGTATGCCATGTTGTTCGTTGTCCAATAGCATATGGACACAGTCCGAAAGACAACCGTAGATTCCACCCGTGACAGAGCTCTTCCTATCGGTCATAGCCAGACCTTATTATCACACATGTTAGTGTAACAGAGTAAATGGTGTCATTCCACTTGCCATCAGTAAAACAGTTGGAAACTGCACTGCCGTAAGTGGGGGAGTTGGTTCCGAACGTCTCCGGCTTACGTGCTGACGTGTCCAGCTGCGTCGGATATTCGTCAGTTTTAAGACGGAGCCGTTCGAGGTAGGTCGGGTTCTATCAGTGCTCGGTTATTTAAAGTTATTTAATACTTATTTGAGTCTTTTTATTCCAACAGAGTGTGCTGTATGATCCTACCAAAAGCTAGGTTTTTGACCAGCATTCCTGCATTAACAGATTAAATGCTGGTGTCAGCAAAAACTTCATCTCAAGACTGTTTGTACAACACAACGCAGAGTTGATAAAGAACTGGACCTACCAGTACCAGGGCTGGTATGGTTACATAAGGATGGATTGCCAGGCTAAAATATCACATGACCACATGAAAACACAGAACAAAGCAGCTTAGTGCAGTGCTGTTTACTCACTAACGATGCTGATTGCCACTGTTTTGATATTCTATATAATATTTGTATCCATTTGGCTCTCCATACAGTGACTTTTTTGACATTCACAAATAAGCCGTTTTTACATAACTATGCCACAACGCCGTGGCGGCATCAGGGAGCCTATACGTGCTCAGACCATGGTGGTAATGTGGCGCAATTGTGTCCATTTTTTTTTAAGATTACACAATGGCTGCATAAAGGAGGTAGGGGGGTGGTCCCTGTGGATTTCCATTTATCTTGGATATAAATATATATGTTTTTAAATCGAAGCTGCGCTCATTAAGTTTCTTTAACAAACCGCTCCTAAAGGTGTCTGTCCCCATCAGTCCCGGTACAGTCGCTGGTGACCTGACCTCCAGCTCTAACATGGAGAAGCAACGCTTCAGTTTGCCATCTCAGCTGACTTTGTTCAAAAATCCAAAGCTATTGCTCATGTTTACTTTCATTTTCAATGTAGTTGCCAGCCGGAGCTCGAAATTAACTCCCCACGTCATCATGACACCTCCCAAGGCGCGATTGCCGTTTATAAGACAGGAAATTACCGCATCATTACAACCATGCGAGGCAGCAGTAGCCGGCGTGGTGTGCCTTGTGAAAAGGCCTAGTGATAGTGATACCTGCAGCTAGTGATACCTGCAGCTTTCCGTTCTTGAGTTGTGACCATTTTAACATGAACTGAGGCGTTTTTTTGGCTTTTTATAAACAAACTGTAAGCCTTTTAGCTTTGCATCTAAAAAATAGTACTCTTTGGCTTTCTATAATCAGAATGGAATTATTCAGCTTTCCATAAAACGAGCTGTCCCCATCGGGTTTTTTTTTTCATTAAAATATTTGGGACCCTTTAGCTTTCTGTATATGCATTGTGACTCTTGACAATTTCTGTACAAAAAATGTGACTCTTAACAGTGTGTGGCTGAATTGCAACCCTTTTGGCTTTCCATACTCAAATCTTGAACCATTTTAAATTGTGACTCTTCTAGGGTTCTAGGGCCCTGTGACTAACATTCACCATGTGGTTACCTTATGGGTGAGTTCTAGCTAGATGCTGACCAACCTCACCCAAAAAAATAACAGTCATGAATTAGGACTAATAATAATATAAACCCTTCATTCACAGAAAAGGTTTTCAGCATTGTTTGAATTATGTAAACTTGATGATTACCTAGAGGGGTGCTGAATTGCATATGAGGTAGCCAGGTAGCCCCCCAAACTGTGTCCCAGCAGGATCATGTTCTCCACACCTACAGACTGCCTCCATTGTTCAATAGAGTCAACAAATTGCTCCTCTGCCTTGGCAGCATCTGAGGGGAAAGGAGGTCTGGAACTTCTGCCAAAGCCCAAGAGGTCAAAAGCGTGGACGGTCCGCGAGCGGCTCAGTGCATCCAAGTTCCTGATCCAGAGTCCAACACCTCCTCCGAAGCCATGAACCATCACCAGGGGAGTCTTAGAAGCTAGTGGGAATAGGACCGATTTTTATACATATACACCTCTAGGGGTCACCCCTGTGAGTATTTTAAAGCTTAGTACCTTGATCTGCAGGTTTGGGAGCCAGCTTGTTGGTGAGGGACAGAGTCCATATTCTGTCCTGGTTTGGGAGCGTCACAAATCTGGCCCAAAGGTCATTCTGAATACCTGTTTGAAACAGTGTAGGTGGAATAAACTTCAGTTCCAAATTTATACTCTACTAACACAACATGATGTGTGTGTAAACACCAACAGTCTAGTCTTACAGGTGAGAATCTTGGACTCTGCTGTCTTCAAAAGGGACATGGAGGTTGGACGCCAAGAAGGCCACCAGCTCCAGAGAGAACTTGACCTAATCAGTGAAAAATGGAAAGAATGTTTCGTGGAGAATGAAGAGATATTGGAGAAAATATTCAGCACAGGCAGGATGCATAAGGGCAGGTCCAAGGTTAGAGTCGGGTTAGTCACGTTTTTATTTTCACTGAGCAAATAGGAAGACAGGACATGCATTTCAAAGCCACTGTGTTGTAAGTTAAAGACAAGATCCACCACCACAGCAGGTACAGAGGAGTTAATGCTACTCTATAACAAAACACAACAGTTGTCTCACCAGCTTCTTTTAGTTTCCAGCCTGAAAAAAATGTTATTAAACAGATATGAGTCACTTCCTCTTCTCCTGTGTGAGTCCAGTCTCACATACCTCCACCCCCCTGAACCAGGTAAAGGCTTCCACCTGTTCTACCAATAAATGATGCAGCTCTGTTCTGCTGAGTCACTTGGAGAGATAACATTTACCTCTGTCCCTCTTCTGTTCACCTTGTCACAATGCTAAAGGGTATTTGTTTAAAACTCTAACCCAGTCCTGTTTATTTTTTATTTCTTTGTTATGTTAGACTTGCATAAAACTGACCAAAGTCAATGGGAATTGTTTGCTGTAACTTTACTTATTTTGTTTATTGTGCCTGTTTCTGAAAATGTTTATTAGCACCAGCGTGAAAAGTTCTTCTGATAAGGTGTCATATTACGTTCTTATTTATACAATAAAATGACTACAGTTATAATGACAGTGATTCCTTCAGAGACCCCAACTTGTTTTGCTTTTGTTTGTTTTTTTCAAAAGGCACATTATGTTTTTATTTTATTTTATTTATTTATTTTTTTTGTTATACCAGGTCAATCAGAAATAAACATTGAAGTGAGTTCTGCCTTCTTATTTACAATTAACTTTATGGTGTTTACATAAGAGTGGAAGTCATTTAAGAAAAGGCAAAAGTTAGGGAGAGATTTGGAGACCCTCGCTTTATTATATGAAATTTCCCTAAAAGAAGAATTAGATTAATTCTAAAACTTAACATTTTATCATTGCATTCAAACTTGACAATAACATCTTTAGATTTGATTTGGATAGTGTACTTGGATTTACTCATTTTCCACATCTTTCCAAAATCCAGATGAGAGAGAACAATTATAAAACAAGTGTATAACAGTCTCTGAACCGGTATGACAAAAGGTACATTTTTCATCCAGATCTTTAACAATGATATATTTTTATTACATGGTTAAATATCGTGTACAGTTTTGAAATTAAGTTCCCTTATCTTGTTTGAAATACAGTATTGAAGGTGAACCATCCATGCTTTTTTCCAATTTCTAACAAGAGACCCCAACTTGTTTTATAAATTTATGGACAGTAATGATGTAAGCAGAATAAGTACTCACTCTGTCTCACAGTCGTTCAGCATAGGACCTGTGCTGGCGGTGGGATCCATTACTCAGCATTAGTAAACATATTCTTGTTACTACAGGCAAATCAAACAAGGCTGGCCACAAATTAACAAGTGTCGGCTTCAAAATTAAGTTAGCCCTGTACTAGCTGTTCTTGTTTTGTAACCTGTACTTTCCTTACGTCAGATGAGCTTGATAAAAAGATCGTCTATAATAAAGAAGTATCACGTGTGTGCGACACAAAAAAATATGACCGTTTCTAATAAACTACAAGCAAAAACCGATTGCTTTATTTTATTTTCAGTATTTACTAACCGTAAATCATACATAGTACAATGCGGTATATATTGAGATTTCGTGACATTTAAGATAGATTTCCGTATTTTAAAACTCTGTAAGAGCATATCATCTTTCTGCTATTTACCCTTTTTTCCCTAAAGGGCTCCTCCTCACGTCTCCGGTTGAGCTATCCGGAGCATATTTCGTGTAACACCCGAGGCCGCATCCGGTTGGTCGGGACACGTCACTGAATCGAAGAAGTACGAGCCGTTTATACCTTCTTTAAATATAATTGAGCTTAACAGTCATGTCGAACTCGGTCCTGTCCGTTATCTCCCGGTTTCTGGAGGAGTACAGCACCACGACCTCCACCAAGCTGAAAGTGGTGGACGCGTATCTGTTGTACATCTTGTTAACAGGAGCGCTGCAGTTCCTCTACTGTCTACTCGTTGGAACATTCCCATTCAACAGCTTTCTGTCTGGCTTCATCTCGTGCGTGGGTTCCTTCATTCTCGCAGGTAATAATTTATATTTAAACGCGTTTATACCCCATATTCTACACCTCAACTCAGTTTATTGTCAGTTGTTGGTCTAATGTTTTCTAGTGTTGCACACATGCTAAGCTAACTAAGCTATAACATTAGCATGGGTTTCGCATCAGGTACATTTCACAAATTTAAATATAGTTGTTCCTCCGTCCTCACTGTATGTTAATTAGTACAACAGAATAAATAAAATACAACATAAACTAACACTTAAATCTAGAATATCAAATGCAAACAGGTATTTATTGACTACTTCCACAATAAAGTAGCTACAAAAACTGATGAGTAATTTCGTAGTGTTGTGGCTAAACCTTTATTTATTTGATTAATAAGCATTCTTAAATATTTGCTCTAATATTCGTTTATAATTTGTATTATTGCCTGTTAAGCAACCTCAAAGAAACAGAAATAAACATTACACCTGCAGAACGTTTGTTCCATCATTCAGTCAAATAAATATTAAAAATTTAGATGATTTTAAAGGAAATAACTGAGCTGCATTACAGCTTTTACACAATAATCAGCTGTATATTTATGTTTAGACATGTACAGGTTCTAATCATTACTTACTGGCAAAGCTACATTAAAACGGCTCATAATGCTATCTTAAATGAGTGCCACGGTTAATAATAATGATCCATTACAGGTTTCATTTAAGTGCAAACGTTTACTCTTTACTATTACTAACTGTGCATTTTTAAATGGATAAAAACTCATCCATACCTCTCTTCTTCCCAGTGTGTCTTCGTATCCAGATCAACCCTCAGAACAAGGGAGACTTCCTCTCCATTTCCCCAGAGAGAGCTTTTGCTGACTTCCTGTTCGCAAACACCGTTCTTCACCTTGTTGTGATGAACTTTATTGGCTAAAATGGATATAAAATAAAGTCACACCTACCCAACTTTTTCAAGGTGGGTATTGTGCAGATTTGAGGTGTTTCAAGAGTGACATTATTTGCTTTAGTTTGGTAAATTGACTACAAAAGATGTTTATGATTGACCTTTTAATCACGACACCACAGGGTCTTGTTTTTATTCTTTTTTTATTAGAGGCCGACTGATATGTTTTTTTTAAGCCGATGCCAATACCAATCTTAAAAGAATTTTGTTGCCAATATCTAAAGCTGATTATGAAGGCCGATATATATGTACGTTTTAGCAGCACATTGATTTTGAAAGACAACTGAACACTCACTGTGTGTAATATAAATTATATAAGTCAATAAATCTCTTAATATTTATTGAACTTCAAATATAAAACTAACTCAAAACATTAAAAAAAAACCAAACTGTGTCGGGGTCCAGCAGGCTCTTTCTTCAGTCGAGTAGTGGTGGCAGTTGGCCGCACAGGTGCCTGATTGTATTACTATTTTTTTTATTGGCTTTTCAAAATAATTTTGACCGAAAGAAAACACTGAATATATTGGTCGGCCTCTATTTTTCATGCTGTTGTTTTTCCTGACCCTTTTTTTTATTTTACTTAATCGCAAGTTGCTAAAACCGTTCAGATCAAATCTAAATAACCATATGACTCAAACAGCATTCACATCCAGGAATCTCTTTGGACTAAATGTAATAAGTCAAACTCCAGAAAAATTCATTTAGCTCTGATAATATCTGTGTGTTGAGAGAAAAGTCAGAGAGCATTAAAAAGATACAGGAGGCATTGCTTTGTCTTTTGGGCATTTTAAATAATTTTAACTGTCAGCGGTGGTTCATCACCTCTGTCAGAAAAGCCCATCCTGTAAGAACATCTGGCTAACCCCAGCACTGCTGCTTTTTCTCTCTGCAGATCACAACCAAACCCAAACCTCCTGGATGCTACTACCTTGAATTTGAGCAGCAGATCTGGACCGCAGATTCCCAGCATCAACACTGAAGGACATGTATCTTCATACATTTGATGCAGTACATTTTTCTAACTAATAAACGAAAACTTTTTTATGTTAATGTTTGTAAATCATTCCCAGTTTGCATTTACAGAAATAAATCATCTGTAATGTTGATTATGTCGAGCCAGTTTGTTCTTTAAAATTTCAATGATTAGAGCAGAAAGTTAGCGGGGTTTTTTGTCAGAGGGTGCCATCTAGAGAAGGAAAAAGTTATCTGGTGGGGGGCACCTGGAAGTCTAGTGCTTTTATATCAGATTTGATCAAGTAAGGCAAACCAAGAGCGAGTCAAATTTTGTGTTCGGATACTTGTGAAAAAGTTTCATCCGAAAGCTTCTCAGCAGAAGGAAAGTTTGGGATACTTTAATTGTAAGCACTGTTGGCACGTTCAGTCAAATGTAGAGAAGTGAATGTGATTGGTTTAGATTATTACTGCAACACATTTCTCTCATCAAAATAATTGAACATATATCAGCACTCTGATTCCAGTCTCCAACAAATGGACTCTCTTCAGGCACTCGGAGTACAGACGCTTCCCTCTTTCGCTCCCTTATCTTTTCCCCAAGGCTCTTTGTCGTGTCTGCCCACAGAGCGCTTCTCTGCATTTCTTCTGAAAAACTTTTTATTTTTTATTAACCATGGATTTGATAAATTGGTCATTCAATGTGATCGATAAGATTTTTTTCAACAATGAGAACGGAGCAGGGCGCTCCCACATGTCCACAGGGGACACACCCGGTGGGATGTTAATGTTTATTTATTTGGCAGACACTTTTATCCATAGCGACTTACAATTTATAACCTTTAGGGCATGTTATATGCTGGATTCCTGGAAGGAGTGGAAGATCATATGCCTCTCCCAGCTGTACATTGAGGACATCGAAGATGTGTGGATATTCGGCCTGATGATCACTGGATTTCTCCTGATTGGAGTTGGAGGATATCTGGTTTTCTGGAAATTTGGGAAGACGGGAGCGATTAGAGGGCGACCCGCACCCACGGAAAGCACCGTCCGTGTGGAGACTTCTCAGACTGGGACGTTACTCGAGGTGGATCGTAAGCTGGACGATGTTCTAGCTGCGATACCGGTATTAGTGCGCAAAATGGATGTCATCTCGGAGAGAGTCGCCGGACGGTATGGACAAGTTTAAAAACCCAAAATTGGCTTCACTGAAGGACTGGAATGATCAGTTTAAAGACTGAAGGCAGAGGGGAAAATTATCTCAGCCTGACCCAAACAAATTCTTGTTATCTGAATATGACGCCCTGGTAGCCTTGAGCGGCTACAAACCCCCAGGAAGGAATGCAGACAGATGCTGTGAAAACCCGACCTACCCCCCTGCCTTTGGATTGGTGGACTTCAGCATGGCGAGGTCATCAGCTGGAGGAGTCAATGTGCTCTATGCTTCTCCCAAGATCTCCCTCCCACCTGTGACTGTACAGTAGATGAGCGCTGTAGATGGCTGCTCTCGCTGGGGGAAACAGGATCCCAGCCACCCCACCCCCCCACCCCCGCCTTTCTATTGGAGTCTCATGTTATGTTGTCTGAAGTCTATTGCATATTTGTAGAGGTGGTTTTTTTTTTGCAGAGCAAAGCTGCCCTCCCGGTGGAGGGTAACTCTGAAGTGCCTTTTTTTCCCCTCCACCTGAACCAATCCTCATGTTACCCTCTTATCTCTATTAAGGTAGCGCGACTCAGGTTGCGATTGACCACAGTCACCAATTCTTGTCATGTGTCTTGCCCATGTATGTCTGATCTCTGAGTTGTGTGTACTGAAAATCTAATTTCCCTCTGGGATTAATAAAGTATTGATTGATTGAATAACAGCCAAGTGTTCTGCAGTTGGACAGTATTACATAAAAATAATAAACTTCCCACATGCTTCCAGATGGTTTTGGTGCAAATCTCCTGCAAGTTGGGACTTGGCCCAGATCCCTGATGAAATGACCTCATAGTGCTGTGGCACAGAGTACTTGTACCCAACACATTTCGCTGGAAAATGCAAAACTAAAAAATGTAATACAAAAGACTAAATTTCTGTTTGTTTTCAAAATTTTTTAGAATTTTAAAGATGTTTAGTTTGCCTGTTGTTGTTTGAACAAAACTATCCACTAAAACCATTGTGGTTTATACTTCAGTTAAATGGTGAGCCTCAGTGACATATACTTTTAAACAGTAATTTATTGAATAACCTATTTATTAAAATAAGTTTATTTATTTGCTTTAGTATTTATGCCCTGATTAAAGAAAATGAATGTGAGTTATTAAGTGGATGGGGGGTGGGCAGTGGGGTGGCCATGGCTCTCTCTGACCACCCCTTGGGGGCGCCACTGGAGAATGATAAATTATACTACAGCAGCTAAACGTTAATTTATTCAAATAATTTTTTTAAACCATTTCCAAAACATCTGATGGAAATCAAACATTAAATATTATCAGCCACCATTTCATCCAACGGTCCCACTTGTAGTGTTAGACCCTGTTGAGCACAAGACTCATGAGAGTAAACGAAGAAGTAAACTTAGTTCCAGCCTCTTAGGTGAAAATGAAAATATGAGACATCGTTTCACATTTTCCACACAATTACAAAAATGTAAGAGTTTTCAAATGACGGCAGAAGGACGTAGAGACTCACACAAGTCACTGTTTGAGTGAGCTGGACCTTTCAAAATAAAATATTTTATGGTTTTAGGGGGGAAAGACAACAGCAACCAAAAGGAATCTATGAGTTTCATTGCATAAATTATTTTCAATGAAATTCCATCTGTTCGTATTTATCTTAGGTTAACTATTTCACTCCCAAATAAGACCCAACTTCAGTCGGGGAACTGGCTCTCTCATGGTTAACGTCTGGAACATCTGGATCTAACTTTGGGTCATGTGACGGGGGGAGGAAAACGAAACCACCGAACCTGGAGTCTGTGGTGTTCAGGGCGTTTTCTTTATTTAGAATCAACCAACTCGCAACCTGAAAATAAATTATGTTGCAACTCTTCAAGCTCACTCTAAGCCTGTTGCCATGGATACCAGGTACGACAGCTGACGTCATCCAAACACAGAACTGTCTAAAAAGCATCTGATGAATAATTAGGGTGGTTCGTTTTTGTGCTGCCACCTCCTCACTGTCATGAAGCTTTTGTAAATGCTGCTGTTTATTCCAGCCTAACACTGTTTTTTTTTAAAGATGTCCTTTTCTTTGTTCATTTTCTGTATTAATCACTTGGTGAAGACAGACTTGGAAGTTGTTGAAGCTGCAGTTTTCTGCAAGGGGCATGGAGGGATTTAGTTTTTTTTTTCTGTAAATCTTCCAAGCTTTCATTTTATTTCCTCCAGGCAACAGTATGTTTGAGGGTTTTATATTTTTTGTCAGGCCTTTGAAATCCTGTGTATTAGTGAAGGATAATCCGATTTTGAAATCGTAAGTACAAAGGATGGGGGAGGAGGGGGGGGGGGGACTGCTGTGTAACAAAACAATATGTACTTATAAATTTGGTTAAAGCTTCTGTCCTCTAAACGATACAGCTATGGTTGTTTTTTACTGTTTATTTTCTCAGTTTTCCTCTGCCGTGTGACCACGGATGAAGAGTTTGTGGTTCTGGAAGGAGGATCGCTCACAATCCCGTGTCACTACGATCCCCAGTACGCCAGCTACGTAAAATACTGGTGTCAGGGGAGGACAAGGGAGTTCTGCAGCACGTTAGCTCGAACCGATGACCACCGCATGGTCGACCCGGCCGAGCAGAAAGTGAGCATGTTTGACGACCCGGTCCAGCAGCTGTTCACTGTGACCATGAATGGCCTGAAGGAGGAGGACTCGGGCTGGTACATGTGTGGCGTGGAGATAGGCAGCATGTGGAAGGCTGATGCTACCACCTTCACAAACATTAAAGTCATTCACGGTGAGTAACAAAAGCGTTTTCGGCTGATCTCTCCATCTTCGAAGCTTTCACAAGACGTTTGGATGATGTCTTCTGCAGGGATGTCAGTTGTTAACAGCAGGATGAGCGGAGAGGAGGGCAGCTCTGTCACAGTCGAGTGCCTCTACAGCGAGAGATACAGGCATTTATGTTTCCCCTTGATCATAATTTTATCATTGTTCCAGTTTCACACCTCACCCACAAGACCAGCCCTTAAAACGACACTGATCACATTATCAGTGAACTCAGGAAACACGGTTGTCAGCTGGAAATCTTTCATTCACATCAAGTACCAGCGCACGATCAGCATTTACTGAGTCCCCTGTGTCTGCCTGCCAACAGAGAAAGTGAGAAGAAATGGTGTCGGAGCGGAGACTGGAGATCCTGCCGGTCGACCGGATCTGCGGGGAGCTACGAAGACTCCTCAGTGACCATCAGAGATGACAGATCTGGGGCTTTCACTGTGACCTTTAAGAGGCTGCAGATAATAGACACAGCGTGGTACTGGTGTTCTGCAGGGCAGCAGAAGATAGCTGTACACGTGCTGGTCACACAACCCCCAACCAGTAGGTTAAACAAAACACCCCACATTAATATACAGGAGGAAGATGAAAAGGTTTCAATAGAAACAAAGATTGTTTTCTAAGATTTCAGTAGGATTTACAATTTCAGCCCCACGAAGGATTGTGAATTCCCTCCGAACTGAACCCTCACTGCAGTTATTAGAAGATCCTGAAAACTCCCCTGCATGTTTTTGTAATCTTATTCAAGTATTGATGAATTTAGAAGTACATAAGGATCATGATTTTCAGCATGTGCTGATAGTCAACTCAAAACCTAACCTAAACCGAATAAATCTTAAATCTCTGCTACATTTAACGATTGTAATCCCAACACTGTAAAACAGGAGCTGCACCAGGATCGGTACTGCCATTAAGCTGTCAAACCCCACAAGTGATGGGATCTTCCCAAGTGGGTCGTGTAGGCTAAAGAATTCAAATTCAATATACAAATATAAAATAATCTATTTCCAAAAGAAGTCTGACCTATAAACAGCTCAACATGGGAAAAAAAGCCGGACAATAAATCTATAAATATTTCTTCCTAGATTTCTGGGAGCTAAAACGTGTCTTCTGTGGCTGTCGCAGCTTCAAGTCCCTCTCCATCACCACAGACACTTGGTTTGTGAGCGGCTGGCCTTAAATCACACCCCTCTTTGATGCCTTTTTGCTCATATCAGCTCAGTGTCTGGAGTTTTTTTCTGCTTTGCAGAAATCAGATGGACGTTTTTCCTCTCCGGCACTTTTACAACATCAGTTTGCTGATCCCATTCAGTTTTTTTAGATTCCTAGAACTTCCCGTATACATTAGCCCCCCCAAAACAGTCACCACCAGTTTTTATGATCTAAGTTTCCTGCAGTTGGTTCAGTAACATTATGTATCCAGAGAATGAGATCAGCTGAATGACCATGCAGGTTATTCGATTATTGGATGTTTTGTTCCCGGATGGTACGAGAATATTCCATGATGATGATGATGATGGCGATGTTGATGATGATGACAGGATTCATAGGGCTCAAATAATGAAATGTAAGCGGGCATGGGGCACTCATGGATCAGACAGCACAGAGTCCAGATCTTAACCACACTGGACTCATCACCAATACAAGATCTTGGTGAAAAATGGATGCAGCTAGATGGAAATAAATTTTGTAACATTGCCAAGGATTACTGAAACAATGCCAGAGAGAATGTGTGTCATTATCGAAGCTAAAGGCGGTCCAACGAAATGTAAGAGTGTGAGATTTTTTATTTATTGGCCCAATGGTACATTTTTACGTTTTGACACAAAACCCAAATGTCAGTATTACATCATGGCATTGCTTTTCCCCTAGGATTAGTTCAGTGTTCAAAGGTTTATGTTGTGCAAGTGTGTGTTCTGACTACAGATATTGGTTGAGGTTTAACATATAAAGCCTGATTTATGCTTCTCCGTCTGCGTCAGTGCGGAGACACGCAACGCCATTATCCGTCCTTGCGTAGGGATCCGGCAGGCATGCAAGTACGTACGGAGTCGAGCCCACTTTTTTAAACATCCGCTGAACGAAACGGATTACGCAAGCTTGTGATTGGCCAGGACGCCGCTGTTGTTTACAGCGCCGCCATTGCAAAGAGAGCCGAGTTTAACTAGCGGCAGACACGGAGAAGCTTGAAGAATGCCTCGCGAAAAAAACTCTAAAAATATGGACGTTTCATCCTCCCGTGATTGGAGGAGTGAAAAGATGCGCAGCAAGCGTTTTATTTGTGGACGGAAATGACAGGAAACGTGGGTTTAGAGGTGGGGAGCGCATGAAGAGGTGGGAGAATGAGAGACAAATATGTCCGTGTTAAAAGCCTCTTATATACACAAAAAACACAATATAAACAAACGATCTTGGACCAGATACATGACAGGATACCACAGAACACCGCTACGCCCTCTGTGGTCCTGCCGGGCAATTACTTTGCAACACTCTCCAGGAGACGGAGAAGTAAAAGAGCAAAACGCTTCCATCAATCCGTGCGTGTCTGTCCCTTGCGGAGCTGACGGAGAAGCATAAACCAAGTCTTATCAGAGAAGAGAGAAAGCTTTATTGCCAGCGCTCCAGCGAACCAGAGCATAGGAACTTGACTCCGCAGAACAGCCTGACCAAGGTTACACACACACATGTAGACAGAACAGATACAGGCAGACCACAAGAGCAGCCATAACGGCGCTCATTTCAATTAGATGAAAAGGGCATTACATGAGGAAAGTTGGGGGAGGGAAAAAAAGGCATACCAGAGTTACTCCCGGCAGGGCGTAGCTTTACCATGCAAAAAAACGCCTCAAACATATAAGCACGAACATCACAGTTCACAACATGAGACTCCGATAGGGAGGCGGGGGGGGGGGGGGGGGGGCGCTGGGATCCTGTTTCCCCAGCGGGAGCAGCCCTGTATGGCGCTCAGCCAACTGTAGCCACAGGTGGGAGGGAGATCTTGGGAGGAGCGCAGAGTACATTGATTCCTGCAGGCTGATGACCTTGCTAGGCAGAAGTCCACAATCCGAAGAAAACTGCAAAAATCTTGACCTTCATACCTTCATCACAAATGGTTGTTTTTATTTTTTATTTTTGGGTGATATCTTACATAAATAATACACTTTAATGTTTCATTTGCTGAAGCACACGCACACACACACACACACACACACACACACACACACACACACACACACACACACACACACACACACACACACACACACACACACACACACACACACACACCACATGAAAATATCAACAGTGGTATAAGTTTCAGCTGCTGATGGTGACCAACCAAACTAAACTGGTTGGAGACAAAAGAGAATTTAAAACAGGACAAACCAACAATAAATAATAAACAAATACGGACTCTTAAGTGCTGCAATTGATTTGGAAAGACATTTACATAAATACTATTATAAACACTTATTGTAGCTACAGTTTGTCATCAAACTTCATTTATCACATTTAACATCTTAACTTACAGTCATGTCACCTGTTGCACCTGAACTTCTGACAAATGAGTCTGTTGCCAACCTGCCTCCATCCAAAGCCATCAGCAGTGGGTCGACGGACATCTTCAGGTAAGAATGGCTGGAGCCACTTCTGTTACGTTTTCATCCTTAATGTCTCTGCGGTACTAAGACAGGTGTTGGGTCTGCCTGTGTTTCAGTGGTTACCTGTTAGTGACGATCTCTTCTTTAACCATTGCTGTTGTCTTCACCATCTTGGCTTTGTATTCCTTTGGGATGTGGAAAAAGAAGGGTAGGAAGGATAATTTCTTTATATTATTACATCTTAATACTATAAATTAATTAGTTGCATTTAATGAATATTATATTGCGTGTCTCCAATCGTTCTGATGTCTGTTTCTAGAGCGAAACTCTTCACCAAGTGAAGCTGAAAGAATGAAAGCGAAGTTCAGTGTAAGTCTCTGAAGATGTCACTTTTAATCAAAGCTCTTTAATGCATCAATTTTAAACATATTCTTAGTGATTATAGTACTGACACTTGTTTCCTGTCTCCTGAAGGGCTTTTCCGGGGGAAGTGCTTCTGTCATTTTCCTTCACAATGATGCCCAGGATGTGTAGTGAGATCAGTCGGAGTTATTCCCAGTGACTGAATGTAATTTCTGTGTTAAGCTACTGCAGACAACATGCACTCTCTAATAAAATGTTCATTTATACTATGGCACGTAACATATCAAATATTAAACACCTGCTTTTTTATTCTGAAACAGACTGGACACACTGCCGAAAATAAATGTTAAACCGGTTCGCAGGAGTGATTTAGTTTGTTTTCTCAGAAAAAGTCAGTGAAAAGAAAGGATGCCATATGTCATGCACAGCAAAGTGAGGCCATTTAAAGTTATTTTATTCATTACCATCATAACAACATTATATATCTATTTATCTGTATTTTATTCTGGAAAATTAACTCCTCAAACTTTATGTTCGAGGGCTCCAAATCTTTATCTTTTCCTGTTTTGTTTTGCAGAAAAATATTATGTGCTAGTTGAAATGTTGGCGGCAATGCTGTTATCCAGATTAAGCACAACAATGTTTCTTTTTAAACATAATTTTATAATTTTGAAAAAGAAGAAGTATTTTTAAATAGTCCCTCTCAAGTTAAAAAATCATGAGGCGCTTCACAAGAAAAAAAAAGAAGATTTAAAACATAAAAAGGCAAAAATTTGAAGAAGAAAAAAACTGAAAATGAGAAGTTCAAAAATAAATAAGAAAAAAGGCAATACAGGATCCAGAGAAAGGCAGACACTGGTGGAGGTAGTAGCATGAGAAGAAGTTAGTGATGAAGAATCTACCAAAGGTCATACAACAACCAGCTTGAACAGGTGAGTCTTCAGCTGCTTTTTAAAGGAGACCACTGAGTCCACTGATCTCAGGCTCAGGGGGAGAGAGGTCCAGAGTCTGGGGGCCACAGCAGCAAATGATCTGTCACCTTTGCTCTTTAGCCTGGTGCTGCACAACCAGTAGGCTTTGGTCACTGGACCTCAGGGACCTGCTGGGGGTGTAGGGACTAAAGCCCAATATCAATACTCGCACTTCCACCCTTGCGCCCTTCAATTGCGCGATCCTGACCAGGGGTGCGAGTGTGTAGGGTGTCCCAATTCTCAAGTGCTGAAGTTGATCACACCCCTTTTGCACCCTTGATCCGCACTTCACCCAAGTCCGCATCGTTGCACAATCATTTGCTGCAGGAGAAAAGGCTCAAGTTCCTTCTCTGACAAATATGTATTTTCTAATGAAATTAGCTAATTTTAGGATGATTGATTGATGCTCTGAATGTTTTAGGCAAAGCAGCAACAAATTTAAATTTATTTCAAATAACTGGTTGTTTGTTTGAAAGTTGTTAATAAGGTTTTTGAAAAAATATCACAGCGACCAGCATCCCGGCATGCGTTGTGATCGATGGCGCAATGTGTACACTTGTGTACTAGGCTCTTGAAGCCTTACTGCACACTTTCTCCAAGTGCACTTTGCTGAAGACCGCAGGGCAAGTATTGGGATTGGGCCTAAGAAGATCACCAATGTATGATGGTGCTTGTCCATGTAAGGCCCTAAAGACCAGAACCAGGATCTTTTGAACAGTAGCTTGCATAAATGAAGCTCTGGCAACAGTTTAAATGCTCAAAACTCAGTATTTGAATGTGAAGCCATAAAAAAGTCAGGCACCTTGAAAAAGACAAAAAAAAGGTCTTTGAAGATTTGCTAACACAGCGGGGATAGTTGTTGTAAGAGAAAACTCTTCAGCTAATCACACACGTGCACAGGGGCGGCGTTAGGCCCGGCTACTTGGGTTCAAGCCCCGGATGTTTCATGAAAAGCCCCGGACTTAAATCGCAGAAGTAACATGCAGTACCAAAGTCCAACAGAGAGGGAGCAGTAGTTTGTATACAGCCTGCCTGAGCCTCCACCACTGAAGAAGAAGCCCTTCAGCAGCCGGCTTCTTCTACACTCTGCCTGAAACGCATGAGTGAAGATGGACATAAGGATGTTTTTTAGACAAAAAGTGCCGCAACAGAACCCCAGCTTTGATGAGACTGGTGTTGACTCAGGTTTGTGAGTCTTATTTGAAAATATTTGTTGTGCTGCTGGTTTACCTAACGTTAGCTTACTATCAGGTAAAGTTGTTGGAGAAAGAAAGGGAATATTTACTATCATCTCACACTAAACACTAACAGGAACAGTACTCTGCCCTGAAAATGCTTAATATGTAACTTCAGATAAAAAATTATGTGGTGCAAGACATATATGATGTTGACTAGTGTGTGCGCATGTGTGTGTGTGCGCGCGCGTGCGTGTGTGTGTGTTAAGCCCCGGATCGTCTTCAGTCCTAAATCCGCCCCTGCACGTGCACACACATGCATGTTAAAAGGTGTCTGTATTTAACTAACAGTGAGAACACATTCTGTTCATACTTCTGCTTTTGTTTTTGAACTACAAGTTTATTAGGCTGGTCCGAGTTTACTGGATTTAAAAACAATGTCTTGCGAAAATTCTCTGTGCATCAATGGAATGACCTGATGATGATTTGAATTGAAACAATTGTGTTATTTTTTTCTTGTTTTTGATCTCCTACTTTAAAATCACAAACAACCAAAGTAGACAACTACCAGCCTCTTCACTTCTGCAGAGATCAGTTGGAAGAAGACTTTCATGAAAACCAGCTGTTTCACAAACAGCCAGGCTCCACTGTTAAAGTGGCTTAAATATGCCTCGCACAGATGGAGAAGAGAGTCCGCTGACCCCAATCTATGGAAGCTCCAACAAGTGTCCTTGCAGGAGGAGACGCTGGCTGAGTCTATTAAACATATTTTCTTTTGCATCCTGGATGGCTCGAAGAGTCGGTTTTTAACTTGATGAAAACGTGTAGCAGAAGAATTTCCTCAGAGTTCTGTTTAGAATGAAAATGTCCATCTGAGAACATATCTGAGTCACTTCTAAATACAGAACATGTTAAAAGATCTTTCCTCCTTTTTCAGTAATAAGAACCATAAATGTAGCTTTGACTTTGGAGGTGGGCAGGACATAACATAAAGCACACGATCTTTCCAATCTCATATCAATAGCATCACACGGTCAGCTTATTTCCATCTCGTCTTCGCCCCTCCCTTGATGTCCACTCTACTTCTATTCTTGTCCATTGTCTGGTTACATCACGTATCGATTATTGCAACTCTCTTCTCTCAGGCCTCCCTCAGAAAACCCTCCGTAAGCTCCAGTTGGTTCAGAATGCAGCAGCACGCGTCGTCACTAAAACTCCCATCTCTCATCACATCACCCCCATCCTCAGACAGCTCCATTGGCTACCAGTGCACACCAGGATTAACTACAAGATTCTCCTTCTCACCTTCAAGGCCATCCATAACCTCGCCCCTCACTACCACAGATCTTGTTCACATCGTCACCTCGTCCCGTTCCCTCAGGTCCTCCTCCTCCATTCATCTCTCTGTGCCCTCCTTCCGTCTCAGCACCATGGGGAGTAGAGCCTTCAGCTGCACCGCTCCCAAACTCTGGAACTCCCTTCCCCCTCTCATCAAGAACATTAACTCCTTCACAAGATTCAAAAAACAACTCAAAACTCACTTCTTCATTACCACATATCAACTTTGAATTTTAGAATGCCTTGTTTGCTGATGTTTACGTATGTTTACTTTGTTTTATTGAATAATTTGTGTTTTTATTCTGTACAGTGTCCTTGAGTGACCAGAAAGGCATTTTTAAATAAAATGTATTATTATTATTATTATTATTATAACTGGCATGAGGGCCAGGGGTGGGTTGGGGGTGGAGGGGGGATCTTTGCAGTAAGAATACAACAATTATGTATAAAACTACAGTCTAGAGGCTCTTTTAGGCAATGTCAAGAATGCAGAACTGTCAAGTACACAGGTGGTAGGAACGGCCAGTCACACTTTAGCAAGTATCGGCAGAGCCAACAGATGAGCTTATGGACTGTTCTGATGAGAAACAGGGTTCAACACAAGTGGTTGTTTTCAGCTTGGTCCTAGTGCTCCACCAGTGTCTATTTAAAATAACGTAATATAGTTTTGGGCAGATAAAAGTGCAGGGGACAAAAATTTACTTTGGAAAAAGTGTGTGTGTGTGTGTGTGTGTGTGGGGGGGGGGGGCATCCCCCCTGTCCCCACCCAGAACTACGTCCATGATAAGAACCAAAATACCTCTGCCGGCTGCTGGTTCTGGCCCCCCGGGGCGATTCTCGGTGCCTCGCTCGGGGGGCGGGGGGCTTTCTGGTTGCAGTCTCCTTGGGGTTCCTGTGTTCTGGGGCAGTGCCTGGATCTCTGGGACTTGGAGCTCCCTCCGTGTACTACACATCTCTGGGGGGCAGATCTGTGGTCCCTCAAAATCTCTATTGGACGCTTTAATAGAGAAACCTTACATAAACAAGGGCGTGTACACACACAGGTGCTCACACGGTGCTCTCAAAAGTATGGGCTTGGGCACGTTCAACACATGTCTTAAGGCTGTCGTTGCCACTAAATGCACTATGATTTATTATCGTGTGATTGTTCAGTTTAAGAATGTTGATTTTATATTTCATCATCAGGCTGACGCAGTGATGGCTTGCTCCTGATGTATTGTTGTGTGTCCCATTTTTTTCTATTCTTTCTCTTTCTGCAGGTCTAGAAGCAGACTCTTGTTCATTAGTGTTTATTTTTGTGGAACCACCACCTCACCCCCTTCCCCCCTCTCTCCCCACCTTTTGTCCTCTCCTTTCTCTTTCACCTCTGTCTCCGTGTCTGGTTGGAATTACAAAGCATTCAAAAACAACAACAATAAAGTTTTAAGTATCAGGCGTGACAATAAATGCAGATGCTTTGATGCTCCACCTGAGAGTAAATCTGTAAGGCTTGTCACCAGCATTCAGACATCAATTCTGTTTGCTTCACAGCCAGACAGGACACGGGAAAAAAAAATAAATAAAAATAAAAATATATTGTGTGTTTGTAACAGAAAAAAGAGACAACACTTTCTATTGTGTGAATACATAATTGAAAATGAACAGATCCTGTGTGTGGGCGTTCAGCAACATCATTTTCATTTATGTTTGGTCTGATAACTCAACATTCTTTATTTACTTAATGAATGCAAGAAAATGTATGTTTTTTTTTCCTCCAACACAAAAAAAAATCTGTGAATCTCTGATCTCTTTGAGGACATTTCCCTGCCTAATTTAATGGAGTTCTGATTAAATATGAAATTATCACAAATGATTCTGCTTGAAGAATAATGAACCCTTTAAGAATAATGAACAATATGTAATAGTGGTATTTATTTTTGGGTTTTGATTAAAATATAAAAAAGACCTTTTAGGGATTGGTTGCTGAAAAAAGAAAAAGAAAATACAGAACATTATTGATAAAATAATACATGTGTTTAAGCCACTGGAACTAATCTGGGGAACACAACTTTTTTCTCAGCTATTAAATCAGTTTTTGTTGTATCATTAGAAATTGGTTGTTTAGAAATCCTGGCATTAAGAGGAAATCTGATTTTTGAGAGGTGGGAAGTCAGAATTTGTTAGGAGTTCACAACTGATGCCCAAAAGATTTTCTCTATCCTTTTGATGCTTGAGTGGGCTTGCTCTGTTAATGACCCACAAACAACATGTTGGAAATGTAAACTGAACAAGTTAACGAGCTGCCAACACAACACGGTAGCTGAGGTAAGAGTCCACTCAGTCCTGAATTATTTAACATAATCTGTGCTTGGCTCACATTCATTTAAGGAAAAAAAACACATATATGTACACAGAGAGAGAGAGAGGAACAGTTAGAGAGAGAGAGAGAGAGAGAGAGAGAGAGAGAGAGAGAGAGAAAGAGAAAGAGAGAGAGAGAGAGAGAGAGAGAGAGAGAGAGAGAGAGAGAGAGAGAGAGAAAGAGAAAGAGAGAGAGAGAGAGAGAGAGAGAGAGAGAGAGAGATACTGTGGACCTGAGCTTGGAAGGATGAGACCACCCGCGGAGAGTGAGATGGAAATATTATATATATATATATATATATATATATATATATATATATATATATATATATATATATATATATATATATATATAATTACGCTCTTTTTTTCTTGAGATTTAGTTCCACATTTATCTGGTTTTACAAATGTCAGATCCAAACGAGTCATTTTATGTAAACTTAAGTTTCTGTTGGACTCATTCTTTGATTTAAATTAAACTTTAAATTACTGTAGAATTTTTTCACTACTGTTATTAGTGCAGGCTGTGGGCAGTGCTGCCAGAACAAAGAGAACCGGCCCTGTGCTGCTACTGCTGTAACCTGGGAATTTTCTACAAAATGCTGACTTCAGCAGATCATGCTCAGAGGAAATTCTGCAACCATTGCTTCCAAGAGTACCTATTTCTTTTGTTATCTATTCCCTACCTTATCTATATTTCAATATGTTTTATATTTGTAAATTTGGTGTGGTTTTACCCCCACCAACAAACCCCTGTCTGTCTGTCTGTCTGTCCGTCCGTCCGTCCGTCCGTCTATCTATCCATCTATCCATCTATCTATCTATCCATCCGTCCGTCCGTCCATCCATAACTTCATTGATCTAGTTGCATCCACTAAACAGGATTATGTACATGTGGGTCATCAGCATGAAGTTATTGAAGTTATCAAAGCAAACATGGCTGGAATCAGTTTACCCTTTACAGTTTTTCTCAGTCGCTTTGGTGCGTTTCTCAGAACACTATTAACATTTGCACAGCAGTTCACGCATTTCTCAAAACAATTAGTGCAAACTGCAAAACCTAGTGGATAGCCTGCAAAAGCACGTCACATGCTCTAAATTGATAATCCATTCCTCAAAAGCAAGTATTCATGTCAATGAAACTGTCAGTGCCATCAAAATGAAAAGTCTTGACACCATCTCTATGAACAAGATAGTCAAATGGCTTTGTCATGTTTTCACTATGACAGTTTATAATTTCAGTCTTTTCCATTGCAAAAATATTTGGTGACACCTGAAAATGCTCAAGACAGCACTATGCCCTACTTGTACAGCCATTTGAAATGTGCAGTAAAGTTACTGTAGATGTTATGGGAGTTTTGGGAGTAACTGAGACACTGAATACGTACGTTTTACATTTTTACTGTATAGAAGTGTTTGTAATTCTTCAGCATTGTGCAAAAGAAAAATATGCTACAGTCACTTGTTTCCTGTAGAATACATGTAAACATAAAATCACCCGTTTGGTAGAGCTGTGCACAAATGTGAACAATATACAGTACAGTACATACAGTATTGCACAGTACTGTAACATACAGGTGACGGAGCTCCATCACCCTTTCACAGTTTTGTTCGAATGGCACTTTATACAATTGCTTCATGCAGATTTCATTATTTTTGAGAACTCCGTCGATTGTTGAAATTGAAACTGATTCAATATTGCCAAATATCGTGTTATTCTCTGTGACAGCGCTTTGTATTTCTCTCAACTTTATTGCATTGTTTGCAATGACCATTGCACAAATGGCTTCCTTCTTGCTGTGGGGTAAAAAGGGGCCCTCTTCCACCTCCGCGAGGTTGTCTTTCAATCCTATGTGGTGCAGAGTAAAATTACAGTAAAATTACAAATACAGTACAGTAACATGAGATATGTATGAGATGGTACAGTACAGTACAGTAAATTACTGTATGCATACCTGTTTTCCTTACGGAATGTTTGAATGATTGAACTGACAGTAGTTCTTCCAATATTGGGTTGCACCCTTCGGCCAGCCTCCTCCATGGTGAGGCCGTGATTGACAACATGGTCCACAATTGTAGCCCTAATTTCATTAGGAACATGCCTATATCTGCCTCTTCTCCCTCTTCCCCTTCCTCCCCACATCCTCACCCCTCTTCCACGATGCTGACCTTCCATTTTGTGTCACAGAAGTGTAGAAATGGCACACGCTAGCTCCTGCTCAGTTCATAAATGCTTGCCAATTGAGGATTCACCTCCTCATGAGTGACAGCTGAAATTCACCTGTGATCAATTGTTCAATTTAGGAGACATTTCCAGGAAAAAATGATACAGAAAGGTATAGAATTTGCTTGACAGATGACTACTATTTGACATTTGATAACTAGTTCAACAATTTTGTGTGTAATGACTCAAGTAATGAAAGTAAGACTATTAGTTTTATTGAGAACGACTATTCAGCATCCATAAGTGTAATTAATTTTGACTGACATGACATAAGCAAATGGAAATGTCAAAAAACAGCAGAGAAATGTATGAAAGCAACTGATACATGTCCAAAATCATTTGCAGTTTGTTCAGAGAAAGGAGAAATTGCTACTATGATGTGCACAAATGACTAAATGTTGTGGAGGTTGAACTAATAGTTATGAGAATTTTAATTCTGATCTGAGAAACGCACCAAAGCGACTGAGAAAAACTGTAATCTGTGTCTCTAAGTGTGTGTGCTGCTGTAATGAGTGGATGTCCCCACTGTAGGACTAATTGTCATGTTCTGTGTCCCTTTGTTCCCCAGCCCCTCCAGTTCCCAATCCAGGTTTTCCACTTGTGTCCCATTATTATCCGCAGCCCTCTTTAGACTTCCCTCAGGTGTCCTTCTAATCATTCCCCATTCCTAGTCAATCAGGTGGCGTACACCCTGGACAGAGAGCCAGTCCATCGCAGGGCAACACAGAGACACACAAGACAAACAATCACGCACACACACACACTCACACCTAAGGACAATTTAGACGGACCAATCAACCTAACAGTCATGTTTTTGGACTGTGGGAGGAAGCCGGAGTACCCGGAGAGAACACACGCATGCACACATGCCTGTGATTGACAGCCCTGTCGCAACACCCTGAACCAGTCAGTCCATGACAATGAGAAACAGACCAATAATACATCTTGATGTGGGCAACACACTGCTGGCCTCAGTAACCTATTGGCCGGCCCAATTTGTAAGAAATCTGAGGGCGAGAGAGAAAGACGAACACAACGAGTGGATGAATGAATGAATGAAATAATTTATAAATGTCAGACCGGCCCACCGGGACGGCTCCCTGTGCTCCAGATAGTCAGTCCACCCCTGTCCACAGGTGACGAGCATGACTCACACGGGAGCCAGGCGGTCGTGCGGGCGGGCTACCCCGGAGCCCTTCTTAGCTTCTTGAGCTAGCTAGCAGCTACGTTGGTTCATTTGTTCCAACCCTGTTCCCAATGTAACAGCCCCACCATCAGCTCCACCTCTCTTCCCGTTTTTGGATTATCAGGGTGTGACGGAATGTGTGTTTAAAAAGTCAGTGGTGGGAACCTCACATTTTTCAGCCTGCCCCCCGCGGAACAATGGGTGGGTTATGCCCATTTTAAAAAAAATGTTAATGGCTTCAATGTATGGCAACAACATCGTTAAGCGAGCAGCTCTTTCTCTAAGCCTGAGCTCAGCTACCCTACAGAGGAAGCTTATTTCAGCCTCTTGTTTCCAGAATCTTGTTCTTTTCATCACAATCCAAAACCTGCGACCATGAAGGTTGGAACACGTAGAAAAACCATCAAGACTGTTGCCTTTAAGCTCAGCTCCTTCCTGCAGAAACATCCTCTTACTGCAGACACAACCTAGATCTGTTGGTCGTCTTCTCACGCCATACTTGTGAACTAGATGCCCAGATAACGGGTCCCCTCCACTTAAACCAAAGACTAACTCCCAACGCAGAGGAAGAGTTCAATTTTCATGTCTTGGAAAAATGCAGAAGATCAGTTTAAATGTTCTGTTTTAAAACAATTAACCTACTAAAATAAAAGTGATAAAAAGGTTAATTCAAACTCACACTAGAATTTCAAGCTGCTGCTTTTATTTTAATTCCCTTTAGTTCCAAGTAGATATTTGTTTTCATGCACCACAGTTTATTATTGTAATTGCCACAAACAACTTGCAAAGAATTCAATTTGTAATAGCATGACAATGTTTATGGGTCATTATTACTTTCCAAAGTGGTAAAACACATGGTAGTTCATAACAGCATTTGCCATTTTCAATTAAATGTCATTTTAAAATTAATGAAATGTCCATGGTTATAAATGAAACGCTCTGCTTAATTATGCCGAACACCAATTTGTGTTCCAATTCAAAAGAAATATTACAATATGCTCATAATGTTTTTGGTTTTTGCTCCTTTTGCATTCTTTAAATCGAGCTTGAAATATGCTTGCATGCATCACAATACACTGTGTTGGATCCTATACCATGTAGGCGCCTCTATTGTAGAGCTGTGTCTATTCAGTCTTGCAGAGACCCATCATTAATCTTAATGCATTTCAAGCTGAATCACTTCTGCCACTAGAGGTCAACGCTGCATGAAATACGTTCCTTCCATTATGCATTCCTGGGATCCGTGCATCTATGCATGCATACAAAAGCCCCACGTTTCTTTGTTTTCCCATCCAAACAGCTCATCCGCTGAAGACAAGCAGGAGGCTGTTGCTTCTCCCCACAGAACTCTGTCAACCGAAGTAGAGCAGTCCAACATCTTAATTTTCAAACCTTTTGGATGTTTGTTTTTCATTCTCTCAATCTGAAAACATTTCAATTCTCGCTTATGTCTATATGCATTCTAAATAGCATTTCTTTAACCCTTCCCTAGAGTCTTGCAGGTAACAATCAATACATTTCTCCTCATTCTGCACACAGCTGCTGCAGATAATAATAAGGCTTCAGTCTGAAACATGAAGTCCCAGGCTGAAGTATGGGACTCCTCTACCCTGTAAGTGTTTTTATGAAATCCAAGTGCTGGCCAAGCATTAACGGCCAACAATGACTGCTGCAAATGGAGCAGAAGATAAGGAGACATCTTGAAAAGGGTTAAAATATAAGAGTTCTTTCAATAAACATGGAAACGTTGAGTACACGGCTGTCCATAAACAGATAAAAAGCCTTTAGAAGAAAACTTGTTTACACAGTGCATTAATTTTTTACTCGATTTACATGCACATCAGAATCCTGGTTATGAGTGGCTAATGTGTTCGAGATCTGAGTCTCTTTTCATGCTTTCAAAGAGATAAAGAACATGGAGTGGTTTTAATAATCCAGAGACCTGCAGTCTGAATACAATGTAGCAGCATACTCACTATTAAAGATTTTAGCAGCTGTGATGTGTGAAACTGTACAAACATGACCAGAATCTAAAATGACAGTGTACAGATAATCAGATTTCTCTTTTGTCATGTATACATGTTTTTCACCCTTTGATGCATGAATTATGAAATCTTTAACTATGATTGTTTAAAGATTTTTTTTCATTCATCTTTATGTGTGAATGAAACTAATTTCAACACATTTTTATTGTAAGATTTAAAGTAATAATTTACAAATAATTTATTACATGTCCACCTCAGTGGACAGCATGCATTCTGAACATGAAATATGTTGGATTGACTTACTGAAGTCCAAATGGAGAAACTCACATGCAATAAAGTCTTCAACAGCTGTGCTTAATAGCAAAAAATAAATAAAGAACAATTTCGAGTACATGTACATTGTAGTGTGTTTGTGTGTGTGTATATATATATATATATATATATATATATATATATATATATATATATATATATATATATATATATACATATGGATACACCTTAATAAAGTGGGAATGGTTAGCATCCTGTTTGTGGCACATTAATATATGTATGGGTTGCATTGACAATCCAACACAATGGGCAACACATAGAACACATTTTTCAAGTAGTAAGAAACTTCTAAATAACTCATGAAAGAATAACGTTACGTTCAGACCAAGCACACAATTATTTTTCTTGTGAAATTCCCAATAAGTTTCTTCCTATTGAACAAACAAAAGTTGGATCTAAGATGGCCGACTTCAAAATGGCCACCATGGTCGCCAACCATCTTGAAATGTTTGACCCCTAACAAATACTAATGTGCCTCAAACAGGATGTTAATATCACCAACCATTCCCATTTTATTAGGTGTATCCATATAAATGGCCCACCATATATATATATATATATATATATATATATATATATATATATATATATATATATATATATATATATATATATATATATATTGGCATTTTGGCTAAGTGGGTTTTGTTTGAAAGTGTTCATAGCAAAAACAAACTAATCATGACTAAAGTGGATTGCTGCCATCTTAAATCCAATCTGAAAAGTTCATTCTATCCTTTCACAAACTTTTACCACATTAATGTTGTACACACAACTTTTTTTTTTTACATGGCATTTTAGGGTTGTCTACAAGTATAAATATCACCACCATGAACAAACTGTAGTCATGTAGCAATTGTTACATATTAATTATGACCAATAGGATGTGATGATTCCATATAAATATGAAATATCAATCTGATTGATCTTTAAATGTTTAATCAGAAGGTTCTAGGCTTCTTTAGGAAACATAAACACACCACATTAATTTAGACGGAGTCAGGTATATAGTTTAAAAATGAATTTAATTATTTCTCCTAAGCTAATAATTCATACATGACAAGATATGAATAATGAGATGTGATGTGGTGGATGTGAGGTGCTGTGATGGAAGCTAGATGTTGTAGCAACCGTTCTTTAGTATCTGAGAGAAATTGTGAAATCTGGGTGTAAAAGAATTAGTTGTTTGGTTCTAAACTAGAGAGTTGTTTATTAAAAACAGCATTAGACGCAATCTGTTGTGCGAAGTCTACGCACCCTTGGTGTGGAGGTTCTCGTTCGATCCAGGGGGTTGCGCCGGTCACTGCCGGTGGAGTGAACTTCTGACATCAGTGCTGCATTTGACACCATTTCTCATAACATACTTCTCAAAAGATTAGCATCTATCTGCATTAGTCACACACCCCTAGCATGGTTCACCTCATAATTTTTGAATTGTACTCAGTTCATTCAACTTCAGTCTCTCTCTTCTAGTCCATCCCGGTTACTGCAGGAGTTCCCCAAGGCTTGGTTCAAGGCCCTCTCTTATTTATCATCTATTTGCTCCCCCTTGGTTACATTTTCCGCATATCCAACGTCGCTTTTCACTGTTATGCTGTCGACACCCAGCTGTACCTTTCCTCCAATCCAAACGCATCCCTTCCACCAATCTCGCTCTCTAAATGTCTATCTGAAATTAGATCTTGGCTCTCTCGAAATCTACTTAAACTAAACATCAATAAAACTGAACTCCTACTCATTGGCACCGCTTCTGTTTTAAAAAATTCTCCTAGTTTCTCTATCAATATTGACGACTCCACAGTTCACCCATCCTTACAGGTTAAACGTCTTGGTGTCATACCAGATGGGACACTTTCATTCCAATCTCACATTAACCATGTTACTCGGGTCGCATATTTTCATCTTTGCAATATCAACAGACTCTGTCCTTTTCTCACGCCTCATGCTGCTGCAATCCTCGTTCATAGCCTCATCACTTCTCGCATCGACTATTGTAACTCCCTTCTATTTCGTCTCCCATCTAAATCCCTTCATAAACTCCAACTTCTCCAGAACTCTGCAGCACGCATCATTACTGGGACCACCTCAAGAAATCACATCACTCCTGTTCTTAAAAACCTACACTGGTTGCCAATAGAAACCAGGATACTATACAAGATCCTACTACTTACATTTAAATCTGTACATAGCATGGCTCCACTTTATTTATGTAATTTACTAACTATTGCAAACACTTCCCGGTCTCTTAGATCCTCATCTGCACTTCATCTGGTTCAACCTCGAGCTCGCCTTACCACCATGGGGAGCAGAGCTTTCAGTCCACGGCTCTGGAACTCACTTCCCTCTGCCATTAGAAATACGGACCCTTTTCCATTATTCAAGGCACACCTCAAAACCCACTTATTCAAACAAGTCTATTCCCTTTAGACCTAGACTTTAGAATGTTTCAAATATTTATGTATCTTATTTGTTCCTATTACTCTGTTTGTTCCTAATTACTTCTTCAGGCCTGAAGAAGCCGGCAGCCGTCGGCGAAACTGTAGCGTCAATAACAGGTAACAAAACCGTTTCTGTGTTTTAAAAAAGAACGACAACATGTTTCAGACCAACTTTGTTGGGTGACCTTCTGGAGACATTGATTGGTCAAAAATAACACCCAAAGTCCTTAAGTTTGTCTTGAAGGCAGAGGATAAATGACCAAGTTTTAAACTAATCTGGAGAACCATGCTCTCAGGGGCAATGATCAGACATTCAATCATTTCAGAGTTTAACTGAAGGAAGTTATCTTCTAGCCAGCTGGGTCTTCTCACGGTTGGACGTGCCCAGTAAACTTCACCAGGGAGGCATCCAGGAAGCATCGTAACTGGATGCCTTAGCCACCTCAACTGGCACCTCTCGATGTGGAGGAGCAGTGGGTCTACTCCCGGATGATGGATCTTCTCAACTTGTCTCTAAGGGAGAGCCCAGCAACCCTGCGGAGAAAACAAATTTTTGTCACTTGTATCCGCAATCTAATTTTTTTTTTGGTCACTGTCTGAGGCTCATGTCCATAGGTGAGGGTAGGAAGGAACGTAGATCGACCGGTAAATTGAGAGCTTTGCCCTCCGGCTCAGCTCTCTCTTCACCATGACAGATCGGTACAACGCCCGCATCACTGCAGATGCAGCACCAATCGCTTATCGATTATGTGTTCCATCTTTTCCTCACTCATGAACAAGACCCCGAGATACTTAAACCCCTTCACTTGGGGCAGGACCTCATCCCTGACCTGGGGAAGAAGGCATTCTACTTTTTTTCCAATTGAAGACCATGGTCTGCAGATTGGTTGGTAACAAAATTGGAAACTGGTTACAAAATGCTTTTTCCCCACTTCAAACATGGCAACAAGCAAAATTCCACTTAGGGTTCACTGGATCAAACTCAAAAATGGAAACAAACATAAAACAGGTTTCAATGAAACACTAAATCAAAAGACAAAAATAACCTCACAAAAGAAATAAAAGAAACATTCGTAAAAAGTTTGAAAAATTGTCCACAAACACACCATCAAAACACAACATAAATGATAACCAAATTAAAAGTATCCAATGGGCCTCCCTGCTTTGGCTACTGCCCCCGCGGCTCGACCCCGAATAAGTGGCCGAAAATGCATGGATGGACCAATTTCCATCACACCAGTCATTCTCTTTATCTGGCAGTATTGTGTTAGCTTTAGCTTAGGGTAAACAATGTAAGTGAATGGTAACAGCTAGCATTTCGATCATTTAAGTTGAAGAAGACACTTCCGTCCTTAAACACAAATATGTGGCTACTATATACTACTGTGTATGCAGTACATGTTTTTTTTTAAGGCCCAGCATAGTAAGTCGCACTAAAAATGGTCGTGTACATGTCAGATGAAGTATGTGTCTTTTGGGGCCGCTGCACTTTGCAGCAGAGGCGCGCAGCACTGCTTTCCCGTAATGTAGTCCCAAGTCTAAATCTGCTCCTGTGATTAATTTGTTTTACTTATTATTGTTGTTTTCAATCAGTTTGATTATTGAGGTCACCAAGAAAAAATAGGATCATTACTGAGTAACTTTCATTCACTTACATTGTTTACACAAGATGAATAAAACCAGATTTGGCTGGATACAAAATGCTGTTTCCCACTTTTCTAACTCTGGGAAATATGGCAAAATGTCACGTAGGGGTGGAATATCCCTTTATGAATTAGGATAGTTTATTTTTTTTTACAAAAAATAAAGAATACGTTTTTCTTTCTAAATGTTAACTGTTGTTGGGTCACACTTTTTTTAACCTCTGCATGTTCAAATGTTGAATGCTCCACAGTTTGTTGTCAATAATCATCTGATGCCTTAAAACGCACATGCTGGTGAGTAGGCGGGAAGTTCAGCCCCACAGACTCTGGTTCCAGAAACCCAGCAGGGTAGCACTAATACACAGTATATCATGTTTTCCTTTTGACTTAAAAAAAGGCATTTCTTCTATCGTTAAATATGCTGATGGTTTTTAGCAGAAACACAAATCATCAGACTAGGCTGAGTCTTATGCTTATAGCTTAAAGATGTGACAACGTTCCATAATAACAGTGACTAAACAACTCAATTAAATTTGCTCACCTACGGTACTCGGCTTATTTTCTCTCTGCTGCATTAAAATAAAATCCTCTCTCAGGGCATAATGTAAAACCAGCAGCAAGTTTTTCAATTAGCCTTGACAATGTGCACCACAAGAGGCCTTTTATAGTCTTAATGGGGCTGGGGAACTTGTTTCAGATCACAACCTCCTCACACCAACACAAGTGAAAAAAGAAATGAGGCACAAGAAAGTTGGCATAAGATTTTTGTGCATTCTTAGCTCTGTGCCCACACATGGAAGGACCACAGCTGTGAAAGATTGATGTTTGAAGTCACTGAGGTGAATTTACAAGCATAAACATTAATTAGCTTTGTAGTCAGTACAAAAGCACATGATTACTTTATGGTGAGCTGCAGAAATAATGAGCTGAAAACTTTTTTAGTCTCCCGACTTAAAATCTGACTTCATTTTCAAGGGCAGAGGATTAGTATTGAAACAGGACAAAAAAAGGAAAGAAAAAAATCAGAAGAAGAAACTATTTGACAATTTACTTATGGGATTGTGCCATGGTTCAGATCCCTCCAAAATGAGGGTTGTGGTTTGAAATGTCACTGCCAGCACGAAACTGTGTTCTTGCAAAATCTGGTCTAGCTGGGTCAAGGAGCATTGTGTTCCCATCATCTGCAGAAAATGCACAGCGATAACAACGAGGCCAGAGGGCTGACAAAGGCCCGTCGTGAATATGACGTGGACTATCTCTGCTGCCCAGAAAAACAAACGGCAACAAAAAAAAGGACAAAAACTGACCGAAATACTCAAAGTTAAGAATGTGTTTCATAACTAGACAAAAACACTCCTCACTCAGTGAAGGAAAATTTGTATTTTACCTGGACAATGGAGAACAAATTAGAACCATCTGAACAAAATGTCATCTGTTCACATACGTATGCATTTAAATTATACATCTGAACAACTTTTACTTAATCTCCAGGAACAGAAGAGCTTCAGTCAGCCTTTGGTGTGTCTTACAGACTGTACGCTACACCAACCCGTCGAAAGACAGAAATAGATTATTTGCGCATGAAAACCTTTTTCTGTCGGTTGGATGACTCACTATCTGAAGACTGTTTTCTTTCAGCTCTACAAACAGATCAAATCTTGAGATTGTGGGTTTTATTCAGTGTGAACATGTACTTGTCATCAAAGGAATATATATATATATATATATATATATATATATATATATATATATATATATATATATATATGAAGTGTGTCCTGCAGAGTTTTTGTAGCAGAGAGATGGTGCTGAAGAAAACAGAAGCCCTCGCAGGGATCAATATCTATTTCACGCTTCTGTAGGACCATTTGCAACAAACTATTTATTGCTGCAACAACTCAATCCTGACCTTCTCTGGGTGAATACGAGGATAGAATGTGTTGGGACATTAAGGGGAGTTTGGTAATTTAGACAATGATGACGCCCATGGCTCTTGTGTTACAGTTGGAGTAATCTCCAGCACTGACTTCTCGTGGACGCCGCTAAGGCTCAGCAGGATTAAAATATTTTCTGGAACATGGCGTTCCCTGTATTCCTTATGATTTACTTTGCCATTTCAGACTTCTCTGTTCAATCTGAAAGCTTTTCAAATCCAATCACATCTTTTCCCTCTTTTTCTCCGATAGGCTGCTTGATAATCAGCTTTGGATTTTGCAGCATGCATGTCATTTGCATTTAGTTGGATTTGCAGGTGGAGGGTATGGCAGCTGCATAGAAGAAACTGAAAACAAGACTGTGCTGCAGGATTTCCACTGTGAGCTGAGTTTCTAATAACATGCAAACTAACAGTCTCTTGACTAGCCAGCATAGTGTTGTTGATTTGCTTACACAAGTCTCAGCAACCCTGATGTAATTTATCAGAACATATCAGATTCTCTGTTGGCTCCAATACCCTCAAGGACCTTTTGGTGTTCCGCAGCTGAAAGTAAAAGTGTTGTATACGTTCATGCATTTTTTTACAGTAGCTTAGGAGCCTGTGGTAGCCCTGGGACTACTACCAAACACAAGAATGCCAGCTTCATGTGCTGTAAAAGTGTTATTTTTGAATTTTTGGACATGGAGGACATGAAGACAATGAACCAACTAGACACACAGAACTGAGAGGGTTTAAATACATGAGGGCTGGGAGCTTGGGTGATTGGAAAACGAGAGGCAGGTGGGAGTAATCAGGAGACACAAGACTGCACAGAATGGGGAGACAGGACAGGGTGTGACAATACGCTGTTTAAAATAGTATTTAAAGGGTAGACTTCAGATGCAAGTAAATGCAGCCCCACTGTTGTTGTTTACCCTCTCCCTGTGTCTTCACTCAGGTGAAAGGGGATTCAACTGAGTAACTGAGTGTTTTATGGTGAAGTTTAATGACTGAACGGCGCTGCATGAGACATAAATGAATGTAGGTGAAACCACAGGAGCATGAGCAGGGTGTGACATTTGTAGATACTATCAGGGAACTAATAACAGAAAATATTGGTTTACATTGGCCATGTACCAACAGATGCACTTGTTAAAGACCAAGTTCACAGAGATTTTTTTTTTTTACCGTTGAAATATGATCAGTCAGTGAGTTTCACATGCAGGCTGAATGCGAAAAAAACTTTCTACACCTACTTCCTGCATTAGCCCCTGATCGAAAATAGACGGGAAAATGCTCGGATCTGAAAATCAGTTACATGTCACATTGAAAATTAGCATTCATGGACTCATCCATCTTGGCTCATGACGGGGAAGGCTGTTGTTGATGTAGCATCCAGGAGAGAGTAGAGCGCTTCTTCTCAGCTATGATAGAACCTAGCCGTTAGCATTTGCAATTTCACAACAAGGCAGAACTCCTGCAGGCTTGTGTTCTTTGTGGAGACAAAACATCAGTGCTGCAAAACAAACAGAATCAGTGGTAGAATTGTGTTGCTGTTAGCCAATCAGGGACGAGATGTCCAAATATCAGGAAATAATGCAAATCCTGTCAACTTCTGAATCCCACTCCTCTGACTCACTTCTTGTTCCTGAAACAGGAGCAACAGAGCTTTCCCCCACAGAGATTGACTAGAGACCACTGCACATGAAAAACGAGTGAACTTGGTCTTTAAAATGAAGCTTTATGTTTCTTCTACACCATTCAAAAAGTATCATCAGTCTGATCAATACAGATATATTTAACATGAAAGTCATAATCCACCAAATGCAATAATAAGTTAAATAGCTTTAAGCCAAGATTTTGCATCAGAAAATGTTTTCTTTATAAAGCACAAGGATTTTCTTTATTTCCTTCAGCATCAGCCAGTAGGCTTGGGGGAAGTGGAAAAGAAAAGAAAAGGAAAAGTTCAAAGACCTTAAAATGTGAACAAAAACTAAAATACAACCAGAAATAGTTTATGTTTTGTCAGGATTGCAGAGCATCTGTGTCACTGTCTACTAATTATGCAAAAGTGTGGAAAAACTGGAGGGATGTGGGAAGTTTAACACTTCTGATATAAATGAAGCTTTTTTCCTTTCAGATTTAGACATTTAAATGCAACATCTTATGATCTGTGTGGGAGGACACTCAACAGAAATAAAACAAGCTCAGTATTTACCAAGAGAAAGTTGAAAATCAGCATGACATAAAAAATAGAATAATACATAAAACAACTTCCTATTTGAAATTTCTTTTAATTTAATTCAATCAAATTTTTTAAAGGTGTTTTCAATTTTTTGAATCAAGTCTTTTTTGATGTGGTTCAGCTTTTTAATCTCTGCAAAAACATTGAATGTGAAGAAACACATACTCAGGAAAATAATGTGAAAAGAGCTGAATAAAACAACCAATGGACCATAGAAAATATTCTGGACATGAATCGATTTCAATCCAATAATCTTCACATTCCTTTAAGAAATTGTGATCACTTAGGAAAAAATTACAAGTGCAGGGTGGAAAGTAGGATTTCGGTTTGATCAGCAACACTACAACTTTGTTGATATACTGGCTTGGCAGCATGTTTAATGTAGTTGAATAAAAATCCTGATAGAGGTCAGAATGTATGTTTCCAGTCGGAATCACCCAGGAAGAGCAGCATTTTCTGAAATTTGTCATTGCACGGGAAGTCATTCATTATTCAAACAATGTAAATACTGATCACACTTGTTATATATTGATATTTTTTTGTAAATTTACTTTACAGCCTTTTAAAACTTCTTGTCAACAAAGCAGACACCATCAGAAATAAATGCTCTCAAGGACAAAAAAAAAGACTTTTGGGCTTTCATTTATTTTCAGTGTCGGGCTGATGGTCAACAGAACCGACCAGAGAAAGGAAAAAAGCGAGAACCTCACTGTTCGCTGTTCTGTGGCTCCATATTTAGAAGTTATCAGAAGCACTGCCAAGGCCTGCAATCTCATTCAGCGGCTCACATTTCTCTATGTGACATTCATCTGCTGCAGGATGATGGCAAGGAAGCAGCCACCGTGACGGTTAGGGATGAAGGACACACGCTTGTGCTGGAGTATCATTTACATCAGGGTCACAAAGGCGACGCCGGCTTTTTCACACTTTACACTCTGTCTCTACGCTTTGTATAACCCCTAAAATTGAAGACAGCAGTATTTCTAAACAGTCTGTTATGGAGAAACAAGAGCTTCCAGCTAGAGGTAATAAAGCTTCACGTCAAACTTTGCAAATACAGAACAAAACGGCTGTAGCACGACACCATAAGTGAAAAGTTACTGTTCCATCAGAAAAGAATGGTAAAAGGCCTGTATTTGATATAGCACCTTCTAGAGTCCTGGAACCCCCCAAGGCGCTTTACAACACAATCAGTCATTCACCCATTCACACACACATTCACATGCTGGTGGGGATGAGCTACGATGTAGCTACAGCTGCCCTGGAGCGCACTGACAGAGGCGAGGCTGCCGAACACCGTCGCCACTGGTCCCTCTGATCACCACCAGCAGGCAAGGGGGGTTAAGTGTCTTGCCCAAGGACACAATGAGAGCTACAAAGTGAGCGGGGCTCGAACCTGCAACCTTACGATTATAGGGCAAGTACTTAACTCCTGTGCCACCACCACCCAGAAGAAGAAGAAGAAGCAGCAGTTAATTTGTTTATTCTGTGTGGATGTTCCACCACAAGAACTAACTGCAGAGTTAAACTCCAAAACCTTTAATAAAACATGAGAAACACAGTAACATGTGATGGTTTATGTTTATAACTTCACTGCACAGCTACGATTTACCACCTGAACAAGACTACATTCATGATTGATTTACTATTTAAAGGTGCATTATGTAGAAATGACGTACAAATAACATCCTGCGGTAAAATCTGGTTACTGCAACCACTTTAAACAACTCTGGAGCTTTTTGCTGGCTGTCGTCTAATTAGAATTGTCTACGCTGCAGTATTAGCTCACAGTAGACATGGCAACCCCACTCACTGATGGTAAACAGTAGTTACGTCCCTCTTTCATTTGTTTTGAAAGGAGAAAATTGACGATCCCCACAGCCAGCTGGATATGAAATGTGTTTCAGTATAACCTTCCTTCCAGAATGACTGAAACATTAGATTCTTATGGGATTTTGTCACTGTAAAATTCTCACTATATTCTTCCATTCTGCACCTTTAACTGAAATGTTGAATATTTATTATAGTCTAAATCAGCGGTACTCAATAGGCGGCCCACGGGGCCCTTCTTTGTGATCTTCGATCTGCCAGCACCCCCCACCCCCCCTCAGACCGGCCATCTGTAGGGGGTAAATATTGTTGCTTTTAAGATGATTACATTACCTTTACTTATGACCAATAAGCTGTAATATTCTATATAAATATAGGATATCAACCTTATTGGTCTTTGAATGTTTAATCAGAAGTTTCTAGGATTCTTTGCTTTTTCAGGGATCAAACACACTTTGTCTCAATTCAGACAGAGTCGGGTTTATAACGACAAGAAATTTATTTTCTAAACTATTAAAAACATGACAAGTTAACTAAGGCTACTGTGATGGATGAATCTAAGTGGATGGGATGTGATGTATGGTGATTGAATGGTGTGTGTTTATCAGAATCTTGCATCTAGAAGAACTGAGTTCTGGGTGTGAAAAGAATTTGGTTTGCATTAAACTATGAAATTGGTTCTTATCAAAACGGCATCAGGAGCAATCATATGTGTCTACCTCACCCATTCTTTGGAGACCCTCTTCGCGGATCCGGGGGTCAGGAAGGTCAGATGAGCTCTGGGCACTGAGGTTCAGTAGATTAACTGCAGCACTGACTCTCCAGTCCAGAGATGTCGCCAGGCACACAGGTTGGAACTAGTTAGCGTCTAGAGCAGCTGTTTCTGAATAGCTGAAGGAACCGTTTTGCTGTGTCAGCTGTAGGCAGCTTTTAGCTTGTAGAAAGCTTGTCAAGAGATGCGATGGGAGCAGATTTTCCCTCCAATGGCCAGCCAGAGTTGGCTCACTAACAGGATGCTGAATCTCTCAGAATGCTGGAATGATGGAATGACGGAATGATGGAATGACGGAATGATGGAATGATGAATCACTCCTCAAGTGACCCTGTTTTAATATTATCATATTATGATTGACTTGGCCAATCGGGACGTGCCATGTTAAGAGGTGTTAACAACAAACCCTCAGAACATCACGCCTTCTTTCAGATACAGGATGCTCTGATTTGTGGCTCAGAAAATATCGATGTGTAGTGGCGTTACTTTAACTTTAATTTATCTGTAACGAACATTGTGTCTGAGTGTAGCTAATGATTACCTTGTCATATCAAACATTACTGGTCATCATATATAAATCTTTCAATGTAATAATAATATTCATTACCACAGTAATTTAAGCACAGACTAATCAAAACATTATTATTGTTCATCAACCATATGATTATTTACTCTTATAACAGTTCAGTCCTTTATTCTGTGCAGGGCAGCCTGGATAAGCAGACAGGCTTGGCAGAGAAGAACCTTGAGAAGGGAACATGATGTTGACAATACATTATCTTGTGTTCAGAGCTGCAGAATCTTCTGGGCTTGTTGGAAGGTAGAATATAAATTCCACCTTAGAGAATGGAATTTATATCTGTAGATGACCGGGGGCATTTAGGTCAATCTGTAGGTGAAAACTGACCATTCCTGGACGTTAAACATCTGTGCTGGTGGGGTAGAAATGTTGCTAGTGTGTATGGGTGAGGCACATTTTTTGTAGCATCTGATCCGCTAGCACCCCCCACCCCCCACCCCCCACCCCCCCGGACCGGTCCTTGAACTTCATGGTTGTTTTTAAAAATGGGCCTTGGAACATTTCATTTGAGTTCCCCTGGTCGAAATGTTCAATGTGAAAAGTACAGTTCAATTCTGTCTTCTGTTATCCATCTCGGCAGATTGGTAAAGACTGGCTCCAGTAAATGTAGTCTTTTAACTTTTGTTTTATGCTTTTTTGCTTTTCTCATGCATTTTGCTTCATGATAGATCAAAAATGTGTATTCATGAAGGAGCAGTGATCCATCTATCCTTGTATACAAGGTCAGGTTGTGAAGGTAAAGGACTTCCCATTCTTCTGCTATACTCTTCAGCTCATCATGGGCATTTCCAAGGCATTCCCAGGCTAGAGAGCATTTGTGATCACTCCCTGTTCTGGGTCTGACCTGATCTTTCCCTCAGAATGGAACGTGTATCGAAAACATCCATAGTAAGGCAAGTAGACGTCCCTATCAGTTCAAACATCTTAACTGATGCTTTTCTCCTCCCCAAGTTGCCCCAACCCCCAATGTGATGGATCCCTCTACATTCTGACACAAAATATCGGTACCCTACATAGGAAGATAATTTATTTGATGTCTCATGGTTTTGATTGGAATCCAAATCTCATGACCATAGGTGGATGCTGGAACCCAGAACATCTAGTAAATAAAGAGCTTTGCCTTCCAGCTAATCTCCTTCTTTACCATCAAAAACCAAAGCACCCTCGTTACTGCTGACAAAGCCTTGAATCATCTCTTGCTCCATTAAACCATGATTTAAGAATGAGACATTTAGGTAGTTAACCTTCTCTACTTTAGGCAGTGTCTCCATTTCGACCCAGAGAGACATTTACCCAGTTGAGACCTTTGCCTACGGATTTGGCTGAGCTGACTTTCCTCCCATCGAAACCACCTTCGCTTGAACACCAGTAAAACAAAGGAAATGGTGACTGACTTCCAGAGAAACACCCCTCCTCACTCACTGGTAAACATCCAGGGAGCAGACATTGAGGTGGTGGATACCTTTAAGTACCTGGGTGTTCACCTCAACAGTAAACTGAACTGGTCCAACAACGCAAGTGCTCTGTAGAAGGGCCAAAGCCACCTCCACCTCCTGAGGAGGCTGAGGTCCTTCTGAGTTAATTCCCAGCTGCTAAAATCCTTCCATCACTCTGTTGTTGTCTCTGTTAGCCACTCTGATGTGGTCTGTTGGCTTGCAGGCAGCTCTGACCAGGACAGGAAGAGACTGAACAAGCTAGTTCACAAAGCTAGCTCGGTTCTGAGCTGTCTACTGGATTCAGTTGAGGAGACATGTGAAAGGAGGATGCCGGGGAAGATGACCACCATCTTAAAAAACCCTCCCACCCACTGCATTCTACTGTGGAGACCATGGACAGCTCCTTCAGAGGCAGACTGAGACATCCCAGATGTAAAACAGAATGCTAACGTAGGTCTTTCCTCCACTCTGAATTAAGAGTGTATAACTCCTCAGTTTAAGCAGTACTGGCATTATCCTGGTACACAATAACACCAATGCAATATTCAGTATGTGTCTAATGCCCGTGCGATACCGGATTTACAAAGCATGTCTGTGTTTCTTGCAGTTTGCTGCATAGCTCTGGAACACACGTTTTTTTTTTTTCATTTTTTATTTGTGGTTTTTAGTGGTTGAAGCTTACAATACAAAGTTACTGCCTATGTGTGCATGTTATGGTCTACACCTCATGATTGTTTTTAATGTGTGTTTCTCCTCTGTGCAGGTTGGCTGTGGCTCTTCCTGCAATTCCTAGCCCTCTGTGGAGCACCGGGGAGTGCCACAGCTGACTGCATTATCCTGATTGCCTCACCATGTATTTAAGCAGCTGTTCCCAGAGCATGGTGTGGCGTTGTTGTGTAGTGTTGCTTCAACTCTGTGGATCATCATTAGTAGTTTTTGTTTACAGTAAAACCTGTTAAGCCCTTTTTCCCACTTGTGTGGTGAATGCTTGTTATTAAAAGAACTCAGAACTGGATCGAGTCATCCTGCCTCCTGCATTTGGGTTTATCCCTGTGCACCCTCGCATGACAGTGTATGCATGCACCTTTGTTATTATTTATCTTCACATATTCTCTGGAGTGTTGGTGCTGCTGTAACAAGTGAATTTCCCCACTGTGGGATCAATAAAGTCTATTTTATTTTCTATTCTCTTCCAACCTTGTCACAGTCCGCTGTGAACCACACCAGTGCACATTGAAGATCGTGGACCAAAGACGTCAACTGAACCACATTGTGTCTAAAAGCAAACATGAGGTTCTCACATCAGAAATCCTCTTCTCCACCATAATGAACATCAACATCACAGAAAGGATCAAAGACAAGGGGCAACAAGCGGAGTCCAACCAATGCCAGAATTAACTATCCTGGCAAGCCATCCTATTGAGTATATTTAAATATGTAGGCTGGCCATGACTCACGGTCAGGGATGGAAACAATGGTTGACTTTCAAACTGTGTCAGCACGCAATTGGTCAGCACTAGGACCAATCGGAGTGACAAACAATGTGATGTTCTCTTCTCTATGGAATTCAGTTAATGGGGAATTCCACCTAACACAGTCGAAAAAGAAACAATAACAACAACAATATCATTTTTCTAAAAAAAAAGAAAAGAAAAGGGGACAAATAGTAAATAGCCTGTATTTATGTAGGGCATTCTAGGGTTCTACATCCACCACAACACTTTATCAAATCAAATCAAATCAAACTTTATTTATATAGCACTTAATTATACAATGCATGCAACTCAAAGCGCTTAACAAATTAAAAAGGCCCCGCATACCCCCATTCCCTCCCATCCCCAGAATTTTAAAAACTGTCTGACAATGAAAACCCCTTCACAACACTCATCCTCGGTAGGTAGCGCAACTCATGTTGCGAATGACCACAGTCACCAATTCTTGTCATGTGTCTTGCCCATGTATGTCTGATCTCTGAATTGTGTGCACTGAAACTCTAATTTCGTTTCTCTGTATGTCTTGCACATGTGGTAGAAATGACAATAAAATGACTTTGACTCCGGCAAACACACACACACACACACACACACACACACACACACACACACACACACGCCCAAGAACACAACTGCTACAGTTTGAGCGAGGATTGAACCTGCAATCTTTTGGTCAAAGGGCGACGGTGGCACAGGAGTTAAGTGCTCGCCCCGTAATCGGAAGGTTGCAGGTTCGAGTCCCGCTCAGTCTGTCGCTGTCGCTGTGTCCTTGGGCAAGACACTTAACCCACGTTGCCTGCAGGTGGTGGTCGGAGGGACCGGTGGCGCCAGTGCTCGGCAGCCTCGCCTCTGTCAGTGCGCCCCAGGGCAGCTGTGGCTACATTGTAGCTCATCCCCACCAGTGTGTGAATGTGTGTGTGAATGGGTGAATGACTGATTGTGTTGTAAAGCGCCTTGAGGGGTTCTAGGACTCTAGAAGGCGCTATATCAAATACAGGCCATTTACCATTTACCAAAGGGCAAGCACTAAACTCCACTGCCACCACCAACAATAAAGGACTCAAGCACCTCTATCAGCTCATGTCTCAAAGAAAAGCCCAAGTCTACATTGTTCAAAGTTGATGCCAAAGTCATTTCAAAAGAGTGCCGTTCCTGAGCCGACGCCATGTTTGAGGTTTTTCTTCATAGCAGCTCTGGTGCTATAATGGAGTGTAGCTAGACCAACCTACATAGAAAAATATTAAACTACTGCTAGGGCTGGCTGGATTTCGAGGCTAGGAATGAACCTGACTTTGGGACAGCAAAATAGGCTGTTAGGCTTTGGTTCTTCAGCTAGCTCTTAAAATTCACCCCAGCACCCATAACCTCCACAGAAGTCCTTAGGAGTTGTAAGCTTTCTCTAATTCCAAAAGACAAATTAAAACTAGAGAAATAAACTTCCATGACAAAGTCAAGGAGGATACAGAGCACATTTAGGAGAAGCTTTTGCATCAAAATAAATATAAACCTCAGCTCTACAGCCATTCGTGTGCAGATTTAGGTACTATCCCTCTTTTGCATTCGTTAGTTGTCAGACTATTTTGACAAGGTCAGTTTTGTAAAATGTGTTTGATGCTAAATATGTTGCAGCAAACATTGATCCGTTGTCCATCACATACAGTATTCGGAGCAAAGACTTATAGTAAACATTCAATAAACTGATGTAAAGTTCTAGAGGTTCAAAGGAGTTTGACTCCATAACATTTTCTCACAGGTTCTTTAACCTCAGATCACCCCGACAACCATCTAACCCAGGACCTAGATAAATGAACTGGTGCTTTAACTTCTAGTGTATTTGTTTTGCACTAACAACCAAAAATGGGTTAATTCTGTTACTGAAAATTCTTTGTACTTCAGGAACATTTGAGAGTTGAGCATTGCTGCTCTTGCATCTCTGCGTGCCCTTTGGTTCACACCAACTCTCATCTGCTTCCAGAGCCCTTTCAGAGCATCTCGGTGTACACAAGACATGCCTTCTCAGACACACACACACACACACACACACACACACACGCACACGCACACGCACACACACACACACACACACACACACACACACACACACACACTGAGCCTGTTCAGAAATAATTTTCTCCTGTATCCTGGATGAAGGAGGAAAAAAAAGCCCAGACAGCTCTAAGTGTTCAAACCCGGTGCTAAAATGTGTCAGCAGACATTTCAATGAACTCAGATGTTTAACGTTGCATTATGAAAGACATAAACGAGCAGAGCATACGTGATTTGTTATTTTCCAGAGCTTGGTGTCAGCACAACGTTTTATGATAAAGACACACACAGAAGCTTTTAACCACTTACATTCTGACGGTTCACTGGCAGAAGTTCAGCTGGTGCCCACATGCGACTTACCATTAGATTGCTACGTTCTTTGATTGAATTGGAGCATTTTATGATTTAGCTGCCAAACCAGGCTCACTCAGCTGCAGCGTTAAAGTGGAAAAGTTATACTATTGAGGCAACTTGTCTATAAAGCTGATTGTTCACCCACTGACAGATGTTTTCCAACTAAAATGAGTTTTTCTCCAGTTGGCAAAATTTTGAGCTCTAAAGGTTTTTTTTTTCTCGTTTTACTTTGGGTTTTAAGCCTGTTGTTGCATCATTTAAACCGAGCTACAGCTGCGCATTATTTGAGACAGCTTTACACTTTTTATACTAGAAATAAAAGAAATTGAGAAAACATCCAGGTGTTAACTAAAACCTCTCTCATCACACCTGTGATATCTGTATGCAGCAGTGCATGTGTTAGCTTCAGGTTTGAGACTGAGTGTTGCAGACAAGGAAAGGAGCAGACTCAGTAGGGATGGTGGAGCTCATTTGCATAATCACAGCTCCTTGAATACTAATTAAGACGAACATTTACTATCCATGGGAGTTTTGCATGTAGTCACAGTTCAGACTTAGCCTGCAGGAGCGTTCAGTCCTGTGGTTGAGGTTCTAAAACTGCATTAATCTATAAGCATGAGCGTAATTGCATGTTTAACGTGCACTATTGAGCTTAATTAAATACACACTATTTATTGGATATAATTTAATACACAAAGTTCCCTTTAATACAACAAAACTCCACTCATCCTGTAAATGTGTCACAGAAACAGGAGGAATTACATGTATTATTTTATTTCAGAGGCTTTGTGGGGGTGTTTCTTCACACTAATGAGGACATTTAGTAAAACAAGCATTTTTCAGCTGTAATTGTACAAGTGATTCAAATTTATAGACTGCACAAAACTGATATAAATTAACCTTTGAATGCCTAGTTAGGTTTTATGAACTGCATTTGTTGTGAGCAGAAGACAAACTGAGATTTGGCTGAAAGATTATGTTATTCCTTTTATGCATTTTTGTAATGAGGAAGAATGTTTGTTTTAAAAATGAAAATAAATAAATAAATAAATAAATAGACATGTTAGGCCCATGTTGTTGTAGATTTCTCTAGATTTTGTTGAATAAAAAAGCTCTTACACTTGCTTTTCATAAACTGATTTACGTGGATGAGGAATCTCTTATAATATTCTCGTACATCTTTAGCCCCACTGTCACATTTTTTGAGCATTTAAAAAAAGCAACAAGTAGTGAGGTGCAAAGTTAAATAAACGAGAATGTGTGCTCAATTTCAATATTCGCATTACTAAATGTTGAATTCAGCAAGCGAGCGCATTAATAAATACATATGCAACAGGGCCAGGGGCAAAGATCACTGTGTCCAAGACTTTCAGGTACAAATTATAGGCTGTGCATAGATAATAAACACAGACAGAAATTAATGCCAAAGCCAAGTTTGCAACAGCTGCAAAGATGTATTAAATCAGCCCATAAAAGATGGATTCTGTGTCATAGCACAGAAAATACAAATAAATCATTAGTATAAAAAGGCACTTACTTTAAATAGTCATATCTGAATAAATGCAGTTAACAGATGTGTTTCAGGGTTAGAAACTAAAACAATAATTGTGCAAATCCCTAATTTAAATGTACTAGTTTACCATTAATTCACACGTATGCCCAACAGCTACACGTTCATTAGAAAAGATCAGAACAACTGAAGCATAAATCCTCTGCATTCATTCAAGCTGAAGGTTTTTATCTTTCTACTGAGTTGTGCTGGACCTGTGGACTTGCTGGCTTTTTACAACTGCAAACAAAAAATAAATAAATAAAACCAGATTTGATTTTCTTTCTTTCTTGCTTAACATTCCACATTCAAGGTTTTCTCCTTGGAGTTGTGAAAAATGCATATTGAGATGCACATACACACCTATGAGCCTTTACTACTCATCCTCACTGCAATTTCATTTAGATTAAATCTGACATATTTACATAACCCACTTATAGTTTTTCATCAGTCAACAACACATCAAAGGTACGTTTATCCAAAGCAGAAGTCTAGTGGGGTTACACCGAGCATGAGATTTTGTACAAATCCATCACCCAGGAAAAGCAATTGTTGAGGCCAGGCTGAACTGCATCAATATTCAGTCCCAGATATCTCACATTTGACCTCAAACAAAAATTCATTCCCCTGTGTTGGACCAAGTTCTGAGAGAAATGAGAACAGATACTTGAAAGAAAATAAGGGGAAAGAGGAGAAGCAGCATCGGTATGAGAACCGTGCGCTCTCACTGCTTTGCTCCATACAGTGATTGATGGGATCACAGGCAGCCACACATGTAAAAAGAAGAAATCAAATTCAAAAGAAAATAAAACAACATAAACAGATGTGTCTACACACATTTCAGAGACTAGATGCTTTTGTTTTAGCCTCTCTACTACTTACTAACTTTTTATTAACCTAAACTTATAAGTTCAAAGAGAAAATGTGTAGTTTTTACTGTTTTACCGTCTCTGGAAATATCCATCAAAATGTCCAGTAGCTGAAAAATATTAGCGGCTTTGTAACATATAACAAAAAAAAAACAACAACAAAAAAACTGGGTCTCAAGTACATAGGGTGCGGGTTTGTGTTTTTGGGGGATTCCATTTCCTTCTGGCCAGTTCGGGGTTCTATGATGTCACACCAGATGATTGGCTTATGGAAGTTACGACACCACGTTCAAAGACATTTAGACAGTAAAAAACATTCATTTAATAACAAGATTACTAAACTCTTTCCAAAACATGAGTGAAAGAACAGAATAAAAAAAGAGATGCAATATATTTTGGCCAAGCAGTATTGGCGTAATATGATGACATCATCGGCAGGCTCAAGACCCTGAGCTGATCCAAAAAGTACCGCACCAGAAAACTGCTATCAGCATTACATTCTCTTAATTAATTAACTGAAGGACCTTCAAAGTCTGAGAACCCAGGCCGAGGTTGCATGCTTTCTGCTTCGTGGGTAACAACATTTACCGTAATTTTTATTTTTTTAACTAGAGACAGTCATGGCAATAAAGTGTAAAACTACCCTGAAATGTACGCAAGTACTGCCTCCTAGGGGCAGGAAACTACACACAACCACTTTAAAAGCAATAAAAAGTTGTAAAATACTTTAAAATAATTTAGATTAAACACCTTTAACATTTATTCTTCTCTATCTGCAGAGGTGCAGAGACAAGCAACACCAATATTCATGGTTGCAAAGGTTCTCCAGCAGGCACGTAAGGACGGACAGAGCAGAGCCCAATTTTCTGACTATCCATTAAAAGCGATGGAGACTGCAAGCCTGTGACTGTGAAAGCTGTTGTTGGTTTAGCATCTAGGAAACAACTGAGAATGTCTCAGCTAGAAGCTAAACGGTAGCATTAGCAGCTCCACTACATGACAGAACTCCTTCAGGCTTGTGTTACTAGTGAAGATAAAACATCCGTGTTGCAATGCAAACAGTCAGTGGTAGAGTCACGTTGTTGTTATTCAATCTGAGGAAAGATGTCCAAATATCAGGAAATAGAGCCACTTACACACCAGCATCGGCTCCACACCACTCCACTCCGCTCAGCCTGCCCCAGCCTGGCCACATTCTTTCCACAATGCCTTAGAAATGCGGACGTGATTGAGAACATGGGCGGTCTCTGATGTCATGAGCGCATCTCTGAGCACATGGGCGGGGCAAAATCCACAGTGTCTCAACAAAAGCAGCCTGAGCAGTCTTGCTTTTGGAGAATTTAATGACTGTGGTTTTGCATTCTGCTTTGCTGTGTCTGGCAGCACTGTGTGTGTGTGTGTGTGTGTGTGTGTGTGTGTGTGTGTGTGTGTGTGTGTGTGTGTGTGTGTGTGTGTGTGTGTGTGACAGATTCTGAGGCTGATTCTGTCAACAAATCGGAGGCTCCCCCTAATGGTAGGCGTGATTTTGAGCCTGTCAATCAGTTGGCAGTGGTTGTGTCTTGTTCAGCTCCAGGCAGACCACCTTAAGCTTGGTTTATGCTTGACGCGTCCGCGAGGTTTGCACGGCTCCGCGCGGTCCGCACGGCCCAAACTTTCCACACTGCGTACCTAGGAAATTTTCTAACCACGCGGACGGTCGGACACGGAAAAACATGGCGGACTGGCAATAACTAGTATGGCAGAGGTTTCCTAAATACAGACATTTGTATGATTCAGCTCTCAGAGATCACCATGATCAACATGTTGTTAATAATTCTTGGAGAGAAATAGCTCGCACTGTCGGAAAAGACGAGGACGCTGTTAAAATTGCTGGAATGCCAAGTTGTAAACAGTGACTTACTTCCACTATGGTGTAGTGTTGGATGCATGCCGTAGAGCTCCATGCTGCCCCCTACAGTTTGGGAGAATATTGGCTCACCGCAGAGACAAGCCGCATGAACCATAAACGCTGCGAGTTGTGAAGCGTGTTCCATCCGCGAGCCGCATCACCAAGCGGAAAGTAAATGCGTCAAGCATAAACCAAGCCTAAGAGGACTGAAAAGACGTCCGGTTGTGCACAGGAAAATCCAAGGCTACCTATATGAGAACACTCCCAACCCAGTCCAGGCGGAGTGAAGCCGATGCTAGTGTGATAGTTCCATAAGACTCCAAATCCTGCTGTCTAAAGCTACTTCCTCCTCCAGCTGAATTGTACTCCCTGAAACAGACACGTCTTAGGCCCCGAGTACAACTTACAAGGCATTAATTCCTACTGCAAATGCATTAATTAATAAGTGAACCACACATTTAACGTACAGAGGTTTCCAATCCACAATGAGGGCCTGTAGATGGAATGCTAGAAGTCTGCTTTGATACAATCACAAAAAGTGCTCACAATTTTGGGCATGCAGCGTGTTCTCCCCAGCAGGATTTTGACAAAATGTGAAATTTTGTCACAAACAGCGTGAGATATTTTCCATGTTTCTTATAACTGCAGGATTATTGTACATTCTACTGTGTGGCTCTGTTAGTCCGTCCACCCACAGTGAGCCAGACAAAATGAAAGATTCAGCCTCTGACAGCAGCATTATTCTGCTTGCTTACATGTATCAACTCCATTGTGCCCATGACAACCATTGTGTCCTGGGCTTGGTTGGACATGTAATAACCCAGCCAGAGAATTATTTTATAGCAGACACAAAAGAAAAATGCTTCATTGGATGAAAAGAATAGAATGTATTTCACAACCGCTGACAGATAAACTGGTGCATCGTCAGGAGAAGATAAAGAGATGCTGTGACGGACTTTGGGCTGGACAAGATTTTTTTTTCAGTGTTTTTTGTTACATTAACTATTCACTGTCAAATCTATTAGTTTATTTTAGAAGAAAAAATATGGTTGTAGCTCTAGGCATTTAAAACAAAACCTACATAACATTTTCTTTTATGCATACGGCCATTTACGCAGAACTTCTGTGACTTGTCTCTCATTGTGCCCGTTGCACAGGGAAAACAATATGGCAGACGGTTTGTTTTTCTGCATCTGTACAGGAAAAACTAAGAAGGCGTAATCGGTGCAGATGCTACAGGTGAGTTGGAAACTGACGTATTATTTTGTAGGAAAGACTGACTGACACGTGGCAGGGGTGAGGAGTGAGCACCACCTCACCCCTGCCACGTGGACCTCAAGGGATAAACCATCAACCCTGTTCCTAGCGGGGTCACCCATGAGGACAGTGGGAGGGTTAAGACTCTTCTTCTTGTGCAATTCTTGCCAAGTAGTAGCATTCTGTAGTTAGAGCAGACAAATTTAAAGCTTGGTGTGACTAAATCCTGTTGCTTTCTTGATGTTTACTCTAAACTTAAGTTCTAGCCGGTGACAAGATGTCCAAACATCTTGTAATGTAATGTAATACTTTCTCCTTTCGAAAGACGATCTGACATTAGCTGCAGACATCGGGACAGAAAAGGACATCCAGCTCTTCTTCACCTTGTGAATTTGCGTTCATGGTCTCTACCAGCTTGACTTGCTTTTTTGGAAGCTTGTGTTGATTTTTACAGCCAGGAGAGCAGAGTGTGTTTCAACCAAGCCCCCACAATGCAGGTGAAAAATTGAGGCCAACGCGGAAGTGACAAAAATTGCAGTTCCCCCTCATCCACTGGGGGCTGGTGTCAGAAGCGAGCAAATTCTCATTGACTTCCATGTTAAAAATGTTAATTTCACAGCAGAAATAAACATGTTTACAGCCTGGTACCAAAACATGTCTTTTGTTTAAATTATCTAGTTTACACTCATGACAACTCTGACGGGGGTGAATTTTTTTTCCTCACTCTTCTGTTTAAGTGTATTAAAAGCCTAAAATTCTGTATAATGAATGAGCATCAGACCCACGTGACCACAGAGCTAGCTCCGTGGAAAGGCCTCAGTAGAGCCTCGGTGTGGCCTGGAAACTGTTCCGGGATTTTGAGTCTCTGAGTTTGTGTATTCTTTTTTGGATATTTTTTTGTGCAATTGTTGGACAAAATGACTTGCTGTGGCATTAATTGCACCAATAGAGCGTCCAAGGAGTCTCCACTTCATTTTTTTTGGTAAGTAAAATTATATTTATGTATTTTAGGTCACTGCCGAGCTGAGCTTAGATTTTAACATGTACTGTTTAACCATGAAATTTAAATGTAATAGGGTAAAACCCAGTGCATTTAACATAATGCTGCACTTTAGAAAATGGGTTGAAATATAACATGTTGGTGGAGCTGGGTTCTGACTATCGGCTTGTGGAGCTCTCGGGAGACCTCTGTTTTCCACCCCTTCTCCCCTCCCTGCAGCTCGGCGCATCTCTGTCTGATCGCGGCTGCCGGGCTTGTGGAGCTCTGGGATGGAAACCTTTCCACCCGGTTCTCCCCAGCGGCAGCTCCGCGCATCTCAGATCGCAGTGGCGCTTGTCTGCTGTGCGGCTGCCGGCTTGTGGAGGTCTCGGAGACCTCTGTGTTCCACCCGGTTTTACCCAGCGGTCAGCCCGGCATATCTCTGACTCAGAAGCTCCGGTGTTGTACACAGTTAACTCTGGTTGTAGCTAGGTTGCTACCTCCGTTAGCTTAGCTCCCACCTCCGCATTAGCTTTGGGTTAGCTTCAGGTTAGCTTGAAGCTAGTTCGATCAGGTGTCGTCAGTTGATCCCAGCCTTACAGCCCCACCCTGATCAGCTCCACCTCTCTTCCTTTTGTGGAATTGTCTGGGCTTGACGGAACCTGTGACACGGTCGAAATGGCATTGGTGGCCACCTCCCATTTGGGCTCAAAAAAGTGAAATTGGAGCTATGGAAACCCATTGTCCAATATTTATATGTCGATGGTTTCAACAAGTAGAAGCTAACTGTAACTTCCCGTCATGGAGTAACATGTTCGGGCTCATGTTTTTTTTATTTTTTTTGGAGATAACACATCAACGTTGCTGGGTCTGCTGAGACAAACACTGGTCAATATTTGGACAGAGGAAAATGCAGAATTGGTTTCTGAGGTTCTTACTGTAGGACTGAGTTCAAGAAACTTGGGAGGGTAGTCAGGACTGGGGTGAGCTGCGGGGGTGAGAATCTAATATCCGAGGTAGGTGAGTGGTGGGAGAGCGGGTCAGTCCAGTTGGAGGGTGAGATCAGGCTCGGAGAGGAAATCCAGGTTATTGCTGTGTGGGTCAATGGTGGACGTTCCTGGTGAGGACAAAAACAGAGTGCATACAAAACAACTCAAAACTAATGAGCGAGAACATAACACTAAGAATAAGACTCTAGTAGTTAATCTGAAATGGCAAGAGCTACCCAAAGTGAGTAATCATCCAGCGAAGTGAAGTGATCTCACAGCTCCTTCTGTACACTAGACCGGTTGATTTGGAACAGCCTGCAGCTGGCCGCTCTCTGGAACCGCCCACCTGTAGAGACTGAAGAACAATTAACAGACTGGTGCTGCACTCACCCCAGATCCTGACAAGTGTGGCCTTTCAAACAGTCTGTCTCTTCTCTACTTAAATTAAACACGTTCAATTTGCTTGAGTCATCTTTCATCTTTACACATGAGTACATTCTGTTGTATGTGAATAACAGTCAGTGCTACTTACTAAAAAGCTTAATTAGATTGTCACCAATGGTTTGATTGAGAAAATAATGACAAATTACAAAGTTTTGGGCCATAAAATTTAATATTGCATTTGTTGAACAACTTGGACAAAACTCTGGCCCCATCATAAAGGTGGAGATTCATTTTTCTGTAGTAGTGGTCTGCATGAGTCTCGCAGAAATTCCTTTAAAATTTCACACTGGAATCTCATGGCCTGCTGTCTGCTGCAGGTAAGACACTGACTAAAGTACTTTATCTGAACCCACTTTAAAAAAGTAAAAAAGATAAATAAAGAAACACTTTCTAACTCTTGTTGAAACATTTATCCAAAAGACTCCCATCTTCTGTCTGCACCATCTTTTGTAAAAGTGTGGATCTCTGTAAAAACCCTAAAAGACTGAACTTTTAAAAAATCAATGATTAAATGGACAGTCTCTACGGGTAGGTATTTTCAGGCTTCAATTCTCTTCTATATCAGACTTAGTGCCACTGTTGTCAGTGTTTATGTTCAAAATTGAAGCTACTTTAGAAAAAGATATTGATGAATATAGTGACTCAGAATCAATGGAGCTGTTGGTCTTTGTGTAGGCATAGATTATTAGGCTTTGCAAAGCACACTTTCAAAAGAACCTTCCATCTTATTTCATAAGATGCTCTGAAAGCCCACCTGACACCAAGGTACTTAACAGCAAACCAGAAACATGAATGGTCTAAGAACTCTTTGACAACTCTTTGACTGAACTATATAGTTAAAAACACAGAGCCCCAAACAGAGATGACAGCTCTTGTTAAATGACAAAATCTGGTCATCAGTGCGGGAGAGCAGGGCAAAAGTGGAATAAGGATAAATGGCAGGTTTCATTTGTATTGCTGAAAGAATGTTGGAAATTAAGTCAGAACACCCCAAAAAAGAGAAAAAGACATCTATTTCCAAATCATTGTTTTAAATTGCCATAACCCCTGAGTTTTTGGTTGTTAAACAGCTGATTCTGTTTTAAATCTTCCAACATGCAGGTCTTAATGGACATCTGCAATATTTTATATCACTTGAGAATGGTTGAGAATGTCAGGTCATGGGACTCACCTGCTGCACATGACCCATGTCCTTTTACCCATAGACGTGAATATATACACACCCTGTTGGGCGCTGGAGAGTGTAACGCCAACTGGAGTTAATACAGAGTGAGCAACTGTGCCGTTATTTTACTTATTTTTTGTGTGTGTGCAGCTTACGGTTGCAATAACTGGTGCACCTGGGATTACTATTGACTTTTCTAGCCTACCTGTTGGGATTTTATATTTTAATTAATTTATTTATTTAATTTTATTGTATTTATATTTTAACTATCATGCCATACCATATGTTTGATTTTGTGAAAAAAAAGCTGTGTAAAATGTAGTTTTAGTTTGGCAAGTACTGTCCCCAGTAGAATATATGCACTGAGAGCGAATGAAGACCCATCCAAGATGGCGACTGGCCACTATGGCAGCGCCAGTCCAGGTCTGTACTTTGACCCCCTACTCGGTTGTTTTCAGTTTGAATCAATTACACTGGAATCTCTCCAAACTCACTAAATATTTCAAATATTGGAGAGATTTGTTTTAACCCAGTTAAATGTTTAAGATTTCTGGGTAATGTTGGCATTTTGAACAATTTTCATTCAAGTTTTAAACATCTTCCTGTCACTGAAACATCACTTTGATGGGGCTTTTAATGGCATACTTTTAGGAACTGACACCGGAAGCTTTGTAATTTGGTTCATTCGGATCTAAAGGCAGCAAGTGTTACTGTTGGCTATGCTAGTCCTACTTCATGTCTGGAGCATTGTGTTTGGATTAGACACCCAGCAAATGCAGGGATGGGTGTAGATATTCTGCTGGGGTGGGGCTAGGTTGGTGCCCTCGGACTCCGTGGGGCTCTGTGATGCTGCTGCTTTGGGCCCTGGTGAGATGGGCTGGGGTCTCCTTGCCCTGGGTGGCATACTGGGAACAGAGGTGCCTATTGGGGCCAGTGGGGGAGCTGGCTCCCTGCAGGGCTTAGGCCAAACAGCCATTCCTCCCCATCCCCATACATTTTTCTCCTCCTGCTCCCTCACATCATCATACAATCATGCACATAGGGCCTTGGGGGGGGGGGGGGGGGGGGGGGTGGACAAGTCAGGGGGCGTGGGTAAGGATCCCATTTTGGCATTCCTGTGGCAGCCTGCTCCCCAATTTTATTTGCACATTAAACACTTCCACCAACGACATTCCATGCAAATACACACTTAGGGCCTTGGGAGTGAGCACATTCAGCGACATTTGGCAAGGGAATCTTTCAGCCTCATCCCAAGTGCCGGTGCCCACTTCCAATTTTAAACTGCACTTAGACACAGAGGGCTGTGGGGGGAAGAGGGGTGGTGTGTTGACATGAGCTGGCGTAGGCCAGCCAATGCCTGCACTGCCTGCTCACCACAGCCATGGAATACACCTCATCACCACAGCCATGGAATACACCTCATCAACATGCACTGACACTGTATTGGAGCAGGGGGAGGAAGACTAGGGGTCTTAGCACACCTCTGTTGTCACTTTGCTTCCCGGTGCTGGAGGCTAGGTGGGGGAGTTGGCCGTCTGGTTGGGGTCTGGAGTGGTGGGATGCTTTGCTCAGCGTTGGGTGGGGTAGCCTGCCCATCATCACCCCAGCAGAAAGGGGTGGACTTTGGGAGCCAGTGATGGTTGTACCCTTTGTGCAGCAATACTGGGACCAGAGTGAAAAGGTTGTGTATGGGGAGTGTGAGTGGGTGTCTAGCGTTCATTTTTGTAAGTCTTAGATTGTATGTGTATGTGTGAGCATGAGGGGGGAGTGTGTGACTGTATCTGTATATGACTGTATATGTCAGGTGGGGTCTTGGACTCCTACCCTCTCCTGGGACTTCATGTGCTCCTACACATCTTCACCTGCCCTCCCCCCGGCACATTTGATGTGGAGTGTGGTGCCTTGGTCTGCCTGAGTGTTTGCGGTTCCCGGGTCAGGGTGTTTAAGATTTTTGGCATCTGCCTGATTGATCCCGGTGGCTGCCTGGTGGGATCTGAGTCCCTGGGCTCTGTTGGGTCCTCGGCAGGGCTGGTCGCCCCTGGGTCCCGGGTCGCTGGGTTCCGGGCTCAACCGGCTTGGGAATGGGAGGCCGTGCCTGTGGGCTTGCCGCTGATATCTCCTGGGACTCTGCCGGCTGCTGGTTGTGACCACACGGGGCAATCCTCTGCGCCTCTTGAGGGGGGCTGGGGTTTTTTGGTTACAGTCTCCCTGGGGTCCCTGCGCTCTGGGGCAGCTCCTGGATCTCTGGGACTTGGAGCTCCCTCCATCTCCTACACACCTTTGGGGGGCAGATCTGTGGCCTCTCACACTCTCTATTGGACACTCCTATAGAGAAGCGCGTGTACGCACACAGGTGCTCACATGGTGCGCTCATAAGTATGGACTTGGGCACTTCCAACACGTCTTAGGACTGTGGTTGGCACTAAATGCACTGTGATTTATTATCGTGTGATTGTTCAGTAAAACAATGCTGATTTTATATTTCCTCATCAGGTTGACGCAGTGATAGCTTGCTCTAGTCGTATTGTTGTGTGTCCCTTTTTTTTAGTTTGGTTTTTTTTTCTGCAGGCCTAGAAGCAGACTCTTGCTCATCACTGATTTGTTTTTTTTGTGGAATGCCCCCCCCCCCCCCCCCCCCCCCCCCGTCTTTTCCTTTCTCTTCCACCTCTGTATCAGGCGTGACACTAAGGCAGAACCTTTGATGCTCCACCTGAGAGTAAATCTGTAAAGCTTGTCACGAGCATTCAGACATTAATTCTGTTTGCTTTACAGCCAGACAGGACACGGGAGAAAAAAAAGAAGAAAAAAATTAAAAAAGGATTAGATGTCCTGCTCTGGATAGTTTTTATTCTTACTTGAGGGACAAAAGTCATCCTACATTTACAATAAAAATGTTCTTTCCTCTCCAACACATTTGTACTGCGGGGTCCCTCAGGGTTCTATCCTTGGACTTCCGCTATACCTTATTCTTTTGGTGTCTATCACAGCACCAACCAATGCTACACAGATGACAGCCAGATCTCCTTTGCCAGAGCTGCCTTTAACACCAAATATCTCACGCTCCATCCAGCCCCTACAGAAACATCTGATGACATTAACATCTGGATTAGCTTTAATAAAAAGAAAGAAGGTTATTTTATTCAGTTCATCACAAATTCACAAACCTCCCTGCTCCTCTTGGATCTCTGGAGCCATACATTAAGTAATAAGTCACCAATAATAACAATTATAGGGTAATTATAGATTAGGATTTTCAAATTAATAAACAGATCAGCTCTGCTCTGTAGAAATGCTTTTTTCCAGCTGTGGGTGACACCCCAACTTAAATCAGGTCTGTCATGAGTGAATAAATTATACTTTTACTACAACTCGACTCAACTACTAATTTGCTTTGGTACTAGTGACGCTTCCCCTCTTTGGCCTTCAGTAGCTTCAATTCTGTGCTGCACCTATGAGCAGATCAAACCTTCTCTTTGTTGGCCCACTATGCACCACAGAACTGATTTTCCAAACCTTCTTTTGGCCCCAGAGAGCCCAAATGGTGTTGCTCCTCGTATCTTTCTGACCTGTTTCAGCCCTATCCAGTTGAGGCTCCTCCTGGTGGTCCGAAAACAAGGCAGATGCTCAGAGGAGATGAGACTTTTACCGTTTTGAACATTTAGAGCACCCCTACCTTCAGAGATAGACAGTCCTCACTTCCTGCTTATAAATCTCATGCTTATTTTCAAAGACCTTTAACACAGTGGTTTGTTTTATACCACATTTTTATCTTTTTACTCCTAATTTTCAGTTTTATTTCATTCTTAACTTTTGTGGTGCTGTTTTGTTAATTGTTATTTTTGTCTATGTTTGTTTCATGCCATTTTTTGTAATTTTTCCACTGTAAAGCACTTGTTTTAAATGTGCTGCCTATGTAAATAAATAGGATACTGTTAATAAAAGCAAAGTTCTTTAAAAGAACATGTTTTTTCCTACATGTATTGGTTAAGGGTAAGATGACGTAGACTTTGTGTTTTGTTGATAATTCCATTAACTTTAAAACTGAAAGTACGTAACACAATGAGGAAGCGTGGTTGTCCAGTTATTGGAAGGCAAGTGGTTTGATCCCAGGTCCCAGTAGGCCACATGTTGAACCATCCTTAGGCAAGACATTAAACTCACAAAAATTGCCCAGTGGAGGCTGTACAAATAACACTCACCTCTCCTGCAGGGAAGGGTGAAATGCAGAGAAATATGTTCCCAGTGGGTTCCAATAAATAATGCAGCTGAGTTCAAGAATTTCTGAAAGAGGAGAAATCCTGATTCTTAAAATACATTTTATTGTATACAAACTGAAAACCAAATTTACAATATTCACATTCAAATAGTTGTACAGTCTAGTGTTTGCAGGTTTTTTTTTTCCTACTGTTTGGTTGCTGTTTTCATTTTTGGCCCTGACACACACCACAGAAACATTGGACAAAATTCTATAAAAAACTAAAGCACAATAAAAGTTTTATCATTTTCTACACCATATTTCAGCCAAAACAGCAATAAAGAATTAGACTTGACATTTTCTCCGTTTTTTGTTTTTTTCTAATATCAATTCTTCTGATGTTTAGTTTACAGATGTTGACTTCTGTTTTTCTTAAGAAAATATTGCTGAATTTCGGGTCTTTTTGAGTTACGAGTTTGTGAATCTCAAAATTTCTGTGTTGTTGTGTTCAATCCGAGTTGCTGTGTTTAGCATCCAGAGCCTATCCAACTTGTTTACAATGAAAATGTTAATTTCTTACTTTAACCCTCCCACTGTCTTCATGGGTGACCCCGCCAAGAAAGTTGACCATTGAATAGGATTGATGGTTTATCCCTTGAGGTCCATGTGGCAGGGGTGAGGTGGTGCTCACTCTTCACCCCTGCTATGTGGACCTCAAGGGATAAACCATCAACCCTGCTCAGTGGTCAACTTTCCTGGCGGGGTCACCCATGAAGAGAGTGGGAGGGTTAAGGTACTAGTAAAGACAACAAAATACACATGTTAACAAAGAATAAAGATTTATCATACAATGCCGATGTTATAAAAATAGTTCTTGCCACATCCTGATTGAACTGTTCAAGCCACATCAGAAAAAAACATTCACACGAATGCATATGATGATGCAGTTTTGCTAAAGCCCAGGTTACACGGCAGGATTTTAAATGTTTTGTACAATTTTCAAAACATGTGAGACCGCACCCCCGTCGATAAAAAAAAAAGAAGAAGAAGAAGAAGCAAGGATTGTCTAGATTTGGTCCAACAGTGTGTATTGTCTTGCCAAATGGCTAAAACTACACCCGACACATCAACCAATTTTACTCATTGGCATTCTCTGGTCAGATGGGAAATCTCCCAAAATCAAACTTGACTTTGGAGTGAACAAACAACCCCTTGATTTGTGACTGACTATTGTTTGTTTTTGAGAATTGGATCAAAACAAGCTAACGTGTTTGAAAGCCCATATTTACAATCAAAGCTATCCCAGTGTGCTTCCAAGCAGACCAAAGCACTCTTAACGCACCACACACAGTTGGTATATCTGATAAAATCATCTTTACAACCATTACGACAATCAGACGTGTTCTTCAAGAGGTCCTTTACTGACAAATCATTTTTCCTTATTCTTTTAGAAAATGATCAGTCACCCTAAGTTTAACACTGTCACTTAACATTCATGGACTCACCCAACCCTTGCAATGGTGAAGGCTGTTGTTGGCCTAGTGTCCAGGAAAGAGCGGAGAACATCTCGACTATGCTAGTCATTAGCATTAGCAACTCGGCAACACAGGGGAACTCCTCCAGTCTTGTGTTATTTGTGGAGATAAAACATCAATGTTTAAAGCAAATGGAGTCAGTGGTAGATTTGCGTTGGTCTTTGTCAGTCAGCGGCAAGAGATCTAAATATCAGCAAATAATGCCCCAGGTCCAGTTGTCTGAAGCTCTCCTCTGATCTGGCTCACTTCTAGTTCCTCAAACAGGTGCACAAGAGCTTGCCTCCCCAGAGTACGACTTACAAGGCATTCATTCCTATTGGAGACCACTGAAAGTGTATTAAACCTTAAAGGACCTCTTTAAAGCAGCAATCTGAAGTTTTTGCTCTTTCAGGAATTATGCAGGATTTTTTTAGAAATCTGTATACATGATAGTCTTACTCTGTACTGTCATATAATTTAGGCAATATGTTCATTTTTTCTAAGCTCATGTCCCATCGAGCCCCTTGAATTGAGCGTTGCTAAGCATTAGCCAATAGCGTTCGTCATCTGCTTGTGTATAGAAGTCAATCACAGTCTACCTGCTAGCTGGCTAGAGGTGTGGATTTGTGAACGGGAGGCGTTGCTTCTAGTCGCAGAAGTAGGGAGTAGAGTTGTGACGTTCGCGAATGAACCGATTCTTTTGAACGGCTAATAAACATGAACGATGGGAGCCGAGTCGCGGCTGGGGGTGGGGGGTAGGTTCTTTCTGTCATTCTTTTTTTCCTATGCATGTTTCACACAGATGCCCACAATTTAGCCCCACAAGACAGAACAGTCATAGAGGGAGGGGCGCACCCAGTAGTGATGTAATGTTCACGAACGAATCGTCTTCCGTTAACAAACCTCCCCGGAAGTCGGTAAAGCACACCTGCTCAAACCCCACCCACCGCCCCCCGAACCAGTCTTGAACAGCTCTTTGAGGTAAATGACCAACTAACGAACAGCTCCCGTGAAAGAGCCATAAATCCCATCACTAGCAGGGAGAGAGGCTTCAGCTACCGTACTGCTTTAAACTTGTCGAACGGGGACGATCAGGTAAAAAATCAACATAATAATCCTGCCCTGTGAACCGGGCACGAGAGGATCACTGTTCTTCTGATTCTACTGACATCTGCAACCGGGTCTACTGAAAAGCTGTACTTCATGTTGAAAATTATACTAATTTTATTTACACGAGACACATGTTCAACATGTAAAGTAAAACCTAAAGAAATACAATTGTAGAAAAGTTTATTCACTAACCACAAGTACAATCACATTGCACAGTTGCTGTCTCTTTTGTCTGGATTTAGTTGAACTTGTTTACCATTTCTCTCAAGGTCAGCCACTTCTAATTATCTTTAAAGGGTTTACATGGTAACTGAAACCTATGGTTCGTTTGCTACGTTCTCTTTAATTGCCACAGTCCAGTCCCCTGACCCATCTTAATGTCATACAGTCAATTAGACAAGGATGTCGGGGAAACTGGGTTCTCCCAGCAATCACTAAATGATTCCCTTCTCTCTCCTAAAAGCCAGATAATAATCAGTTGCATGAAATCACTGCAGCAAGATGATTCGTAAGGTCTTGTTATAAGTCCATCAGTATTTTGTTTGACATCAGCGCATGGTAAAAATACTTCAGCAGTGGATCTCGTAGGCAACTTGTGATCCAAACAGGAGACTCTGACTCAGGAAGAGCTGCTCTGGATCTGTCGTTAGGGGTCCCTCTCCACCTTCTGCTGGGTTTCTGCAAAGCCCCATTCCCCCTGATCTGGTCAGTGTCTGGACCATTTCGTGGTCCAGAAGCGCTTCCTTCATGCTCTTCTGTTGGACAAATCCACTTATCATGGGACACCTGGATGAAGCGGAACCTGTGACGGGTTTGGCTCTGTTAAGTACGTACATCTCATGGCCGTGGTCGTCTCGGTACTCCTCCAGCTGCGCAAAGGTGGTGGGTCCATCAGAGTAATCATTCACATAGAGGATGCTCTCTTCTTTGCTGGTACAATATTGCCTGCTGTCCTCTTTTTGGTACTGCTGGTGACGAGTGTAGATCATAACTAAGAGAAGAACAGCAGTGAGGGCCAGTAAGGATATCCCAATAGCAATGGCAGTCTGTGTGGCAGGACCCAACGCGTTAAAGTCCATGCTTTCCTGTTTGTACAATGGCTCCTGGCTAACATCAAGGACTTCTGGCTGATAGAAGGAGCTAGATGAAGAAGAAACATATGAATGTGTGTTCAACCGTGGCCAAAAATGGGAGGAATATGAAGAAGAAGACATGTTGACAGCCAGGTGAAATGTAACCCTTGCCACACCACCTGGATTCCAAGCCTCACATTCATAACGCCCAGCATGTGCTACAGTCACATTACTGAGGAAGAGCATGCCGCTGCCCATGTCTGGGTCAAAGCTGTCCCTCTCGCCACCTTCCTCAGTCCCACGCACAAGCCCATTGATTGCTCCAACACCCCCCACCTTGATGTCTCCACGGCTGGGCAAAGCTGTCACTACTCCTCCAGTTGCAGGCCTGAAAAGCTCCCCATTGGGTCCCAGCTCTTGGAACAGACCCCGAGGGGATAACTGAGGTTTACCATGAGAGGCTTTTTTCCATGTCACCTGAGGCTGAGGGTACCCTGAGGCCTGGCAGGAGACGCGAAGACTCTCTCCCAGACGCACAGTCAGATGGTTAGGTTCAAGCTGCACCACCGGAGGGATGCACACCAGACTGTTGGGAGCCACTTCCACCAGGCTGAGGTGGGAGAGGCGGGGGGGTTCGGCACACATCAGCCGACGCTGCTCAGCTGAACTCAGGAGACGCTGTCCGTCTTCACTGATCCAGGTTCTGAGCCAACCCAGAGCACAATCACAGCGCCATGGATTCTCTAAAACAAAAGAACACGGAGAAAAGTGATTATGCTAAAGGACGTTTAAAAGCCATGGAAAAAACTTTTGATGAAGACAGTCTGTGCTCCCTTTTTCTCACAAACTTACATAAGGTCCCAAAGTTAAAATGTCATAGTTGTCATCCTTTGGTTGGAAAAATGATTACATTACCAAATCTCCCATATATATATATATATATATATATATATATATATATATATATATATATATATATATATATATATATATATATATATATAAAACTCTCTCTCACTAATTCTCTCTCTCTCACTAATTCTCTCTCTCTCTCTCTCTCTCTCTCTCTCTCTCTCTCTCTCTCTCTCTCTCTCTCTCTCTCTCTCTCTCTCTCTCTCTCTCTCTCTCTCTCTCTCTCTCTCTCTCTCTCTCTCTCTCTCTCTCTCTCTCTCTCTCTCTCTCTAACTAAGGCCCTGTCCACACGTAGCCGGGGATCTGCCAAAACGTAGATATTTTCCTACGTTTTGGCCTGTCATCCACACAAAAACTGAGTTTTTTCACACGAAAACGGATCTTTTTAAAAACTCCGGCCAAAGTGAAGATCTGCGTTTTCTCCGTTTTGGGTGTCTGCGTGTGGACGGACAAAACCGGAGTTTTAAGGTCCGCAACGTCACTTTCCGCGACAAAAAAATGCTGACATCACGTGTGCGACCTGTGTTTACACTAGCCGACAGCATGGATGCCCTCAGAGCTGCGCTCTGTCACTACCCGATCCATCAATTGTCCAAGCGCTTTCTGCTTGTTTGTTTTTGCAAGCGGAATTACTGCTCCTTGCGGAAGACCACAGACGAAGGAAGAGGTTAAGAACGGGGGAAGTACTGCCGCCTACAGGTCTGGCATGTCCTTAACAACGTATTTATCCGGGTACGTGTGGACAGAGTCTGTTTTTAAAACGCGGTGGTGTGGATGCAAGTTTTTGGAGGGGCGGATATTTGTTTTCAAAAAACCCCGGCTACATGTGGACTAGGCCTCAGTCTCTCTCAAATGCTCTTTCTAACTATCGCTCACTCTCTAACACAGGCGTGGGGAACCCTGGTCCTCGAGGGCCGGTATCCTGCACGTCTTTGCTCCAATACTTCAGATTCAGTGGTTGATCCACCTGCTCAGCCGCTCATCAGGCTCTGTAGAAGCCTGTTAAAAACCTGCTGATTGAAATCTCTCTCTCATGTAAAAATAAGAAACAAGAACAAGTCAAAATCTTTTAGAGGTCAGAATAATCAATCTCCAAGCCACACTAAGAAGACAGCAATCCCACTAGGAATAAAAAGTAGTTTCGAAACCTGAAAGAAGCAAACAGTGGTTCTGCGTCAGATCCTGTGTCACCTGTGCACCACTGACCAATTACTGTAAAAGGTGTGTGTGAATACCAGATTGCTGGTTGGAGAAAGTTACAGAAGTAGTTGGTCTGACTTTGCTAATGTGTGGGAGGGAGGGCTATTACAGCTCACTGATACTTGCTCTCTAATTGGCCTCTAAAAGAAGTCCCTTTAATTGGGTATTTTACCAATATTCACTTTGAAGTGGTATTTTTCAGAACTATTTTCTTATTAGACTGTCTGTGGCTGGTTGATTTCCTTTGATGTGTCAAAAATATTTAAGAGCACTTCAGGTTCTATAACAAGAATCAGTCTGTGGTACATCATTGGGATGGTGCCAGCTTTTTAGATTCCAGATGACTTTTCTGAGACTGTTTTAATTCAGACAATCAGAGTGTCTCAGAAGGTTACATCAGATCAGTTTGATCTTTTAATCCTGCCTACCTGTGATACGGAGCACTTGCAAACTGACAAGTGGTTTGAGGAATGAAGCTCCCAGAGTATGTAGATGATTCCTGCTGAGGTCCAACAATGCCAGAGATGACAGGCCAGACAGAGCATGCTCTGCCAGTAACTCTATGCTGTTATCCTGCAGGTGAAGTTCCTGCAGCCGCTGCAGAAGGAACAAAGACATGAATATAATTAGGTAGGCGTGACACAGGACAAGTTAAAGAAGACCTAGAACTGTCAAATCAGTTGTGAATGACAGGAAGATCAGGCTTAGAAAGACACACAGTCAGAAATTACATTTACTGTACATTTGCAGATGCCATTTTGGATTATCCAAGAGACATCTTATGTTTAGTTTATAAAGTCCTAAAATACAGATGTCCATCAAAAACTTTCAGCCCTCAACCATTTTATGACAGCTCAATCAGTCGAACCTGCAGTCCCCTAAAGGTGTGGTCCTGAATGCGAGTAATCTGGTTGCCAGCAAGGTAGAGGATGCGAAGGTGCTCCAGACCCCGAAACATGTCAGGGGTGACCAGATGGATGAAGTTGCCATTGAGGGCCAGCTCCAGCAGCTGCCCCTGGTTGAGAAAAGCTCCAGGCTCCAAGGCTGAGATGCTGTTGTTCTGGAGGTACAGATAGTGGAGGCTTCTCAAACGGCTCAGGTCCTGGAGACGAATATGCACTATGGAGTTGTCCTGGAGGAAGATCGTCTTCAAAGGACAGCAGGTGGAGAGGATAAAGAAAGAGATTACCACATAGCAAAAAGATGGTTGCATTAGTAAAACACTACCCATCTTACCCCCCTGCTCCTATATGTGATGCTAACTGGACAGAAGGAGGTCAGCCTCTGAAACATCCCCTTCCCTGTCTAAAAGGACAAAGTTAGGGAATTTTATTGGAACTTCAAAAAATCTATTTGAGCAAGGCTTGGGGCAAGAAGATGCAGGACCTGCATGAGAAGGAAGCACTTCAGATTTAATTTCACATCTACAGACGCACCATCCATCTCTCTTAGCTAAAGTCAAGTAATGCTTTCTTGAAATTAACATTTGCAAACTGCTAAGAGAATAAGCATGCCAATCACTAGAGCACGAAATGTGGCTTCTAATTTAGTTGCTAAGGTAAACAAATTAATCACAAGTCTTAATGAGCAGAAAAGTACTAGGGTTCTGCTAAAATCACTTTTTTCTTAATTAAATTCTACTTAGCTGTTATCACATTTATTCCCTTATATCCGGCTATTAATTAGAAAAAAGGTTCAAAATAGATTCATGGCTTTAAAACGGCCTTCTTTTGCATTTTTGCTGACATACAGATGGGCTGCCACCTTACCGTGGTGGAGGGGTTTGAGTGTCTCAGTGATCCTAGGAGCTAAGTTGTCTGAGGCTTTCTGCCTCTGGAAGGGTCACCCATGGCAAACAGGTCCTAGGTGAGGGATCAGACAAAGAGCAGCCTGAAGACCTCTTATGATGAATTACATAAATGGAAACCATGTTCCCTCGCCCGGACGTGGGTCACTTGGGCCCCCCTCTGGAGCCAGGCCTGGAGGTGGGGCACGTTGGCGAGCGCCTGGTGGCCGGGCTTTCACCCATGGAGCCCAGCTGGGCCCAGCCTAAAGAGGAAACTGGGTCCCCCTTCCCATGGGCTCACCACTCATGGGAGGGGCCAAAGGGGTCGGGTGCAGTGTGTGACAGATGGTAGTCGAGGGCGGGGGACCTTGGCGGTCTGATCCTTGGCTAGAGAAGCTGGCTCTTGGCACATGGAATGTCACCTCTCTGGTGGGAAATTAGCCTGAGTTGGTGTGTGAGGTTGAGAGGTTCTGACTAGATATAGTTGGACTCACCTCAACGCATGGCTCTGGCTCTGGAACCGGTTTCCTTGAGAATGGTTGGACTTTCTACCACTCTGGAGTTGCTCCCACTGAGAAGCGCCGAGCAGGGGTGGGCATACTAGTTGCCCCCATCTTGCTTCGAGGAGATTCTAGTCCATTATCTGGCGCCTCGGGGGGGGGGGGGGGGGGCAGTGTGCTACCAACACTATAGTGGGGACGGTGTGCTGCTGACCTCTACTCAGGACGTTGTGGATCGGTGGGCAGAATACGTCGAAGACCTCCTCAATCTCACCGACACGTCTTCCAGTGAGGAAGCAGAGTCTGGGGACTTTGGGTTGGCCTCTCAAATCTCTGGTGCTGAGGTCACTGAGGTGGTTAAAAAGCTCCTCTGTGGCAAGGCTCCAGGGGTGGATGAGATCCGCCCGGAGTTCCTTAAGGCTCTGGATGTTGTGGGGCTGTGTTGGCTGACGTGGCTCTGCAATATCGAGTGGACATCGGGGCAGTCCCACTGGACTGGCAGACTGGGGTGGTGGTTCCCTTATCTAAAAAGGGGGACCGCAGGGTGTGTTCTAACTACAGGGGATCACACTCCTGAGCCTTCCTGGTAAGGTCTATTCAGGGGTTCTGGGGAGGAGGGTCCGTCGGATTGTTGAACCTCAGAGTCAGGAGGAGCAATGTGGTTTTCATCCTGGCCGTGGAACACTGGACCAGCTCTATACCCTTAAGCTGGGCAGACACTGTGCGACTTTTTCACTCGTAGCACTCAGCTTCAGCTCAAACTGTACGACTTCCTCGCAGGGCAGATCTCACGAGTCATGCGCTCACACTGTACGACCCAGTTCTCGGATGCGACCTGACTGCTCACACTGTATGTCTGGTAGCAACACGTCGGACCTAAAAATATGCTAAAAAATAGCAGTTTTTATACAACACGTCAGACTTTTTTGTCTTGCCTGTTGTCCTTCGGGAGTGCTGCAGGAGGACACAGGGATTTATGGGGGTTGGATGAGGAAAATGAAATAAAGAAAGTAAATCTGTGTTTAGTGATCAGTTTAATTTGACATGAACACGACAAACACGCTTTCTTGACAATCTCTGTGAGTAAAAAAACATGTAGAAATAAAAACGAACAACATGTGTTATTAGGGAAAAAGCGGGCGAGCGGTTGTGATGCATGATTGCGCATGCGCCGTGAGCGGTTCTGATACTTTTTGGGTCGCAGCTGCTCGCAGCG